>NC_041392.1:467944449-468026248 GCF_002162155.2 Triticum dicoccoides | reverse complement strand
CACTTGGGCATGGTCACCCTCGTGGCTAGCTCGTGCGGGCGCTGATGCAGGTGTTGCTATGCGGGTTGCGATCATGGTTCAGATCTTTACCTTGCGCATGGCGACGGATCTAGGGTCCTTGCGCCCGGATCTGGTGTGGAGGCGGTGGGTGACCGTGGTGGCGGCCCGACAGTTTCTCCGTGTGCCCTGGGTCACCCGGCTGTAGGGATGCGACACGAGGTGAGCCTAGTGTTGGGGAACGTAGTAATTTCAAAAAAATTCCTACGCACACGCAAGATCATGGTGATGCATAGCAACGAGAGGGGAGAGTGCTGTCCACGTACCCTCGTAGACCGAAAGCGGAAGCATTAGCATAACGCGGTTGATGTAGTCGTACGTCTTCACGATCCGACTAATCAACTACCGAACGCACGGCACCTCCGAGTTCAGCACACGTTCAGCCCGATGACGTCCCTCGAACTCCGATCAAGCCAAGTGTTGAGGGAGAGTTTCGTCAGCACGACAGCATGGTGACGATGATGATGTTCTACCGACGCAGGGCCTCGCCTAAGCACCGCTACAGTATTATCGAGGTGGACTATGGTGGAGGGGGGCACCGCACACGGCTAAAAGATCAACAGATGAATTGTTGTGTCTCTAGGGTGCCCCCTGCCCCGTATATAAAGGATCAAGGGGGCAGAGGTGGCCGGCTAGGAGGGGCGCGCCAAGAGGAGTCCTACTCCCACCGGGAGTAGGACTCCCTCCCTTTTCATTGTTGGATTAGGAGAGGAGAGGGGGAAAGGAAAGGGGGGGCCGCCCCCCAAATTGTCCAATTCGTACTTGGGAGGAGGGGCGCACGGCTGCCCCTTGGCCGCCTCTTCTCTTCCACCAATTGGGCCCATGAGGCCCAATAACCTCCGGGGGGTTCCGGTAACCCCCCGGTACTCTAGTATATATCCGATAACCCCCGGAACCATTTCGGTGTCCGAATATAGTCGTCCAATATATCAATCTTCATGTCTCGACCATTTCGAGACTCCTCGTTATGTCCGTGATCACATCTGGTACTCCGAACAATCTTCAATACATCAAAACATATAAACTCAGAATATAACTGTCATCGAAACTTTAAGCGTGCGGACCCTACGGGTTCGAGAACTATGTAGACATGACCGAGACACGTCTCCGGTCAATAACCAATAGTGGAACCTGGATGCTCATATTGGCTCCCACATATTCTACGAAGATCTTTATCGGTCAAACCGCATAACAACATACGTTGTTCCCTTTGTCATCGGTATGTTACTTGCCCGAGATTCGATCGTCGATATCTCAATACCTAGTTCAATCTTGTTGCCGGCAAGTCTCTTTACTCGTTCCGTAATACATCATCCCGCAACTAACTCATTAGTTGCAATGCTTGCAAAGCTTAAGTGATGTGCATTACCGAGTGGGCCCAGAGATACCTCTCCGACAATCGGAGTGACAAATCCTAATATCGAAATATGCCAACCCAACAAGTACCTTTGGAGACACCTGTAGAGCACATTTATAATCACCCAGTCACGTTGTGACGTTTGGTAGCACACAAAGTGTTCCTCCGGTAAACGGGAGTTGCATAATCTCATAGTCATAGGAACATGTATAAGTCATGAAGAAAGCAATAGCAACAAACTAAACGATCAAGTGCTAAGCTAACGGAATGGGTCAAGTCAATCACATCATTCTCCTAATGATGTGATCCCGTTAATCAAATGAAAACTCATGTCTATGGCTAGGGAACATAACCATCTTTGATCAACGAGCTAGTCAAGTAGAGGCATACTAGTGACACTCTGTTTGTCTATGTATTCACACAAGTATTAGGTTTCCGGTTAATACAATTCTAGCACGAATAATAAACATTTATCATGATATAAGGAAATAAATAATAACTTTATTATTGCCTCTAGGGCATATTTCCTTCACTCTCCCACTTGCACTAGAGTCAATAATCTAGATTACACAGTTATGATTCTAACACCCATGGAGCCTTGATGCTGATCATGTTTTGCTCGTGGAAGAGGCTTAGTCAACGGGTCTGCAACATTCAGATCCGTATGTATCTTGCAAATTTCTATGTCTCCCACCTGGACTAAATCCCGGATGGTATTGAAGTGTCTCTTGATGTACTTGGTTCTCTTGTGAAATCCGGATTCCTTCGCCAAGGCAATTGCACCAGTATTGTCACAAAAGATTTCATTGGACCCGATGCACTAGGTATGACACCTAGATCGGATATGAACTCCTTCATCCAGACTCCTTCATGTGCTGCTTCCGAAGCAGCTATGTACTCCACTTCACACGTAGATCCCGCCACGACGCTTTGTTTAGAACTGCACCAACTGACAGCTCCACCGTTCAATGTAAACACGTATCCAGTTTGCGATTTAGAATCGTCCGGATTAGTGTCAAAGCTTGCATCAACGTAACCATTTATGACGAGCTCTTTGTCACCTCCATAAACGAGAAACATATCCTTCGTCCTTTTCAGGTATTTCAGGATGTTCTTGACCGTTGTCCAGTGATCCACTCCTGGATTACTTTGGTACCTCCCTGCTAAACTAATAGCAAGGCACACATCAGGTCTGGTACACAACATTGCATACATGATAGAGCCTATGGCTGAAGCATAGGGAACATCTTTCATTTTCTCTCTATCTTCTGCAGTGGTCGGGCATTGAGTCTTACTCAACTTCACACCTTGTAACACAGGCAAGAACCCTTTCTTTGCTTGATCCATTTTGAACTTCTTCAAAACTTTGTCAAGGTATGTGCTTTGTGAAAGTCCAATTAAGCGTCTTGATCTATCTCTATAGATCTTGATGCCCAATATATAAGCAGCTTCATCGAGGTCTTTCATTGAAAAACTCTTATTCAAGTATCCCTTTATGCTATCCAGAAATTCTATATCATTTCCAATTAGCAATATGTCATCCACATATAATATCAGAAATGCTACAGAGCTCCCACTCACTTTCTTGTAAATACAGGCTTCTCCAAAAGTCTGTATAAAACCAAATGCTTTGATCACACTATAAAAGCGCTCATTCCAACTCCGAGAGGCTTGCACCAGTCCATAAATGGATCGCTGGAGCTTGCACACTTTGTTAGCTCCTTTTGGATCGACAAAACCTTCCAGTTGCATCATATACAACTCTTCTTCCAGAAATCCATTCAGGAATGCAGTTTTGACATCCATTTGCCAAATTTAATATCATAAAATGCGGCAATTGCTAACATGATTCGGACAGACTTAAGCATCGCTACGGGTGAGAAGGTCTCATCGTAGTCAACCCCTTGAACTTGTCGAAAACCTTTTGCAACAAGTCGAGCTTTATAAATAGTAACATTACCGTCAGTGTTAGTCTTCTTCTTGAAGATCCATTTATTCTCAATGGCTTGTCGATCAACGGGCAAGTCAACCAAAGTCCACACTTTGTTCTCATACATGGATCCCATCTCAGATTTCATGGCCTGAAGCCATTTTGCGGAATCTGGGCTCACCATCGCTTCTTCATAGTTCGTAGGTTCGTCGTGGTCTAGCAACATAACTTCCAGAATAGGATTACCGTACCACTCTGGTGCGGATCTTACTCTGGTTGACCTACGAGGTTCAGTAACAACTTGATCTGAAGTTTCATGATCATGATCATTAACTTCCTCACTAATTGGTGTAGGTGTCGCAGAAACTGGTTTCTGTGATGAACTACTCTCCAATAAGGGAGCAGGTATAGTTACCTCATCAAGTTCTACTTTCCTCCCACTCACTTCTTTCGAGAGAAACTCCTTCTCTAGAAAGATTCCGAATTTAGCAACAAAAGTCTTTCCTTCGGATCTGTGATAGAAGGTGTACCCAACTGTCTCTTTTGGGTATCCTATGAAGACACATTTCTCCGATTTGGGTTCGAGCTTATCAGGTTGAAGCTTTTTCACATAAGCATTGCAGCCCCAAACTTTAAGAAACGACAACTTCGGTTTCTTGCCAAACCACAATTCATAAGGCGTCGTCTCAACGGATTTTGATGGTGTCCTATTTAACGTGAATGCAGCCGTCTCTAAAGCATAACCCCAAAGCGATAGCGGTAAATCATAGAACACACCATATCAAGTAAAGTATGATTACGACATTCGGACACACCATTACGTTGTGGTGTTCCAGGTGGCGTGAGTTGCGAAACTATTCCACATTGTTTCAAATGAAGACCAAACTAGTAACTCAAATATTCTCCTCCATGATCAGATCGTAGAAATTTTATTTTCTTGTTACGATGATTTTCAACTTCACTCTGAAATTCTTTGAACTTTTCAAATGTTTCAGACTTATGTTTCATTAAGTAGATATATCCATATCTGCTCAAATCATTTGTGAATGTGAGAAAATAACGATATCCGCCACGAGACTCAATATTCATCGGACCACATACATCTGTATGTATGATTTCCAACAAATCTGTTGCTCGCTCCATAGTACCGGAGAACGGTGTTTTAGTCATCTTGCCCATGAGGCACGGTTCGCAAGTACCAAGTGATTCATAATCAAGTGGTTCCAAAAGTCCATCAGTATGGAGTTTCTTCATGCGCTTTATACTGATATGACCTAAACGGTAGTGCCACAAATAAGTTGCACTATCATTATCAACTATGCATCTTTTGGCTTCAATATTATGAATATGTGTATTACTACTATCGAGATTCAATAAAAATAGACCACTCTTCAAGGGTGCATGACCATAAAAGATATTACTCATATAAATAGAACAACCATTATTCTCTGATTTAAATGAATAACCGTCTCGCATCAAACAAGACAGGTATAATGTTCATGCTCAACGCTGGCACCAAATAACAATTATTCAGGTCTAAAACTAATCTCGAAGGTAGATGTAGAGGTAGCGTGCCGACTGCGATCACATCAACTTTGGAACCATTTCCCACGCGCATCGTCACCTCGTCCTTAGCCAATCTTCGCTTAATCCGTAGCCCCTGTTTCGAGTTGCAAATATTAGCAACAGAACCAATATCAAATACCCAGGTGCTACTGCGAGCATTAGTAAGGTACACATCAATAACATGTATATCACATATACCTTTGTTCACCTTGCCATCCTTCTTACCCGCCAAATACTTGGGGAAGTTCCGCTTCCAGTGACCAGTCTGCTTGCAGTAGAAGCACTCAGTCTCGGGCTTAGGTCCAGACTTGGGTTTCTTCTCTTGAGCAGCAACTTGTTTGCCGTTCTTCTTGAAGTTTCCCTTCTTCTTCCCTATGCCCTTTTTCTTGAAACTGGTGGTCTTATTGACCATCAACACTTGATGCTCTTTCTTGATTTCTACCTCCACAGCCTTTAGCATCACGAAGAGCTCGGGAATTGTCTTATTCATCCCTTGCATATTATAGTTCATCACGAAGCTTTTGTAGCTTGGTGGCAGTGATTGAAGAACTCTGTCAATGACACTATCAACAGAAAGATTAACTCCCAGTTGAGTCAAGTGATTATGATACCCAAACATTTTGAGTATATGTTCACTGACAGAACTATTCTCCTCCATCTTGCAGCTATAGAACTTATTAGAGACTTCATATCTCTCAATCCGGGCATTTGCTTGAAATATTAACTTCAATTCCTGGAACATCTCATATGCTCCATGATGTTCAAAACATCGATGAAGTCCCGGTTCTAAGCCGTAAAGCATGGCACACTGAACTATCAAGTAGTCATCAGGTTTACTCTGCCAAACGTTCTTAACATTGTTAGCAGCATCTGCAGCAGGCCTGGCACCCAGCGGTGCATCGAGGATGTAATTCTTCTGTGCAGCAATGAGGATAATCCTCAAGTTATGGACCCAGTCCGTGTAATTGCTACCATCATCTTTCAACTTTGCTTTCTCAAGGAATGCATTAAAATTCAATGGAACAACATCACGGGCCATCTATCTACAATCAACATAGACAAGCAAAATACTATCAGGTACTAAGTTCATGATAAATTTAAGTTCAATTAATCATATTATTAAAGAACTCCCACTTAGATAGACACCCCTATAATCCTCTAAGTGATCACGTGATCCAAATCAACTAAACCATGTCCGATCATCACGTGAGATGGAGTAGTTTCAATGGTGAACATCACTATGTTGATCATATCTACTATATGATTCATGCTCGACCTTTCGGTCTCCGTGTTCCGAGGCCATATCTGTTATATGCTAGGCTCGTCAAGTTTAACCTGAGTATTCCGCGTGTGCAACTGTTTTGCACCCGTTGTATTTGAACGTAGATCCTATCACACCCGATCATCACGTGGTGTCTCAGCATGAAGAACTTTCGCAATGGTGCATACTCAGGGAGAACACTTATACTTTGATAATTTAGTGAGGGATAATCTTATAATGCTACCGTCAATCAAAGCAAGATAAGATGCATAAAAAGATAAACATCACATGCAATCAATATAAGTGATATGATATGGCCATCATCATCTTGTGCTTGTGATCTCCATCTCCGAAGCACCGTCATGATCACCATCGTCATCGGCGCCACACCTTGATCTCCATCGTAGCATTGTTGTCGTCTCGCCAATCTTATGCTTCTATGACTATCGCTACCGCTTAGTGATAAAGTAAAGCATTACAGGGCGATTGCATTGCATACAATAAAGCGACAACCATATGGCTCCTGCCAGTTGCCGATAACTCGGTTACAAAACATGATCATCTCATACAATAAAATTTAGCATCTTGTCTTGACCATATCACATCACAACATGCCCTGCAAAAACAAGTTAGACGTACTCTACTTTGTTGTTGCAAATTTTACGTGGCTGCTACGGGCTTAGCAAGAACTATTCTTACCTAGGCATCAAAACCACAACGATAGTTTGTCAAGTTGGTGTTGTTTTAACCTCCGTAAGGACTGGGCATAGCCACACTCGATTCAACTAAAGTTGGAGAAACTGACACCCGCCAGCCACCTGTGCGCAAAGCATGTCGGTAGAACCAGTCTCGCGTAAGCGTACGCGTAATATCGGTCCGGGCCGCTTCATCCAACAATACAGCCGAACCAAAGTATGACATGCTGGTAAGCAGTATGACTTATATCGCCCACAACTCCTTGTATTCTACTCGTGCATATGACATCTACGCATAAAACCAAGCTCGGATGCCACTGTTGGGTAACGTAGTAATTTAAAAAATTTCCTACGCACACGCAAGATCATGGTGATGCATAGCAATGAGAGGGGAGAGTGTTATCCACGTACCCTCGTAGACCGAAAGCGGAAGGGTTAGCACAACACGGTTGATGTAGTCGTACGTCTTCACGATCCGACCAATCAAGTACCGAACACACGGCACCTCCGAGTTCAGCACACGTTCAGCCCGATGACATCCCTCAAACTCCGATCCAGCCGAGTGTTGAGGGAGAGTTTCGTCAGCATGACGGTGTGGTGATGATGATGATGATGTTCTATCGACGCAGGGCTTCGCCTAAGCACCACTACAGTATTATCGAGGTGGACTATGGTGGAGGGGGCACCGCACACGGCTAAAAGATCAACAGATCAATTGTTGTGTCTCTAGGGTGCCCCCTGCCCCCGTATATAAAGGAGCAAGGGGGAGAGGCGGCCGGCCAGGAGGGGCGCGCCAGGAGGAGACCTACTCCCATCGGGAGTAGGACTCCCTCCCTTTTCCTTGTTGGATTAGGAAAGGAGAGGGGAAAGGAAAGGGGGGGGGGGCGCCGCCCCCTCCTTGTCCAATTCGGACTTGGGGGGAGGGGCACGCGGCTGCCCCTTGGCCGCCTCTCCTCTTCCACCAATTGGTCCCATGAGGCCCAATAACCTCCGGGGGGTTTCGGTAACCCCCGATACTCCGGTATATATCCGATAACCCCCGGAACCATTCCGGTGTCCGAATATAGTCATCCAATATATCAATCTTCATGCCTCGACCATTTTGTAAGTGCATCTAGTGCCACCCCTAGTTGGTTTTGGAGTATTGACGACAAACCTGGTTGAGGGACTAATGTGTTTGTGAGAATTGCAGGATAACACAGGTAGAAGTCCCTCATTGATTCGGTTTTCCTACCAGAGATGACCCCTAAAAATGTATGAAGACATTGAAGTCAAAGGTGGTATGTGAAGACATTCACATTGAAGACTATGACAAGAGAAGACATCGCATGAAGACTATGGAGCACGAAGACTTAGTTGTTTCGTCGTTCTTTGTCTTCTTCATTGAGTCATAGGAACCACCGTACTGTTAAGTGGGGTCCAAGAGAACCAGTCAGAATGACTGAAGTGATGCTTAACCAAAATCCTATGTCTCCGAGTGAGGACTATGAGAGCAAATCTTATCCAGAGTTGGATAAGTCAGCTTTGCTTGTAGCCCAAGTAAAGTTGTCGTGTGTGTTTGAAATCTGACCGTTGGAACACGTGTCAGTTCCTTAGTGACCCAGGGTCATTTCGGACAAATCAGGTTGGGTTGCCTAGTGGCTATAAATAGCCCACCCCCCTACAACCATAAACGGTCGGCTGCTCAGAGTTAGTGTACGGCTTTTGTCGTTTGAGAGCAACCCACCTCGAAGCCTTTGAGAGAGAATTCCTTGCGAGGATAAAGCCCTAAACACCCAGAGCTAAAGAGTGTTAGGCATCACTTAAGTCTTCCTGTCTGTGTGATCTGAAGACTTATTACACTTGAGGACTGTGAATCCTCTAGCCGGTTAGGCATCGTGTTCTGAGCATCCAAGAGTCATTGTGGATCGCCGGTGAACAAAGTCTGTGAAGGTTTGGAAGTCTGCCTTGAAGACTTACCAAAGTGATTGGGCGAGGACTGGGTGTCCTTATCTCAAGGGGGATAAGGTGAAGACACGGTCTTCTGAGTTGAATCTCAGCCTCCCTAACCAGACGTACAGTTGTCACAGCAACTAGAACTGGTCCAACAAATCATTGTCTTCAACGAGTCACTGATTCTATCCTTCTCATCTATTTATTTATAGTTGATCCTTGTGAAGTCACTGTTTGTTTGCATTATATTTTGTCTTCACTGAGTGACTGCTTGTTCTGATTGGCTTCATACTATCTTCCTACCTGATCCATACTGCTTAGCTGCCATTAGTTGTTGTGCTTTCACTTCATTGAATACTTGACTATGGTTTGCTTAGTGTAGTCTACCTTCCGCTGCATGGTAATAGGTTTATTTCTATCGTTTGTCTTCGAAACTCCCATGTTTTGAAGACTTTCTTAAAAATCGCCTATTCACTCCCCCTCTAGTCGATCACTAGCACTTTCACATTTCGAGACTCCTCGTTATGTCCGTGATCACATCCGGGACTCCAAACAATCTTCGGTACATCAAAACATATAAACTCATAATATAACTGTCATCGAAACTTTAAGCACACGGACCCTACAGGTTCGAGAACTATGTAGACATGATCGAGACACGTCTCTGATCAATAACCAATAGCGGAACCTGGATGCTCATATTGGCTCCCACATATTCTACGAAGATCTTTATCGGTCAAACCGCATAACAACATACGTTGTTCCCTTTGTCATCGGTATGTTACTTGCCCGAGATTCGATCATTGGTATCTCAATACCTAGTTCAATCTCATTACTGGCAAGTCTCTTTACTCGTTCCATAATACATCATCCCACAACTAACTCATTAGTTGCAATGCTTGCAAGGCTTAAGTGATGTGCATTACCGAGAGGGCCCAGAGATACCTCTCTGACAATCGGAGTGACAAATCCTAATCTCGAAATATGCCAACCCAACAAGTACCTTTGGAGACACCTGTAGAGCACCTTTATAATCACCCAGTTACGTTGTGACGTTTGGTAGCACACAAAGTGTTCCTCCGATAAACGGGAGTTGCATAATCTCATAGTCATAGGAACATGTATAAGTCATGAAGAAAGCAATAGCAACAAACTAAACGATCAAGTGCTAAGCTAAAGAAATGGGTCAAGTCAATCACATCATTCTCCTAATGATGTGATCCCGTTAATCAAATGACAACTCATGTCTATGGCTAGGAAACATAACCATCTTTGATCAACGAGCTAGTCAAGTAGAGGCATACTAGTGACACTCTGTTTGTCTATGTATTCACACAAGTATTATGTTCCTGGTTAATACAATTCTAGCATGAATAATAAACATCTATCATGATATAAGGAAATAAATAATAACTTTATTATTGCCTCTAGGGCATATTTCCTTCACCTAGCTGGTTGGTGCTCTTGTGGCGGGTCCCGGTGGCTTTTGCGACGCGAATCTGGCCCGGGCAGCCCCAAATCTGGTGTGTGGTGGGCTGCTTTGATTCAGCTGGCAGTGGGCGACACTGTGGCACAGTTTGGCTGTGTGTGGTCCGGCTCCGGCCAATTCCTTCCCGCGCCATCAGCGGCGCTGGCTTCTGCGGTGGTGGGGTTGAGACATCTTCCACTGCACTGAGGATGCAGGATGGCGGCGCAGCGCCGCCGCTCTTGGCGGTGGTTTTGGGGTTGTTATGGCAGCGCGAGGGGGGCGTGGTGATTTTGTCGGCCGTGTAGGTGGTGGTTGGCGGTGGCGAGTTGTGAGCGTGCTTGGCCGCCGTCATTTGTGATTGTTGTGGTGACGATGAGTTTGGTGAGCTCCATGTGAAAGCCTAGATTGACCCCGGTCGATGCCGGCGTCGATGGCGTCCTTGGTAGTCGTTCCCTCGTTGGAGGCGTCATCGTGTAGCCCCTTCACGGTCGGCTGCTCAGAGTTAGTGTACGGCTTTTGTCGTTTGAGAGCAACCCACCTCGAAGCCTTTGAGAGAGAATTCCTTGTGAGGATAAAGCCCCAAACACCCAGAGCCAAAGAGTGTTAGGCATCACTTAAGTCTTCCGGTCTGTGTGATCTGAAGACTTATTACACTTGAGGACTGTGAATCCTCTAGCCGGTTAGGCATCATGTTCTGAGCATCCAAGAGTCATTGTGGATCGCCGGTGAACGAAGTCTGTGAAGGTTTGGAAGTCTGCCTTGAAGACTTACCAAAGTGATTGGGCGAGGACTGGGTGTCCTTAGCTCAAGGGGGATAAGGTGAAGACACGGTCTTCTGAGTTGAATCTCAGCCTCCCTAACCAGACGTACAGTTGTCACAGCAACTGGAACTAGTCTAACAAATCATTGTCTTCAACGAGTCACTGGTTCTATCCTTCCCATATCTTTATTTATAGTTGATCCTTATGAAGTCATTATTTGTTTGCATTATCTTTTGTCTTCACTGAGTGACTGCTTGTTCTGATTGGCTTCATACTATCTTCCTACCTGATCCATATTGCCTAGCTGCCATTAGTTGTTGTGCTTTGACTTCATTCAATACTTTACTATGGTTTGCTTAGTGTAGTCTACCTTCCGCTGCATGGTAATAGGTTTATTTCTATCGTTTATCTTCGAAACTCCCATGTTTTGAAGACTTTCTTAAAAATCTCCTATTCACCCCACCTCTAGTCGATCACTAGCACTTTCAATTGGTATCAGAGCAAGGTACTCCCTTGTTCTGCGTGATTCAGTTTAACCACCTGGAGTTTTAGCTATGTCGACTGCAGGGATAATCAAAGTCTCCGCTACGTGCCCAGTCTTCGATGGAACTGAATATCCCTACTGGAAGAATAAGATGTGCATGCATCTTGAAGCCATTGATGTCGACCTATGGTATGTCGTCAAGAATGGCGTTCCCAAGGCCGGTGAAGGTGTCACCGCTGCCGATGTCAAGAAGTTCGCTCAACTGGACTCCACTGCCAAGAACATCATCTGTGGTCATCTGACCAAAGGACAGTATGGCCGTGTGAGTGCTTTGGAAACATCTAAGCTAGTCTGGGACTGGCTCTTCAAGGTCAATGAAGGCGTCTCAACCCAGAGAGATCAAACAACCAGTGTCCTTCGCAACCTCTTCAACCGCTTCAAGAGAAACGACAATGAGAATGTTCAGCTCACGTTTGATCGACTCACTGACATCACAAATGAACTTCAAGCCCTTGGCGCTACTGAGATCACCAAGCATGAAGTCGTCAAGACACTCCTGAGATCACTTGACAGCTTGTTTGACACCCTAGCCCTGATGATTCAAGAACGTCCTGACTTCAAGACACTCAATCCGTCTGACATACTTGAAAGGCTCAACACACATGAGTTTCATCTTTCTGAGAAAAGAGACATCTACGGTCCCAACTATGGGCAAACTCGTGCCCTGAAGGCAAAAGCTATCTCCTCATCTGAAGAAGAATCTGACATCAGTTCTGATGATCCTGAAGACATTGGGAAGGAGCTTGCTATGCTTGTGAAGAAGTTCCAAAAATTAACCAAGAAGAAAGGCTTCAGAAAGTCTCCACGATCAAGCTCAAGGAATGATGAAGCTTCTGCCCATGACTACAAGAAGAGAACATGCCACAAGTGCAAGAAACCTGGCCACTACATCTCTGAGTGTCTACAGTGGGACAATAGAACAACAAGAAGAAGAAGAGCAAGGAGTATGATTCTGACGACAAGAAGAAGAAGAAATACTCAAAGTCTTCTTCCAAGTCTTCCTCAAAGTCTTCATCTCACAAGAAGAGCTCATCTGGCATGGCTCGTGCGTTCATTGGCAAGGAAATGGATTCAGAGCAGGAGTCCGCTTCTGAGGAGGCGGAGGTGGAGTCTGAGGAGGAGTCCGATTCTGGCGTTGCAAGTCTGGCTACAGCATACGTTGACAAGTCCATCTTCAACACTGAAGACAATGGCTTCATCGCCGACGCCGATGCAAATGACAAGGACTACTCCGCTCCCACCTATTGCTTCATGGCACGTGGTGCCAAGGTAAACACATGCACTACTCACTATAAAACATCCAGTGAATATGACTCTGATTGTGGTTCCAAACCCAGCTACAAAACACTTGCTAAAATTGCAACTGAACAACAGAAAGCTATGGAACATATTCAAAAACTGTTAGACAAAAGCGATGACCTGTTAGACGCTGAAATGACTCGATCTCAGTCCTTAATTGAAGACATAAAAAATCTTCATGTTAAGTATGAGGAACTTGAAACTCGTCATGAAACGCTCTCAACAACTCATGAAAAGCTTTCCTATGATCATCTTCAATGGAAGCAAGATCTTGAGAAATTGAGAGCGGCTCATGAAGATCTTCAAAAGGAAAATGAGTCACTCCGTGCCAAACAGATCAGTTCCGCTCAGGAAGGATTTGAACCACCATGTCTTAAATGCATTGAGCGTGACAACACTACTTCTGTTGCTGGATGTTCTACTACTGCTACTATTGAAATATCTTCAACTGTTGATGTGGTAACTAACCCCTCTGCTGAGGATACCACTGCTATTGCTGATGAAAATGCTAGGTTGAAGACATTGCTTAAAACAGGGATGTACAAAAGTCTCAAAGGGCATCAGACACTATGTGATGTCCTCAAAAGGCAGATCCTGAACCGAAACCCTAGGAAAGAGGGTCTTGGGTTCGAAAGGAAAATGAATGTTGATGGCTCTTACTGGAAACCTGAGCAGTACCCCAAAACCACATGGGTTGCTGCAAAGGAACCTTCAGTGGATGCATCCACCCGGCTTCACTTGTGCTAATCCCATTGTTATTGATGAATCCTTTGATGCAAACTATAAACTGTTTAAGAATCAGAATGGTGAAGTGTTTTCCAGGTATATTGGTACTAACTGCAGGAATGGGCCACCTATGAAGAAAGTCTGGGTGCCGAAAAAGTCTTCCTATGAATGTCGTCATGACACCACAAGTGATGAAGACAAATCCCAGACCACATGATTCATATGGTCCAAAGGCTTCATACAGACAAAGGACTCACCTGAGTCGCACTAATGTAAATGTTTTGCAGGGAAGCCATACTCAGGCCTATGAATATGAGCGCGTTGCATCAAACCGCCATGTTCATAAGACCAAGCACTACTCTTCTTATTCTTATGAGTACTATTGTCCACCTGCAAGACTATTTACTAGGGCTCCAAAGCTAAAGTTCTCAGATGTTGCACTTAGACTCATTGCTTCGAAGCCACCCTTGAAGATGTGGGTGGCTAAGAAATCTTAACTCTCTTTTGTAGGAAGGGTCTCTAGCCGAAAATCAAATTCGTCTGAAGCCATTGCTGGGGACCTTAAACATCTTGTAGGGCGCAAGATCAAATGCCCAAATGGTCTTATTATGTATTTTGTTCCTGAGTCGCTTGATACTTGCCCTATCAGTCCTAACCTCGATCTAAGCTTTCATAATCCACTTGCTCGTCAAATGTTTATGCTTCACAATTCTCTTCGTGAAGCCTATCCCCCTAACTGCACTGTAGGGTATGACACCAGCTGCTTCAGAATGGATTATTGATAGTGGGTGTACTAATCACATGACTGGCAAGCGAAGTCTTCTCATGGACTCAACTTTATGTCCAAGAGTCACATCACATTTGCTAATACTGGTAAAAGCAAGGTATTGGGTCTAGGTAGAGTTGCAATCTCGAGGGATCAACACATGGATAAAGTAATGCTTGTTGAATCCCTTGGTTTCAACTTAATGTCTGTCTCAATGTTTTGCGATTTAAACATGATTGTGATATTTGGAAAATATCATTGCCTTGTTCTAATGGAATTTGACAAGTCTCTAGTCTTTGAAGGGTATCGAAAAGATGATTTGTACATGGTAGATTTCTCAGCAGGACCACAACTTACCGTATGTCTTCTAGCAAAAGCTTCAGAATGCTGGCTCTGGCATCGGAGGCTAGGGCATGCTGGCATGAGGAACTTGCACACTCTTGCAAAGAAGAAGCATGTCATAGGCATCGAGGGCGTCAAGTTCAAGAAGGATCACTTATGCGGTGCCTGTGAAGCAGGAAAGATGACGAGGGCCAAGCATCTCTCGAAGACAATCATGACAACGACTCAACCCTTCGAACTGCTCCACATGGACCTCTTCGGTTCCACTCACTACTCAACTCTTACTACTACTGCTTGTCTCTATGGCTTTGTCATTGTTGATGATTATTCAAGATATACTTGGGTGCATATAATCCTCTACAAGACTGAAGTGCAGGATGTCTTCAGACGCTTCGCCAATCGAGCCATGAACAACTATGGAGTCAAGATCAAGCACATCAGAAGTGACAATGGCACTGAATTCAAGAACACTGGCCTCGACACTTATCTTGATACTTTGGGCATCACTCATGAATTCTCAGCTCCGTACACGCCGCAGCAGAATGGCGTCGTGGAACGCAAGAACAGAACACTTATTGAGATGGCCCGGACGATGCTCGATGAATACAAGACTCCAAGAAAGTTCTGGCCTGAAGCCATTGATACTGCATGCCATATCATCAACCATGTTTATCTTCACAAGCTTCTCAACAAGACATCCTATGAGATCCTTACTGGCAAGAAGCCAAATGTCAGTTACTTCAGAGTATTTGGTGCCAGGTGCTGGATCAAGGATCCACATCACACTTCAAAATTTGCACCGAAAGCACATGAAGGTTTTATGCTTGGATATGGAAAGGATTCACACTCCTACAGAGTCTTCAACCTCTTTCACTATAAAGTGGTTGAAACTATGGATGTGCGGTTCGATGAGACTAACGGCTCGCAAAGAGAGCACCTGCCAAATGTGCTAGATGAAGTTCCATCCAGTGTAACCATCAAACTCATGGGAACTAGAGAAATCATACTGTCTGAAGCTCAGCCTGAAGAGGAACTCATCATCTCTGCACCAGATCAACCTGAAGACAATGCTCAGCCTGACGACAATCCTTCTAACAATGATAATGGTCAGCAAGAGCAAAATCTTCGTCCTGTTCATCCTCGTATTGCAAATGAAGTACAGATTGAGAGAATAATTGATAGCATCAATGCACCAGGTCCACTCACTCGTTCAAGGGCAACACAGCTAGCAAATTTCTGTGGGCACTTCGCATTCGTCTCAATATCTGAACCCATGAAAGTTGATGAAGCCTTCATGGAACCTTATGGATTCAAGCTATGCAAGAAGAGCTTCAACAGTTTGAGTTGAATAATGTATGGGAACTGGTCAAGCGTCCTGATCCTCGTAAGCACAATATCATAGGAACTAAATGGATATATTGCAACAAACAAGATGAGCATGGTCAAGTTGTCAGAAACAAAGCTCGTCTCGTTGCTCAAGGATACACTCAAGTTGAAGGAATTGACTTCGATGAAACATTTGCTCCTGTGGCTAGGCTTGAAGCTATACACATACTGCTGGCCTATGCAAATCATCATAACATTCTTCTGTATCAAATGGATGTGAAGAGCGCCTTTCTCAATGGCAAGATTGAAGAAGAAGTGTATGTTGCACAACCGCCTGGCTTTGAAGATCCAAAACATCCTGACATGGTTTACAAGCTCAACAAGGCACTGTATTGCCTTAAACAAGCCCCTCGAGCTTGGTATGACACACTCAAAGACTTCCTGAAGAGCAAAGGCTTCAAACCTGGTCCCTTGGATCCCACTCTCTTCACGAAGACATATGATGGTGAACTGTTTGTGTGCCAAATATATGTGGATGACATTATCTTCGGCTGCACTAACCAGAAATACAGTGAAGAGTTTGGATATATGATGCAAGAGCAATATCAGATGTCCATGATGGGTGAGCTGAAGTTCTTCCTTGGTCTTCAAATATGACAGCAACGCAACGACATCTTCATATTTCAAGAGAAATACCTCAAAGATTGCCTGAAGAAGTTTGGAATGCAAGACTGCAAAGGCTACACGACGCCAATGCCAGCTAAACACCATTTGGGTCCCGACGACAATGGTAAAGAGTTCGATCAAAAGGTATACCGCTCCATGATTGGTTCTTTGCTTTATTTATGTGCATCTAGGCCAGATATCATGCTTAGTGTTTGCATGTGTGCCCGGTTCCAAGCAGCACCAAAGGAATTGCATCACTTAGCTGTGAAGCGAATTCTTAGATATTTGGATCACACCCTAACACTAGGATTGTGGTATCCAAAGGGCTTAGAGTTTGATCTAGTTGAATTCTCGGATGCTGATTATGCTGGTGACAAGGTGGATCGCAAGTCTACATCAGGCACATGTCATTTTCTGGGACAATCACTTGTATGTTGGTCTTCAAAGAAGCAGAACTGTGTATCTCTCTCCACTGCTGAATCTGAATACATTGCTGCTGGATCTTGCTGCGCTCAGCTTCTATGGATGAAGCAAGCACTCAAAGACTAAGGCATTCATCTGAAGCAAGTGCCACTCTACTGCGACAACGAGAGCGCCATCAAGATTGCTAACAACCCAGTTCAGCACTCGAAGATAAAGCACATTGAAATTCGTCATCACTTTCTCAGAGATCATGTTATGAAGGAAGATATTGATATCATACACGTCAACACTGAAGAGCAATTGACAGATATCTTCACAAAGCCCTTGGGTGAGAAGAGGTTTTGCAAGTTACGGTGTGAGCTAAATATCTTGGAATCCTCAAATGTCCTGTGATCAGGCACACTTCCTAACACTTGTGCATGTTGATGACTTAGATGTGCAACACACGAAGTAACGTATGTCTTAAATCAATGAAGACTTGCATTCTGAGTGTGAATACATTAGCGTGGAATTTGACTTCAGAGCGCCACGATAGTTGTGCGCTGTGTCTGGGTCTAATACTTCCTATACGGTGGGTAATGCCACCACCAAATTCTTCCCTAAGAAGTGTTTCTCACAATGGCGTTACTTTTGCAAAGTCTTCGCTTTCTGTTTGTCTTCAATGTTAACATGACCTCATGGTTATCTTCAACGTACTGATTTGGTTTCTGTCCTCTACAACATTCACTTATAGCTATGGCTTCTTGCTGAATCTTTTGAACTAAGTGAATGTGATCGGACCCTAACCCCTCTATGCTTCTTTCCTAAGTCTATCTATCCAAATCATATGCATTCTATTGACACTGTCAAAATGTCTTCTCTATGTCCTTGTCAGCAGAAGACACAGAGACAAACATTAATCCGTTTTCAATGCTAAATCCTTCCACCTGAAACCCGGAGAAGTGGGAATGACCACCCGACAATCCAGGCGTGCGTGGGAACGTGGAACAACCTCCGATGTGTTGCATGATAGCCACGTGTCCTTCAGATGTGAACCGCCAGGGGCACCTGTGTAATAACACTGTGTCGTCCCTGTCCCTATAAATACACGCCTCCTCACAGTCATTATCCTTTCTTCCACTCTCGCACAAACCCTAGCGCCACCGCTAGCCCTCGACGACGCCGACGACGAAGCGCTTAGCTACCACGACCTCACCGACGCCGTCATCACGCCGGCCGCGGACATCGTCTTCTCCGCCTACGTCGTAGGTGTCCTCCGTCGCCAAGTTAGGGCACGGAAGATCGAACTACTCGGCCTCCTCTCCCACTCCGTCTAGCAGTTCCTCGTGTGGTAAATAAAACCTCCTTTTTACAGTCTCTTTGATCCAATAGATTCATCCTTTTCTACCGCAAGCAGTTTCTGTGTAACATCCCAAATTTTCAATTTGGAATGTTATACATTAGATCATCATGCATATCATATTTTATTTTGCATTTTGGTTGATCCTAGAAATTCTACGCAACTCAATGACCCACGGAGAGAGTTGGGGATTTCGTTATTTTCATATTTGAGTTTTCTCAAATTTTGAGAATAGGATCATTTGATTTTATTTATTTTATCATTAATTATTTCTATTACAAAAATATGAGAGAGGGAATAAAATGACTTTCCCAAAATAAAGATATATTGAGGATTTAATAATAAAATCAAATAAGATTTTATTTCGGAGTTTTTCGGTGTATTATTTGAATTTAGGAAAAATGTGCGTTTTTCAAAATTCCATTTAGGGCCCAAATAAATGTTCACCTTGTCCGGCTTGATTTTAGAAGCCCGTGAAAATTTATTTCGGAATTTTTGAAGTCCATTTAGTATTTCTTTTTACTTTTTTCCGAGCAAAATAATTAAAAAAACAAAAAAAGACGAACCGACTTCGGGCCGTACCCGAGCGGGACACCGCCCGGGGGCAGCCTTTAAATAGCGCCGCCCCGAGCCGCCCCAGCCCATGAGCCCCGCCTCGATCCGCGCGCGCCGCCGGAGCCGCCGCCGCCGACGACGATCCCGCCACCCGAGGTTCGTCGCGCCTCGATTTCCATGCTGAAAAAAAGAGAGAGAAAAAAAATTCGGCGTTCGTCGTTTTTCTTTTTCTCGGATTAAATTCGCGATTTTTCTGATCGCGATTCCTGATCCGATTTTTGTTTTAGTTTAACTTTTCGCTCGTTTATCGGAATTAGGCGATTCAAGCGCCTAGGGATTCATCTCGAAACCCTCTATCCGTTTAATCAACTTAAACAAGGTTTTGCTACTGTAAAATTTGCCCTAGATCCAGATTACTAGAACGAAGTGTTTTCTTTCGCCGTTTGACTTTCGTTGCTTCGTTCGATTTGATTCTTTTTGCCAACCGGAGTTCTTAAGTTGAACCTTCTGGTTAGATCTCTTATTTGAGTTTTAGCTGTGCATTAGATGAGTACTTATTGTATGCTTGTTTGTTTGTTTGCGATAGAATACCCGGAGTGCACCGCCTGTTACTTCGAATCGTTAGGTTTCGCGGATCATCAGCAAGGCAAGTAACACTTTGATCATACCTTTTCTACTACCCAGTTTTATTGCATTAGATCAATCCTCACACATTGCATGATTAGGATCTAATTAAATTGTGGGATGGGAAGTAGTTGAGGTAGTACCTAATACTTGTTTATTATCAAACCTTTGGGAGTTACTTCTATGTTTGCTTGTTATGCCATGCTATGCTAGTAGACGTGGATTGGGTGAGTGATATCCATGACAGATGTGAGTTTGTTAATTAATGGTTTATCTAAGGTGGCAACTTAAACACACATCTGGGTGGATTGAGGCACCTGGGTATTCCAGGACTTGCCTGTTTTCTTTTGGACCGCCACCCAGGCTCAAAGGGATCATGAGACTATTCATACTAGAAACTTCCGTATGCAGCCACAAGCTATTATGGGCTCTAGCATAGTTTACTAAGTTGTGCGAACTCTTACAGTGGTAGACTAGCAGATGTAGGGGATGTAGGTGGTACGGTCTACCCGATCGTAAGGTGCTAGCGCTTCTGAAAGACTATGTCTCGGTCATTCATCTTCTCAAACACCATGTAGTGCGAGAAACCAAACGGAGGCGATCGAGTCTTGTGGGGAAAAGTGCGCAAACCTCTGCAGAGTGTAACAAACTAATCATGGTTAGCCGTGTCCCCGGTTATGGACATCTTGAGTATCTAGTACTTGGATTTTCATGTGAATCTCAACATGTTACTATAAATTAATTTTGTTGGGTTATGTTTAATGATTATGCTTAATTGGGATTGAGAATGTTGTCAACCATTCTCAATGTTTAACAACCACCATGATAGTAATTAAATTTATTCCTTTGAAGTAGGGAAAAATTGGCTTTACGCAAAACTGTAACCATAGAGCTTTCCACCAGCCAAATATGCATATAGTATAGCTGTTTCATTCCATTACTCTCTATGTGTTACCTTGCCAGCATATTCCATGTGCTGACCCGTTTCGGGCTGCAACGTTAATGTTGCAGACTTTGTTTTGTCGTTTGACTTCCGTTGCTTTGTTTGATTTGATTCCTTTTTGCAAACCGGAGTTCTTAAGTTGAACTTTCTGGTTAGATCTCTTATTTGAGTTTTACCTGTGCATTAGATGAATACTTATTGTATGCTTGTTTGTTTGTCTGCGATAGAATACCTGGAGTGCGCCGCTTGTTACTTCGAATCTCTAGGTTTCGCGGATCATCAGCAAGCCAAGTAACACTTTGATCATACCTCCTAGTACCCAGTTTTATTGCATTAGATCAATCCTCAAACATTGCATGATTAGGATCTAATTAAATTGTGGGATGGGAAGTAGTTGAGGTAGTACCTATTACCTGTTATATTATCAAACCTTTGGGAGTTACTTCTACGTTTGCCTTTATGCCATGCTATGCTAGTAGACGTGGATTGGGTGAGTGATATCCATGACAGATGTGAGTTTGTTAATTAATGGTTTATCTAAGGTGGCAACTTAAGCACACATCTGGGTGGATTGAGGTACCTGGGTATTCCAGGATTGCCTGTTTTTCTTTATGGACCACCACCCAGGCCCAAAGGGATCATGAAAATTTTCATACTAGAAACTTCTGTGTGCAGCCACAAGCTATTATGGGCTCTAGCATAGTTGATTAAGTCATGCGAACTCTTACAGGGTAGACTAGCAGATGTAGGGGAAAGTAGGTGTAACGGTCTATCCATCGTAAGGTGCTAGCGCTTCTGAAAGACTATGTCTCGGTCATCCGTCTTCTCAAACACCGTGTAGTGCGATAAACCAAACGGAGGCGATCGAGTCTTGTGGGGAAAAGTGCACAAACCTCTGCAAAGTGTATAAACTAATCATGGTTAGCCGTGTCCCTGGTTATGGACAACTTGAGTATCTAGTACTTGGATTATCATGTGAATCTCAACATGTTACTCTCTAATTTAATTTTGTTGGGTTTTGTTAGTGATGATGCTTAATTGGGATTGAGAATGCTGTCAACCATTCTCAATGTTTAACAACCACCATGATAGCTAAACAAATTTATTCCTTTGCAGTAGGGGAAAATTGGCTTTACGCAAAACTGTAACCATAGAGCCTTCCACCAGCCATATATGCATATAGTATAGCTGTTTCATTCCATTACTCTCTATGTGTTACCTTGCCAGCATATTCCATGTGCTGACCCGTTTCGGGCTGCAACGTTAATGTTGCAGACTTTTTAGACGACGATTAAGGAGTTTTTAGGTCGTGGTTCTATACTCAGTGATGCCGTTGGAGTTGATGGACTCACTTATCTTCCAAGCCTTCCGTTGTTATCGTTATTAGATGGCCTTAAGGCATACTTATTGTAATAAGTTATCTTCTAAGACACTCGATGTAATAAGTGTGTGATTGCTACTCTGCTATAAATCCTCCGAGTACTGTGTGGTGTCAGCATTACTGATCCAGGGATGACACCAGAGCATAGAGATCAGACTGTTTGAGGTCTGGTCGCTATAGAGATGGTATCAGAGAACACGCTGACTGTAGGACACGACCACTAAGCACAAGACCTAGATCACTATTCACTCTCTTCTCTTGTGACCTCTCATCTTTTCTACTCTTTAGGATGGCGCATGCAAGGAACAAGTTCACACAACCGGATGAAGATACACCCTTTGGACGACACTTGAAGGAAGTCACTAGATACCTGAACATAGGAGTACCAAGCTTCACGGGAACCTACAACGCCACTTTACCTGAAGAAGAGCGCTGGATGATTCAAGTTCAAGTTCCAGGAAGGACGTTCATGCTAGTCACTGAGCCCATAGAGTTTTCTTTTGATGCACCCACTTGGAGTCTAGGAAAGAGCATGGCAGCTCATATTGCCATGGGACGCATTGGAGAAGTCTACCACAAGGATCTCAAGGATACTATCTACCAGATTTGTGGGCGCCGAGATGAGCACTGGGAGATGATCAGCACCAGGAAGGATAGATCAATCGCAGCTTTTATCCAGGAGCTAAACCAGCACATTCGACGACAGGAGAACCAGATGTGCGCCGACATGATAGACCTGAAGAAGGCAAAGACTAGAATCAAGGAACTGGAGGAAGAACTCAAGGCTACACGTGAAGATTATGAAGAGGAAATTGAAGTATTGGTGAAGAAGAATGACAACCTGATCAAGAAGATTGGAATATTTCTGGGAGGCCCTACGCTAGTAGATGAAGACGAAGAACCCATGGAGATTAGCCCGGAAGACTACATCATCATCGACGGCACTGACTCCGAAGCAGATAGTAGCGATGATGACTATGTTGATGAAGCTGGAGCAGATATCATGGAGTCAACAACCATAGAATATTTCTAGTAGACCACCTCATCAGTAGTAGTAGTCCATCATGTAAATATAGTAGTCCGAGCACTTTTGCGATAGATAGATTGATTGTATGCCCTTGTTTGATTGAATGAAGTGAATTGTTTGTTTTTGCCTCATGTGCATATGGGTAGTGTTTTCTCTTTAGACCCCCTCTATTCTTACATCTCATCTTTTCTAAAACCCTCAGATGCCTCCGAGACGTGACCCCGGATTTGCCTTTCCACCGGAGCTCACTCAGTTAATCCAGCAGCAGAACACATTGATGCAGTTGCTAGTCCAGAATCAGAATCAAGGGAACAACAACAACAACCCACCACCACCACCACCACCTGTTGACCACTTAGCCCGTTTTCTTAGGCTAAATCCGCCGGTGTTTTCCAGTAGCACCGAGCCGATAGTAGCAGATGATTGGCTCCGCAAGACAGCTAGGGAGTTGACCACAGCAGGATGCACAGATGCGGAGAAGGTGAAGTTTGCCGCACATCAGTTAGAAGGACCCGCAACATCATGGTGGGAGAATTTCACAGCCACTTTCCCAGTTGACACTGTCACATGGGACCAGTTTCAGCAGGCTTTTCGTACTGCACATGTTTCAGTAGGAGCTATGGCCATGAAGAAGCGTGAGTTTCGCAACTTGCGCCAAGGAGGACGGACAGTTGGCCAGTATGTGGAGGACTTTAGTAAGTTAGCATGTTATGCCCCAGATGACGTCGCTACGGATGCAGCTAAGCATGAGAAGTTTCTGGAAGGACTGAATGATGAGTTGAGCATGCAGTTGATGGTAGCAACCTTCAACAACTACCAGGAGTTGGTAGATCGTGCTCTTATGATTGAAGGCAAGCAGCAGCAAATTGAGAACCGCAAGAGGAAGTATGGACAAGGAAAGTACAATTCAGGAGCTCAGCAGAAGCCACGTTTTACCCCTAGACCGGGAGGACATTTTCAGCATACCCATGGAGGAGGTAGCTTGCACAATCACAATGGCACCAAGAATGGTAATGGCAATGGAGGAAGCAACGGCCAGAATCGCACCAACCCCTCAACCCCAGCCAAGAAGGACCTAAGCCAAGTCACTTGCTTTAAGTGTTCAAAGACAGGACATTATGCCAATGAATGTCCTGAATTACAAAATGGAAATAGCAATGGAAGTTCTGGGAAGAAGCCGAACCCTTTTAACAGGGGACAGGTGAACCACGTTAGCGTGGAGGAGGTTGAAGCTCAGCCCGATGCAGTAATAGGTAAGTTTTTGGTTAAGTCATCTACTGCACTCGTTCTTTTTGATACTGGTGCATCGCATTCATACATCTCAAGGGGATTTGTGGATAAGTATAACCTACCAACCCAAGCCCTTAGGTCACCCATGTTAGTAACCTCGCCCGGAGCAGAGTATGTGGCTAGTCTATGGTGTGATCGGTTACCATTAAGGATTGGTAACTATGTTTTTCCCTCAGACCTAATAGTATTGGTATCCCAAGGATTGGATGTGATATTAGGCATGGATTGGTTATCAAAGTATGAAGGGAATATTGAGTGTGCTAGCAAGTCAATTTTTATTACCACCCTAGAAGGGAGAAGGATCAAGTATGTATCCCGGCATGTGCCAAAGAGGACTCAAGTAAATTGCCTAACAGGAGTTGTGCAGGAGGAAGTACCAGTGGTAAGGGATTTTCCTGATGTTTTTCCAAAGGAGTTGCCAGGCATGCCACCGGATAGAGATCTTGAGTTTTTGATTGAGCTATTGCCAGGCACAGGGCCAATATCAAAGAGACCATATAGGATGCCAGCAAAGGATTTGGTGGAAATTAAGAATTAGATTAAGGAGTTACTGGATAAAGGATATATTCTCCCATGTTCTTCGCCTTGGGGATCACCAGTACTACTAGTGGAGAAGAAGGATGGATCGTTAAGGATGGTTGTTGATTATCGAGGATTGAATGAAGTAACGATCAAGAACAAGTACCCACTACCAATGATCAATGATCTGTTTGATCGATTGCAAGGAGCTAAGGTATTTTCCAAGATCGATCTGCAATCAGGATACCACCAGTTGAAGATTCGAGAACAGGATATTCCGAAGACAGCTTTTACCACTAGGTATGGGCTGTATGAGTATACTGTTATGTCATTTGGTCTGACTAACGCACCTGCCTATTTTATGAACATGATGAACAAAGTGTTTATGGAGTTTTTTGATAAGTTCGTCGTAGTGTTCACTGATGATATCCTGGTTTATTCGAAGAATGAAGAGGAGCATAAGGAGCATTTGTGTTTGGTACTTGGAAAGCTCAGAAAATATCAATTATATGCCAAGTTCAGCAAATGTGAGTTTTGGTTGAAGGAAGTAGGATTCCTCGGACACGTTATATCTGGAGAAGGTATAGCAGTAGATCCCGCTAAAGTTGAAATCGTGACCAAGTGGGAAGTCCCAACAATAGTTGGAGAGATCCGGAGTTTTCTTGGACTCGCAGGATACTACCGGAGATTTATTGAGAATTTCTCAAAGATTGTGAAGCCTATGACTGAGTTGTTGAATAAGGATACCAAGTTCATATGGACAGAGGAGTGTGAGGCTAGTTTCCAGGAGTTAAAGAAACGTTTGGTTACTTCACCAGTGTTGATTTTGCCAGACCAGACCAAGGATTATGAGGTGTATCACGACGCTTCACGTCGAGGACTTGGAGCAGTGCTTATGCAGGAAGGGAGAGTTGTTTCATATGCCTCAATACAACTGAAGCCTCATGAGTTGAATTATGCTACGCATGATTTGGAGTTAGCAGCCGTAGTGCATGCTTTGAAAACATGGAGACATTTCCTCATTGGAAATCATTGTGAGGTGTACACGGATCATAAGAGTTTGAAGTACATTTTCACACAGAAGGAGTTAAACCTCAGACAAAGGAGATGGTTGGAGCTTATCAAGGATTATGATATGAAATTGCATTATCATCCTGGAAAGGCTAATGTAGTAGCAGACGCATTAAGCCGTAAGAGCCATGTCAGTATGTTAATGACGGGAGAAATACCCAAGGAGTTAGCAGAAAATATTCGTGAACTATGTTTGGAAATAGTGCCGAGAGGCTATGTAGCAGCATTGGAGATTCAGTCAACTTTGATGGATAGAATCAGAGAAGTTCAGAAAGCTGACAAAGAGATTGCCGCTATAAAGGAGAAACTGAGCAAAGGAAAAGCTAAAGGATTTCGTGAGGATGAGCACGACACCCTATGGTTTGAAGACCGCATTTATGTGCCCAAGGACCCGAAGATCAGGAAGTTGATTTTGCAAGAGGCACACGACTCACCGTGTTCAATTCACCCAGGAAATACCAAGATGTATCTGGATTTGAGGGATATTTTCTGGTGGACCGGAATGAAGAAGGATATAGCGGAGTATGTAGCAGTTTGTGATGTATGTCAAAGAGTAAAGGCAGAGCATCAGAAGCCAGCAGGATGGTTACAACCATTGCCG
The DNA here is from genome assembly GCF_002162155.2 of Triticum dicoccoides. Lineage (NCBI taxonomy): Eukaryota > Viridiplantae > Streptophyta > Magnoliopsida > Poales > Poaceae > Triticum > Triticum dicoccoides. The sequence goes on along the minus strand of NC_041392.1, from coordinate 467,999,779 downwards.
ATACCCGAATGGAAGTGGGATAAGCTAGGCATGGATTTTATCACGGGATTGCCCAGGACTCGTTCAGGCTATGACTCGATTTGGGTTGTAGTTGATCGATTGACGAAAGTAGCTCATTTCATCCCAGTAAAGACCACTTACACCAGTGCTAAGTTGGCAAAGATATACATGACCAGGATCATATGTCTGCATGGAGTTCCAAGGAGTATCGTATCATATAGAGGAACCCAGTTTACCTCAAAGTTCTGGAAGCAGTTGCAGAAACTTTGGGTACCAGGCTAGAATTCAGTACAGTTTTTCATCCACAGACAGATGGACGGACCGAGAGAGTCAATCAGATTTTGGAGGATATGCTGAGAGCTTGTGCGCTAGATTACGGATCTAGTTGGGACGATAATTTGCCATATGTAGAGTTCTCTTACAACAACAGTTACCAAACCAGTTTAAAGATGGCCCCTTTCGAAGCTTTGTACGGAAGGAGGTGCAGGACACCGTTGGCATGGGACGAAGTTGGAGACCGCCAGTTGTTTGGTCCTGACTTGATTAAAGAGTCTGAACAGAAGGTGAAGTTGATTCGCGATAGGCTCAAGGTAGCCCAGTCCAGACAGAAGAGTTATGCGGATTCTAAATGCAAGGAGACAGTTTACGAAGTCAGAGACAGAGCTTATATTCGAGTATCTCCACTTCGGGGAACAAAGCGTTTTGGAGTTAAAGGGAAGTTAGCACCACGATTTGTAGGACCATATCGAGTTTTGGAGCGTATGGGAGAAGTGGCCTACAAGTTGGAATTGCCCGAAGGATTGTCAGGAGTTCATGATGTGTTCCACGTTTCTCAGTTAAAGAAATGTCACGCGGAGATGGCTGACATACCGTTGAGAGACACAGTGCCTTTGGAAACTATTCAGTTGGATAACGATTTGACCTACGAGGAGAAACTAGTCAGGATTCTCGAGTTTGCCAACCGAGTTACTCGCAGCAAGGTTATCAAGTTTTGCAAAGTTCAGTGGAGCCACCACACGGAGGATGAAGCCACCTGGGAACAAGAGGAAGATTTGCTCAAAGACCACCCTCACCTATTTTCTAGCCAACCCGAATCTCGAGGGCGAGATTCATCTTAAGGGGGGTAGGTTTGTAACATCCCAAATTTTCAATTTTGAATGTTATACATTAGATCATCATGCATGTCATATTTTATTTTGCATTTTGGTTGATCCTAGAAATTCTACGCAACTCAATGACTCACGGGGAGAGTTGGGGATTTCGTTATTTTCATATTTGAGTTTTCTCAAATTTTGAGAATAGGATCATTTGATTTTATTTATTTTATCATCAATTATTTCTATTACAAAAATATGAGAGAGGGAATAAAATGACTTTCCCAAAATAAAGAAATGTTGAGGATTTAATAATAAAATCAAATAAGATTTTATTTCGGAGTTTTTCGGTGTTTTATTTGAATTTAGGAAAAATGTGTGTTTTCCAAAATTGCATTTAGGGCCCAAATAAATGTTCACCTTGTGCGGCTTGATTTTAGAAACCCGTGAAAACTTATTTCGGAATTTTTGGAGTCCGTTTAGTATTTCTTTTTATTTTTTTTTCGAGCGGAATAATTAAAAAAAACGAACCGACTTCAGGCCGTACCCGAGCGGGACACCGCCCGGGGGCAGCCTTTAAATAGCGCCTCGAGCCGCCCCAGCCCATCAGCCCCGCCTCGATCCGCACGCGCCGCCGGAGCCGTCGTCACCGCCGCCGATGATCCCGCCGCCCGAGGTTCGTCGCGCCTCGATTTCCGTGCGGAAAAAAGAGAAAAAAAATTCGGCGTTCGGCGTTTTTCTTTTTCTCGGATTAAATCAGCGATTTTTCTGATCGCGATTCCTGATCTGATTTTCGTTTTAGTTTAAACTTTCACTCGTTTATCGGAATCAGGCGATTCAAGCGCCTAGGGATTCGTCTCGAAACCCTCTATCCGTTTAATCAACTTAAACAAGGTTTTGCTACTGTAAAATTTGCCCTAGATCCAGATTACTAGAACGAAGTGTTTTCTTTCACCGTTTGACTTTCGTTGCTTTGTTTGATTTGATTCTTTTTGCCAACCGGAGTTCTTAAGTTGAACTTTCTGGTTAGATCTCTTATTTGAGTTTTACCTGTGCATTAGATGAGTACTTATTGTATACTTGTTTGTTTGTTTGCGATAGAATACCCGGAGTGCGCCGCCTGTTACTTCGAATCGTTAGGTTTCGCGGATCATCAGCAAGGCAAGTAACACTTTGATCATACCTTTTCTACTACCCTGTTTTATTGCATTAGATCAATCCTCACACATTGCATGATTAGGAACTAATTAAATTGTGGGATGGGAAGTAGTTTGTAACAACCTCGATGCGACTATATCTCCCACGTGTCGAGGCACGACTTAGAGGCATAATCGCATTGAAGGCATATGTAGCAAGTTAGGCAATCTTCACAACATCCCATGCAATATAAATAATAAAGGGGAGATAACATAGTTGGCTTACACTCGCCACGTCAATCAAGTACATAAATAACATTACATCATCCAAACACTCATGGCCCGACTACGGCGCCAAATAAAAGAGAACCCAACATGCGACAACGGTCCCGTTCGCCCCCAACTGGGCACCACTACTGATCATTGGGAAAGGAAACATAGTAACGTTGAGAGTCTTCGTCGAACTCCCACTTGAGCTCGTACGCATCTCCTGGAGTGGAATCAACAGGCCCTGCATCTGGTGTAATAGTAATCTGTGAGCCACAGGGACACAGCAATCTCGCACCCTCGCGATCAAAACTATTTAAGCTTATAGGAATGGCAAGGTAAAATATGAGTGGAGCTGCAGCAAGCGACTAGCAAATATGGTGGCTAACTTATTCGCAAAAGAGAGCGAGAAGAGGAGGCAAAGCGCGAGCGAGAAACTAAAGAGCAACCTGCGCAAACATTACTCCAACACCGTGTCCACTTCCCGGACTCCGCCGAGAAGAGGCCATCACGGTAACACACTCAGTTGATTCATTTTAATTAAGTTAAGGTTCAAGTTATCTACAACCGGACATTAACAAATTCCCATCTGCCCATAACCGCGGGCACGGCTTTCGAAAGTTCAAATCCCTGCAGGGGAGTCCCAACTTAGCCCATGACAAGCTCTCACGGTCAACGGAGGAATAGACCTCCTCCCAAGACGTTCCGATCAGACTCGGTATCTCGGTAATTCAAGACACTTCGACAGGTTAAAACAAGACCAGCAACACCGCCCGAATGTGCCGACAAATCCCGATAGGAGCTGCACATATCTCTTTCTCAGGGCACACTCAGATGAGCCAGACGTCGGGTAGGCCAGCCCAGAGTTGCCCCTGGTAGCCCCGGACATCGCTCGATGGGACCAACACTCAGAGGAGCACTGGCCCCGGGGGGTTAAAATAAGATGACCCTTGAGTCTGCAGAACCCAAGGGAAAGAAAAGGCTAGGTGGCGAATGGTAAGACCAATGTTGGGCATTGCTGGAAAAGCTTTAATCAAGGCGAACTATCAAGGGGTTCCCATTATAACCCAACCGCGTAAGGAACACAAAATCCGGGAACATAACACCGATATGACGAAAACTAGGGCGGCAAGAGTGGAACAAAACACTAGGCGAGAGGCCGAGCCTTCCATCCTTTACCAAGTATATAGATGCGTTAAGATAACATAGCAATATAATGATATCCCCAACAAGTAAAATATATGTTCCAACAAGGAACGGCCTCCAATCTTCACCTACAACTAGCAACGCTATAAGAGGGGCTAAGCAAAGGTGTAACATAGCCAATCAACGGTTTGCTAGGACATTGGTGGGTTAGAGGTTTGACATGGCAATTTGGGAGGCTTGCAAGCAAGTGGTGGGCATCATAGCAATGGCATAGCAAAAGAGCGAGCAAACTAGCATAGCAAAGATAGTAGTGATTTCGAGGGTATGATCATCTTGCCTGCACAGTTGCCAGAGTTGACTGGATCCTCGAAAGCAAACTCAACGGGATCCTCGTTAGCGAACTCGTCTCCCGGCTCTACCCAAACAAGACAAACAAGCAACAAGGACACAATCAACCACGTGCAAACTCAAACAACACAATGCAAAGATGATATGCTATGCGGGATGCAAAATGCAAGATATGACAGGAAATTCATGAACCTGGCCTCAACATGGAAATCCAAGTGTGCCACTGGAAAGATGAGATGAAATCGCTTGAAAACGATATAAAGAACGCCGGAATCGGAGTTACGGTTTGGAAATGGCAAGCGATTCAAAATGACACCGGTCTGCGATTTACAGCAAGTAGGCATCTAAATGCAAAGAAATGAATATGCTACAGCACTCAAACATGACAACAAAATACATGGCAGGGATGCACACAAGATGCTTAACAAAAGTCTAGCACTGAGCTACGGCCAAATCATCCATTAACAGGTTCAAACAAGCATGGCAAAAATGCAAATGGCAAACAGATCTCAGACTTAGTGAAATCAACACTTGTCTGGAATTTCAGATCAGGTAGCCCTCTTCGGAGCAACAAAACTACATGCTACAGGACCTGAACATGGCAAAGTAAAGCATGTCATGGAGCTACTCAAAGAGCTTAACAAAAATCCCTTAGTGACCTTGAGCCAAAAGGGATCAGAAAATACAATTGCAAGCATGTGAACATAGCAAAAACATAATCAGTTCCAGACTTAGTGAAAAACTGACACATGCTGAAATATAACTCAAGCAGGCATGTTTACGAGCTCGATGCCCTCACTACAGAGCAAGTCATGGCAAGACAAGCATACACCCATCAAGAAGGCACAAAATGCGAGCTAGACATGGCAAGAACAATAGCATGGCATGCACGGATCAACTACAACATCACCGGCAAAATTGCAAACAAGTTGACAATCTGCCCAGATTCACAAAGTAGCAACCGTAGAGCTCGATTGACTCAAGCTAGGGTGCTCCATAAATGCAAACAAAGACATGGATGGATAGAGCACTACAATATTAACAAAACTCCCTTACTGATCATCCTCAAAAGAGGCACGGATCACTAGGAAACAACATGAACATATGACAACATGAGATAAATAGCTCCAGGGCTTAGTAAAATCACTAAGTCCCTGAAAACAGAATTAGCAAGTGCACCACTTTGCAAGCTTGCACAAGTCACCACACACATCCTAAAAATACATGGGTTGCACCTCTGGAAAGATGACAAAACCCTTAACAAAACATAAGTAGAACTCACGGGCATATCATGCACACATTAATCATGGCAAAAATGACAAAAAGCCTAAATGGAGTAGCAGATCTCACAATTAACTCAAGTAGCCCTCTTCTAACAGCATTTCGGGCATCAAGATGAGCTCAAATGAAAATGACGCAATGGAATGAAATGATATACTCTCCGAGATGAACATTTTGATATGCTATATGCATGAATCGGAACTACGGATGCAAAGTTATGAGGCTACAAACATGTGCATATGGACTGAGAATAACTGGGACTTAGAAAAAAAACAACCCTCAGATCTAGGGTTTGCACGGATTTCGAAGTTGGCTGGAAACACTGTAGACGCCGGAGTTCGTCGTGGCTCGCCGGAGGAAGGAGAAGGCCGGCCAGATGCTCCCGGGGTCGGCGGTGGCGGCGGCGGCCGGAGGCGGCGGCGCGGGGCGGCGCGAGGCGGCGGCTGGGAGGCGGCGGCGCGCGGGCCGGGAGGGCCTTCCCTGGGCCGCGCGGGCCAGCGCGGGGGAAGACGGCGGTGGTGACACTTGGCGCCGCGGGAGTGGCAGAGGCGGCGGGGCGGACGCGTCCGGCCGGGGCGGACGTGTCCGGCCGGCGCGGATCTGGGATTAGGGTTTGAGGACGAGGGGGATCCGAAATTTCGTGGAGGGATCTATTTATAGGCATAGGAGGAGCTAGGAGAGTCCAAATGAGGTGCGGTTTTCGGCCACGCGGTCGTGATCGAACGCTCTAGATGATGGAGCAGAGTTAGGTGGGTTTTGGGCCAAATTAGAGGGGTGTTGGGCTGCAACACACACGGGGCCTTTTCGGTCCCTCGGTTAACCGTTGGAGTATCAAACGAAGTCCAAATGATACGAAACTTGACAGGCGGTCTACCGGTAGTAAACCAAGGCCGCTTGGCAAATCTCGGTCCAATCCGGAAATGTTTAATCCCCGCACACGAAAGAAAGGTAGAAATGACCACCGGAGGAGAACGAAGCACCGGAATGCAAAACGGACAACGGGGAAAATGCTCGAATGCATGAGATAAACACGTATGCAAATGCAATGCGCATGATGACATGATATGAGATGCATGACAACGATAACAACACACGGAGACAAAAACCGAACCCGAGGAAATAAATATAACTTAACGCCGGAAACGGCAAGAGTTGGAGTACAAATAGGGAAAGTTATATCCGGGGTGTTACAAGTTGAGGTAGTATCTATTACCTGTTTATTATCAAACCTTTGGGAGTTACTTCTACGTTTTCTTGTTATGCCATGCTATGCTAGTAGACGTGGATTGGGTGAGTGATATCCATGACAGATGTGAGTTTGTTAATTAATGGTTTATCTAAGGTGGCAACTTAAACACACATCTGGGTGGATTGAGGCGCCTGGGTATTCCAGGACTTGCCTGTTTTCTTTTGGACCGCCACCCAGGCTCAAAGGGATCATGAGACTATTCATACTAGAAACTTCCGTGTGCAGCCACAAGCTATTATGGGCTCTAGCATAGTTGACTAAGTTGTGCAAACTCTTACAGTGGTAGACTAGCAGATGTAGGGGATGTAGGTGGTATGGTCCACCCGATCGTAAGGTGCTAGCGCTTCTGAAAGACTATGTCTCGGTCATCCGTCCTCTCAAGCACCATGTAGTGCGAGAAACCAAACGGAGGCGATCGAGTCTTGTGGGGAAAAGTGCGCAAACCTCTGCAGAGTGTAACAAACTAATCATGGTTAGCCGTGTCCCCGGTTATGGACATCTTGAGTATCTAGTACTTGGATTTTCATGTGAATCTCAACATGTTACTATAAATTAATTTTGTTGGGTTATGTTTAATGATTATGCTTAATTGGGATTGAGAATGCTGTCAACCATTCTCAATGTTTAACAACCACCATGATAGTAATTAAATTTATTCCTTTGAAGTAGGGAAAAATTGGCTTTACGCAAAACTATAACCATAGAGCTTTCCACCAGCCAAATATCCATATAGTATAGTTGTTTCATTCCATTACTCTCTATGTGTTACCTTGCCAGCATATTCCATGTGCTGGCCCGTTTCGGGCTGCAACGTTAATGTTGCACACTTTTCAGACGACGATTAAGGAGTTTTTAGGTCGTGGTTCTATACTCAGTGATGCCGTTGGAGTTGATGGACTCACTTATCTTCCAAGCCTTCCGCTGTTATCGTTATTAGATGGCCTTAAGCCATACTTATTGTAATAATTTCTCTTGTAAGACACTCGATGTAATAAGTGTGTGATTGCTACTCTGCTATAAATCCTCGGAGTACTGTGTGGTGTCAGCATTACTGATCTAGGGATGACACCGGAGTACAGAGATCAGACTGTTTGAGGGTCGCTACATTCTGTTCACACAAGTTGGATCTATTTCATACTGCATCTCATAATATGCCTAGTATGTTCACTTATGCTTCACAAAGTAGTTAGATTCCTTAATTGTACTTATTCATGGATTCATACAAATCTGGAAACAACTCTCTATCTATGAGTGAATGTCTTCGCACTTTGACAGTTTTGAAGCCTTTCAGTCTAAACTTCATGGCACTAGAAAAATTTGCAAGGAAGGGTGGCAGACAGCGTCGTGGTAACACCTCAAGAGATCTACCTCCTGACCTCTATGAGTTGTACAAGACAGATCCGGAGGAGGACTACAATCAGCGAAAAACTCGAATCCAATGGATTCGAAGATATTGGGCAGAACAATGGTTCAAGTACAGGTTCATGACCCAAGAGTATGCTGAGAAGAATGCCATCAAGCGACCGTGGGGAGACATCCTATACAAAAATCTTCAACCCAGGTCCAGAGCTGAAGCCATTGAACAAGGCTTCTATCCCTGCATGGTCCGTGGACCACAGCCTGCAGATGCAGACCCATCGTCATTGCTATGGTGTTGTGACGACAATATGTTCAAGTGCAACCTTCAGTTTGCCAGGAACTCGGCCAAAAGAAATAAGAAGTTGCGAGGATTAGACTTCAATCCAGGTCCCTCTGCTTCTCGTGTCGATGGTTCACGCGAAGCTGAACCCAATCTTGTTGGGCCCTTCTACAACCTGGAAGGTCTCATCACTCATATTATGGTTCAAGGGGCAGTCGTGGATCAACCTGCAGACGACGCTGAATCTGACGAAGCGCTTGCACCATCGAAGCCAAAGAAGCTAAAGAAGCCTAAAGCTTCGAAGCCTGCCCCTGCACCAAAGGTTTCACGGGTGAAGCCTCTGGCCACTGCACCTCCTGAACACAGTGTGCAGTCTGAAGATCTGTCACGCATCTCCAAGCCCTCTAAAGTGAAGATGCCCATGCAACCCACCAGCCAAGCACTGACCCCTGCTGCTGTTCTGCGAAATGAGAATGACGCCATTGATCTATCCAGCGACGATTATCTTAACGATGACGCTCTTGAGCAGTTGATGAAGAGCAAGCAAGAGGCAGAAATCTTCAATGACCTTCCTCTCTTTGATGTTGAAATCATCAACGCATTCATTGATGAGTGGTTTGACAACCCAAATGTTAGCTTTGATGATCTTTAGCTTCCCATTGGCCTCAGCGTCGCCTTCCACGGAGCCATTGCTACTGAGCTGACTCTAGCTCAGAAGATTGTTGAGCTGAAGCATAAGATAGATTATGAAAAGGCTCAGTTCAAGAAGCATATGGCCAAGCTCAATGTTGAAGACATTCAGAACTTCCAGACCATGATGCATGAGCTTAAGGAAGCATTCCGAACCAAACACGAAGAAGCCAAAGGTTCTCGTGAACGCATGAAAGATCTTGCTGCTAAATGTGTTCAGGGATATAATGAAGCTGAAAAGTGCAAGGCCTTGGGGCGACCAGGCATCGACCCCAGAATGGCGGCCAAGAAGAAGAAGAAGCCAGCTGTGGCAGAACCCGAAGCACCAAGGCAGGAAGTACATCCAATTGTCTTCCCAGCCAGTATGACAGGCTCAAGGCCTAAGGTCCCCACAGTGGCTTCAGAATTGAAGAAAACAAGGGCAGCTGAAGCTAAAGCCAGAAAGTGCAAAACCAAGGGCACCACTGATGATGCTCCTCCAACTAAGAAACGCAAAACCAAGAAGAGAGATCGGGTTGCTCCCATAGAACCCCTTGAGGTCGAGCCAATCTTAGTGGTTCGTCCGCGTCTGAAAATCAAGAACGCCAAGTGGTAGTTCATGAGCCTGCTTCCCTAGAGGCTCCTGAAGCTGAAGACAATCTAGCTGTTGACCCCACCGCAGCTGAAGACATTGGTCCTCACGACAATGTTGAAGATGATGAAGTCCTTTCTCAGATCGAGCACCAATTGGTATAATCGCATGCACTCACGCACAGCGAACTCATCAGCATTGGTCGTCCTCTGACGCCAACTGCTCATGATGCATCGTGGGCTGATCACCCACAATGACAAGACACCCCAAGTTCTCCCCAACCGCAAGCCACCTCACCAGTGCAAGATGACGATGACTTTGAGGCCCAGCACACTCCATCTCCGCAAGCGTCGCCAGCACTACGCAGGCTTCGCAAAGGACCAAGGCCCCAAGTCACTCCCACTATGCACGTGTCTGAGTCTGAAGCCAAAATGGCTGAAGATATTCCGGCTACATCAGCCGATGAAGAAGAAGAACCAAGAGTTGAAGTAGAAAGAGTTGCTACACCCCCGTCTCACCAAGATGTTGTTCGAGAACGTGTCCGACCCTCCAGCTTCTGAAGTGGAGGTTAACGATCCTAAGGCGGCCACCAACATCACCACTAAAGCCAATGACGTTGTCATGGCTGAAGCTAATGTGGCGCCTGAAGCTACTGCGGTGCCAGAAGTACAAGCACCTGAAGCCACTGCAGCGCCCGAAGCCACTGCTGAAGCACCTGAGGTGCAAGCACCTGAAGCCAATGTGGCCCCTGAAGCCCATGTCAACGACAATGCCAATGCTCCTGTCCCCCCTCCAAGACCGCACACCATTGAGCTGGCATTTGATCGTGGTCAGCCTGTTATGGTTCGATGGCCCATTCTGGTTCCTCCACCTACCGCGGGTCCCCAATTTGACTATCATGTCGAGCACAGACCTTCCGTCTAGAAGCCCAAGCCAAGACTTCCACGATTCCCAGGCAATGCAACTTCACCTGGGGTCTTCAATGTGAATGGCTTCGTGGCACATAACACCTTCTTCAACAGCGCCAAGAACCCTTATACCAAACCTCGCATTTCATCAGATCGGTTCTGGAGCTATCAGCAGCGCAACTACGATTCCTGCGTCTTATACAATCAGGGGCGCATATTTCCACATATGCGCCTCGACTCTGAAGCTATAGCTGGCCTGCCCTGCCTTGAAGAAGCGTTGGATTGCTTCAGAGATGCTGGACTGCTGCAGTTTGTCACAGATAAGGAACACTGGAATGAAGAGCTTCTGCTACAGTTCTATGCAACTCTTCACATTCGAGGCTACAACAGGGATCCAAAGACTTGGGTCCTTGAGTGGATGACATGCAATGTCCATCATGAAGCCAAAGCTCTTGATATCATTGAGCTCACAGGCCTGACCACTCCTGGTGAATACTATGAACCAGGTTGTCAACAACACCAGAATGCCTTGGAAAGCATTTTTCAGAAGCCAGAACCCAACATGAGTCAAATGCTGAGCATGATGAAGCCTTTACCTCACGACGTTGAATACCCATCTGAATTCTTTGTTGAAGACCTAGAGTATCTGCCTCGCACCATTTACCATATCATCAGAAAGACTCTATGGCCTGTCAAAGGACATTCATCTACAACAAAGCTTGAAGGAGCAATGAAGACTTTGGTTTTCTATATCTTCAATGGCATCAGCTTCAATGCTCAAGACTTCTTCATCAGACAGATGGCTGCATCTGGCTCTGACATTTTTGGTCTAAAGTTTTATGCTCCATGGGTAATGCGCCTTATCAAGCTTCACTCTGCAATCAACTATCAGCCGTCTGCGTGCAATCATCTTGTCTTCTTGCCGGAGGTTGATATGTCGGTTGAAGCTATTTACCCAGAGCCTGCTAAGGATCCCATTTATCTTCACAATGTTGATCACCAAAGCTTCACCCAGCCTATTGAAGGAGTTCAAGCAGTCTCGCGCGTTTATCCCCTTGATGGCAACACACGTGCCCCTCGCGCTCAAACTGACGCCACTGGTAGCACCATTGCGCAAAGGCCTCGAAGGCGGTCTCGTGTCCTAAATGACCGAGAGCTTCAACCAGTTTCTCATCAATCACCAAAAAGGGGGAGATTGTAAGTGCATCTAGTGCCACCCCTAGTTGGTTTTGGAGTATTGACGACAAACCTGGTTGAGGGACTAATGTGTTTGTGAGAATTGCAGGATAACACAGGTAGAAGTCCCTCATTGATTCGGTTTTCCTACCAGAGATGACCCCTAAAAATGTATGAAGACATTGAAGTCAAAGGTGGTATGTGAAGACATTCACATTGAAGACTATGACAAGAGAAGACATCGCATGAAGACTATGGAGCGCGAAGACTTAGTTGTTTCGTCGTTCTTTTTCTTCTTCGTTGAGTCATAGGAACCACCGTACTGTTAAGTGGGGTCCAAGAGAACCAGTCAGAATGACAGAAGTGATGCTTAGCCAAAATCCTATGTCTTCAAGTGAAGACTATGAGAGCAAATCTTATCCAGAGTTGGATAAGTCAGCTTTGCTTGTAGCCCAAGTAAAGTTGCCGTGTGTTTGAAATCTGATCGTTGGAACACGTGTCAGTTCCTTAGTGACCCATGGTCATTTTGGACAAATCAGGTCGGGTTGCCTAGTGGCTATAAATAGCCCACCCCCTACAACCATAAACGGTCGGCTGCTCAGAGTTAGTGTACGACTTTTGTCGTTTGAGAGCAACCCACCTCGAAGCCTTTGAGAGAGAATTCCTTGCGAGGATAAAGCCCTAAACACCCAGAGCCAAAGAGTGTTAGGCATCACTTAAGTCTTCCTGTCTGTGTGATCTGAAGACTTATTACACTTGAGGACTGTGAATCCTCCAGCCGGTTAGGCGTCGCGTTTTGAGCATCCAAGAGTCATTGTGGATCGCCGGTGAATGAAGTTTGTGAAGGTTTGAAAGTCTGCCTTGAAGACTTACCAGAGTGATTGGGCGAGGACTGGGTGTCCTTAGCTCAAGGGGAATAAGGTGAAGACACGGTCTTCTGAGTTGAATCTCAGCCTCCCTAACCAGACGTACAGTTGTCACAGCAACTGGAACTGGTCCAACAAATCATTGTCTTCAACGAGTCACTGGTTCTATCCTTCTCATCTCTTTATTTACAGTTGATCCTTGTGAAGTCACTGTTTGTTTGCATTATCTTTTGTCTTCACTGAGTGACTGCTTGTTCTGATTGGCTTCATACTATCTTCCTACCTGATCCATACTGCTTAGCTGCCATTAGTTGTTGTGCTTTCACTTCATTGAATACTTGACTATGGTTTGCTTAGTGTAGTCTACCTTCCGCTGCATGGTAATAGGTTTATTTCTATCGTTTGTCTTCGAAACTCCCATGTTTTGAAGACTTTCTTAAAAATCGCCTATTCACCCCCCCTCTAGTCGATCACTAGCACTTTCACATTTCGAGACTCCTCGTTATGTCCGTGATCACATCCAGGACTCCAAACAATCTTCGGTACATCAAAACATATAAACTCATAATATAACTGTCATCGAAACTTTAAGCGCAAGGACCCTACGGGTTCGAGAACTATGTAGACATGATCGAGACACGTCTCCGATCAATAACCAATAGCGGAACCTGGATGCTCATATTGGCTCCCACATATTCTACGAAGATCTTTATCGGTCAAACCGCATAACAACATACGTTGTTCCCTTTGTCATCGGTATGTTACTTGCCCGAGATTCGATCGTTGGTATCTCAATACCTAGTTTAATCTCATTACCGGCAAGTCTCTTTACTCGTTCCGTAATACATCATCCCACAACTAACTCATTAGTTGCAATGCTTGCAAGGCTTAAGTGATGTGCATTACCGAGAGGGCCCAGAGATACCTCTCTGACAATCGGAGTGACAAATCCTAATCTCGAAATACGCCAACCCAACAAGTACCTTTGGAGACACCTATAGAGCACCTTTATAATCACCCAGTTACGTTGTGACGTTTGGTAGCACACAAAGTGTTCCTCCGGTAAATGGGAGTTGCATAATCTCATAGTCATAGGAACATGTATAAGTCATGAAGAAAGCAATAGCAACAAACTAAACGATCAAGTGCTAAGCTAAAGAAATGGGTCAAGTCAATCACATCATTCTCCTAATGATGTGATCCCGTTAATCAAATGACAACTCATGTCTATGGCTAGGAAACATAACCATCTTTGATCAACGAGCTAGTCAAGTAGAGGCATACTAGTGACACTCTGTTTGTCTATGTATTCACACAAGTATTATGTTCCTGGTTAATACAATTCTAGCATGAATAATAAACATCTATCATGATATAAGGAAATAAATAATAACTTTATTATTGCCTCTAGGGCATATTTCCTTCACCTAGCTGGTTGGTGCTCTTGTGGCGGGTCCCGGTGGCTTCTGCGACGCGAATCTGGCCCGGGCAGCCCCAGATCTGGTGTGTGGTGGGCTGCTTTGATTCAGCTGGCAGTGGGTGACACTGTGGCACAGTTTGGCTGTGTGTGGTCCGGCTCCGGCCAATTCCTTCCCGCGCCATCAGCGGCGCTGGCTTCTGCGGTGGTGGGGTTGAGACGTCTTCCACTGCACTGAGGATGCAGGATGGCGGCGCAGCGCCGCCGCTCTTGGCGGTGTTTTTGGGGTTGTTATGGCAGCGCGAGGGGGGCGTGGTGATTTTGTCGGCCGTGTAGGTGGTGGTTGGCGGTGGCGAGTTGTGAGCGTGCTTGGCCGCCGTCATTTGTGATTGTTGTGGTGACGATGAGTTTGGTGAGCTCCATGTGAAAGCCTAGATTGACCCCGGTCGATGCCGGCATCGATGGCGTCCTAGGTAGTCGTTTCCTCGTTGGAGGCGTCGTCGTGCAGCCCCTTCACCTCCTTCGGCATCTAGGCCATGGACTCTTCAGGTGAAAACCCAATCTTCGACCTTGGCCGAAGTGGCCGTCAAAGGCGTTCCTCTTCGCTTCCCTTTTGGGGGCGACGCCTTGGAGGTCCGGTCCTTTATCCGGCGGTGGCTTCTGTGGTTTTGTAGCTTCGTCATCTTCTAGGCGAGTGCGCGGCCTCGGGGCCTGTGTGGAAGTCGGAGCGGCGACTCCGGAAGTCTATCGTGTGTGGTGTTTGGCTTTGGTTGCTAGGGCAACATGACAGTCGGCTAGGTGGGTCCACGGCCTTGGGGCCGGTGTGGAAGTCGGCGCGGCGGCGCCGAAGATCTCATGTGTGTAGGGTGTTGGCTTTGGCCTCTAGGGTGGCAAAGCCGTCAACTAGACTGGTGCACGACCTCAGGGCCGGTGTGGATGTCGGGGCGGCGGCTCCAGATCCAAGTGTTGTGTTGTAGGGTGTCGCAGAGTCTCCGGTCACTTGGGTGGCACTATCGGGGATTCAATTGGTGCATATCCTCATCTAGCGTGTGCGTATATCGTAGATGTATCGGTTTTCATCCAACTTTTCTTATAAATTGATCAATTCTTTTTTTTTCTTAATGATGAAAAGGCAAAGCTCCTGCCTGTTGCTCGAAAGAAAAAAAAACAGTTCACTTTTTTTACATCGATTATGTCTACTTTGTGAACTGTAAACTTAGTAGTAAGTAAGATTGATCGTAATTTAGGTAGTGATTTATTAGATTCCCTAAAAAAGCAGTAGTAATTTATTACAATCAATTTTTTACCGAGCTGCAAATATTTGGTCCAAATTTCCAACGAGCGCACCCGCGAATGCGAGCCATAACGTCTGAATTTTAGCCCTTGGATAGTCAAATAGAGGGGCCTCCGTGCAAAAACGGAAAAAACGCACCCCAGGTTTTCCTCGTCTCGCGTTCGGGGGATCGATACAAATTCGAAAGGGGAAGAAGCCTCGAGGCGCACGCGACGATTTTTCCAGACCCAAATCTCCCCCCATTCTCCCACCCATCCACCAACTCCGTTCCTTCCTCGCCGGCACGAAGCCAGGGCCGCCGGAGATGTCGCCGGCGGCGGACAGCGCGTCGGGATCGAAGCGGCAGGCGGAGCTGCTCAAGCAGGAGGGCAACACCTGCTTCAAGAAGGACCGCATCAGCGCCGCCATCGACGCCTACACCGGGGTAAGCAGGGGTTGCTCGCGCTCGCCGCCGCGCGGCTAGCTTATCTTCGCGCGCCCATTTTTTGCTGGATTGGAGTCGCTAGGCTCCATTTGCTTCAGACGAATCCGTGTGCTGCGGAATGGTTTAGCGGTCTGAAACGACGGAGCCCATTCTACCGAGGATCGTGGCTAGTTGTGGGCCGTCGCTTTGATCAATCATCGGGAATTCCTGCCGAATTCTACCAACTGTAGCTTTGCTGAATTATCTGACATGGAATGCTATGCCATTACCTATATATGTGTGCTTTTACCTGTGAGCAGTTAGGTGGTTTGATCAGTGATTACACATATTCTTCCCTCTTTGTTAGCTGAGAGGAGCTACTTAACAGAACACCATTATGTCATTGTGCAGGTAAGAAATGCAGGATGAGTCACATTTAAGCATCTTGGGTATTCATTTTCAATGCCAATGCTTATCTTGGGTATTCATTTTCAATGCTGATGCTTTTTATAAGGCCTGCTCGGACCCCCGGAGAAGAGAGAACAGAGAAAATGTGGTTTCTGCATCATGGTGTACTTTTACACCTGGGCATAGAAATTAGAAACTACTCACGTATCTCTAGAAGTGTTGCATATGTGAACTCTACAAATTATAACTTTCGCTATGGTCACAAGAAAGATGGAATGTTGTGGCAAGTCATACATGTTTGCAATCCAGCTAAGACTACAATTTAGTTCTAGTTGCTTCGGAACTCTTCTTGTTTTGCCTCTTCAGATCATGAGCTCTTTAAGATGTTCCAACTTACCCTCTATGAGTTAATAGAAGTGAATACCCCCAAACCGTTTATTTGCTAAAAATAGGTGGAATTATATGACCATGTGCACTATAGAATAGCCGGTGCCTTTCATCTTGTAAGATGCAAGGCCATTTACTTTTCCTCGTATCTGACTATAAGGAAGGTAATTAATTATTTTCTTTTGGATAATACAATGAAATGAATCACGAATGTGCTTAACTTCGAAACATGTGGCACAAATGGAAATAGACATAATGTAGTCTCCATGTTATACTTTCAAACAGGTGCGTGCTGCAACCGTATTTTATTTCACGAAAATAAAACTACAAATTCATCTAATATAAACATTAGTACATTGTCAAAATCAACATAGAAATGGTTTCAGGCTTACGTACACCTTGTTATAGCAGTAGTACATTTTTTTGCAGGAAAGCAGTAGTACATTGTTAAGACTTGTTTTCGATTGATCGTACACATGTATGCATGTAGTACACTGCTCAGATACGTATGTGTTGTCACGTACATGTTACATGTTTTCTCATGTTAACCTATACAGATGCATACATATGCAATAGACCTTCCAATTCCGTTGATGCGCAATATACCAAATACAAAAGACACTGATGCCTATTTGGTAGTTACGGGTGACCTATTACCCCCTAGGAGGTAAAATAGGCAGGGACGGTTCGGATTTCAGGGTTCCCGGGACCAAACTAAAGCCCGAGGCCCTTAGTAATTGAAAACTAGTGCAAAGCTATAGTTATAGGCTTATAGCCATTTCTCTCTGTTACTATGTTAACTTCGTGATATTAACTTCTATGTTTGCCCAAACATGCCTAAAAAGACAAATTACATTCAAGGTACAAGCTGAACCTGGAGAAGGAATAATAGTACTCCTGCAGCAAGCGAGGTTGTCGGTTGATATATCTCCTGCATTATTAGTTGTGACAACGTAAGAAATTGTGGTTAGGCTTTTAGGCAAAGCCTGTGCGGGTGTTGTTTTCGCACACCTGGGTCCTAGGTGCCTGTGCTCCCTTTATTTTAGAACAACTAAGGAATGAATTAGAAGAAAAAAATTGATGCAAGTAGATAAAGAACGAACTATGTATCTTCAAGTTCATGTGAAATAAATAGTGATTGAAGTATGATGAAAGAGAAAATGAGGAGCTAAAACTGCAGCCTCGGGTGCTATAAGTTTGATTTCAGTGCACATGCGACAGAAAGTGCTATGGAACATAAAATTCTACACATATTATTGACCCCACTACTCTTTGTTGTGTGTGAAAAAGTTAGAAGAATGCAAATCATTTTTTAGAACCAGGAGTATTTCTTATGCTTTTCACCAAAGCCAGTGCATGTTATCGTTTTGGAAAGAGAAGAGCAAGAATGAGGTGGCCTTTGTTTTGTACGAGAAAACTATTGTTGCAAATGCACTCTCATTTGCTCTGGAGGAAATAGTTTTTTTTAGCTAGCTAGAGTAAAATGGCACTCCACCAGTCAAGCGAACAAAGGATGCACATGGGCCGCCACTGCCTGTACTAGAGTTTATTGGATGTTTGTCATTTATCGATTTGGTTGGACACTTCAGCGCTGGGTTCTAAAAATCATTGCCGACTTAGCTGGGCCGGCCTCCTAGAGGTTTAGGGGCCCAGGGTCGTTGCCCTGGCTGCCCTGCCCCAGGGCCGAGCCTGGTAATAGGTTACCATGTTTAGTCTTGCTCCCTGGATCAATAAAAATGAATGGCCCAGAAAGTTTGGGAGCGTCTTAAAATTTCTCTTCATGGCGTCTGTTGTAGAAATATTTATTCTGTCAACTTGGTGTGCCTTTTTATTTAGAAATTCCTGCATTATTTACACCTTCCTTGCTAACTGCGGCATATTATTGGTTAACAGGCTATAGCTCTCTGCCAAAATGTTGCAGTATACTGGACCAACCGAGCACTGTGCTATAAGAAGCGGAAGTATGTACAACTCCTATTTTCATTTGTTTGTCGCGTCTTATTCGTCTTCGATGCACTCCAAGGTTTACATTGTACTGTGTTGCTATTAAATTTGGCAGTGAGTGGGCTAAGGTTGAGGAAGATTGTAGAATGGCTATCCATTATGACAGCCACTCCGTTAAGGTGCGTTTGTGTCTTGAGCTTTATTTAGTAGTTAACCTCTTTAAATGCTTTGTTTATGTATTCCAAGGTCACGATTCCTGTAGTGCAAATAAATAGCATTTTCCGTTTTGACCAAAGATGTAATGGATTTGATCTTTTACCCTGTTTTGAGAAACTCCTTGTAGCATGTATCCACACTCTAGTTAAGTTAGGCTTTATTCGGTATTACTGGATCTTTTAGTGTGCACATTATCCTGCAATTGGAAACTGCATCTAGAAGGTCTCTAGTGTCGTCTCCTTAGTTTGCTCTTTGTTTTGCCGGCCTGTGTGCCGTGAAGCTTCATGCTGGTTGTGGCCGTTTGAACTTGTTACTTATGCCTTGTCGTGTGCTCGATGGTTCTGATAACTCTGTCGGATGCTTGGTGGCTTTATTAATATTAAGTCGGGCTGTCACCTTTTATCTAAGAAACTGGACCTAGACATATGAACAATTTGAGGTTGCACGGTGTTGACCTCTCAGCTGGGAGGTTACTTGAGATATGTAGCTATGTAGCTGCGCTCATTGTTAACTCAATATCAAGCTTGTGTTTTGTTTGGTTCATTTGACTAAGATTGAAATTTAGGGGCTGTTTGGTTCGTGCCATTGCCAGCCCCGCCAAACCTGGGCTAGCCAAAAGATTGGCGAGCGAATCTGCCGCTGATAACTCGCCAACGAATTGGCGTAGGATTGAACTAGAGAAACTGAGGTGGTCTGGGCGCGCCAATTTTTGGGTAGCCATCCAAACGGGCAACGAAATCTGGTCAACGACCAATGTTTTGGACGGGCAGCCCAGGGCTCCAATCCAAACAGCCCCTTAGACCTGATTTGCCAAATCATTTAAGAAGTCCTGTATCATTTTATTTTGGGCTCTAGTGCTTGTTCTTACTATAGCAAAATGTCCTTGAATGTATTGTGACATTCATCATCACTAGAAGACAATGTATGAATTGCCTCGTGAATCTGTAAGCAAACCTATAATGTTCTTGCTTTAGGTAATGTGTATGCTTCAAATACCCTTGGTAAAAAGTTAATCATAAAAGTACATGTAGCATTTCAAGATTATTCAGCTTCCTTTTTAAAGAGAGAAAGTAAGAGATGATTGCTTCAGGTCTGGACATTTTGAAATCGGCTTGAACACTACTGTTCGAACTTGATGTTACACTACACGCGACATAGTTTTCGTTTTGTTGAAAAAGCATCATCGTAATATTTTCCTTGCAATGTTAGTATGTTTATTCTTCTGTCTGTAGTGACAATATTTTTTTTACTCTGTTGGTAGGCGCATTACATGCTTGGGCTTGCACTTCTCAACAGGCAAGAATTGGCTGGAGGAATAAAAGCACTAGAAAAGGTTCCTCTCTTGTTAAGCTCTTTGTTGCTCCAACTATCAGTATTAATCTGACTATTTGTAGAAAATATTGACTTACCATTAACGTGAGTAACCCACTTATGGGTGATGGTTTAATTGCGCCTTACTGGCATTCTTTCCTGATGTCTGTATTGGACTTCTGAATTGGATTTGGTATTATTTAGGTACTAATTTGGCCTTTTCAGAGACACAATATTGATTGGGAGCACATCTTACTAACATCCACCTGCCCTATCTTTCGTCCTCTCATTTTGGTAATTTGTAAATGTGATCTTAATCTGGGTAAAAGAAAATTGTTGTGCGGAGTTGATCATGGGTATTACTAACTACCAACACAAACAGGAAAGTGCGATGCTAAATGCCATCATTGATGTAGTTTGCTCTTTTGATGATGTTATTTTAGTTGCAAAACAATTATGTTTATGCCATTTTTACTGATGAACCAAACTATGCAAAATTAGTCTTTGGAGCTTGGAAGGGGTGCACATCCTGCAAGCTATATGGTTGAAGAGATATGGCAAGAGCTTTCTAAAGCAAAATACATTGAATGGGAAGGATTATCAAAAATGCGATCCTCTCAAATGCATAAACTGAAGTGCGTAACTAATATTTTTTTCCCTGCATTGCGTATCAGTGGGATGTATTGCAGTTCCTGTCTAACATATCATTTGTCCTTTTGCAGTGCAACATGTAAAGAAGCTCTAAAGAGTTATAACAGCCTTGATAATCCAACTGCAGACGTGTCTGAAGAGCATCTAAATGAGCTAGATGAAGTTTTCAGGAAAGCTGCAAAGGCTGATACTCCAACAGAAGTATGAAACTGCCTTTCAAAGTGCTTACTTTTATACTGGCTTGCCTGGTCTAATAATCAAACAACATGCATTTTGTGCAGGTTCCTGACCATCTCTGCTGCAAAATTACACTTGATATCTTCAGGGATCCAGTGATCACTCCAAGCGGAATTACTTACGAGAGGGCTGTGATTCTTGACCATTTAAATAGGGTAAGCAGAAGCGTGAAATAAACATAAATCTCTTGAGACATACTTGGATACTCGTGTTTTGCGTACCAAACTCATGAGACTTTCAAATTCGTAGGTGGGGAAATTTGACCCTGTGACCCGTGAACCACTGGAACCATTCCAACTAATATCAAACCTTGCCGTCAAGGAGGCTGTAGATGTATTTTTGAAGGAACATGGTTGGGCTTACAAGATCAGGTGATTGATTTGTACAATTGAATTGGTAGGGTACACCTTGATTGGAAGTAAGATTGGCAATACATAGTTATGTTGTTCTGTTGACATCAAGGAAGTTGTACATACTTTCGAGTGTTGTTAAATTGGACTGGATCATACATAGAACTTGTCATGGGCAATACATAGTTGGGTTTAGCAAGTACAATTGCTGATATCTTCACATCCTTTGGCTATTTGTGTTCCTAAACGTTTTCAGAGCAGAGGGCAGGCCTGGCACAGTGGTGAAGTCCTCCCCACTTGTGTCAAGATGTCTTGGGTTTGAACCAGTCTCTCTGCATTGCAACTTTGCAGGGGTAAGACTAGGTTCCTATAATCCCTCAATAGACACTTCCGTTTCTAAATATAAGTCTTTTTAGAGATTTCAATGCAGACTATATACGGAGCAAAATGAGTGAATCTATACTCTAAAATATGTCTATATACATCCGTATGTAGTTCTTATTGAAATCTCTAAAAAGAGTTACACTTAGGAACGGAGGGAGTATAATGTACTCTCTCCATCTCCCAAAAGAAGGCCTATAAATTTTGTCTTGAAGTCAAATGTTCGATTGAGTTTGCGATCAACAATCCGTTGCACTGTTTGGCTTGAGACAAGTTTTATAGGCTTCCTTTTTGAAGGAGGGTGTACATCATTGCTGGTAGTGGATTGTTTGGATTCGGGATTTTGCTTTAGGAATGTCGAACAACATCCAAGTCCAGTGTGCTTAGCTCAACTACGTAGATAGTTGAGTTCAGAAATAACAATGGTAGGAGTAGTAAACTTGAACTCGATGAGAATTGAGTAGGGCAAAATAGTACGAAGTACTAAAAGAAAACGCATGATGAAATTGTTCTGTTTCCCGATAGATAAAAATTACAATGTTCTCAGACCGCCCAGCAGTACTTCGGTTGCAAACAACAGTTTTGTTTAGTTCATGTTCTTGCCTAAGTCATGTCATCGGCTTCTGGAGCAGCGCCGAGAGGTACCACTCGTTCTTCTCCACTCCGCCGTCCGGCTTCCGGCCGGCGTTCCACCGCAGCCTCTTGAACCCCACGCGGTGAAGCATTGGAGCATACGTAGCGTTCAGCTGCGCGCCGGGGAAGACGAAGTGGTCGAGCCAGAACAGCCCGCCGGGCCTGAGAACCCTGTAGACGTCAAACAGCGCGAACTCCATCGCCACGCCGTCGCCGGGCACCATCCAGTCGCTCGTCAGCTCGCGCCCCGCGTGCACGACGTCGAGCGTGCCATCGAAGAAGGGCAGGCGGCGCGCCTGGCCTACGTGCAGTGGTACGAGCCCCCGCGAGGCGACGAAGCTGCCGAACGGCGCCCCGGCGTTGGTGGTCGCGGTCACCACGGTCACCCCGCGCTCGCGCATCCGGGCCGCGAACGTGCCGCCCCCGCCGCCGATGTCGAGCCCGATGCGCACCGTGCCCTTGGGCTTGGCCGCGAGCGCCGTGTCGACGGAGTAGGCGAGCGCGCCGTCGTCGCGCGTCCACAGGCCCTTCTCCCGGCGACCGCGGAGGTCGAGGCCCAAGCCACGGCTCGCCATGCACGAGTAGTTCCTGCACGGGTGGTACGCGTCCCAGACGACGCTGGTGTCCGGCGGCATTGACCACAGGCTCTTCGGCAGCGGCGCCGGCTCAGCGTACCCGGGCGGTGACTGCGGCCGGCAACGCCGCCTGGGCAGGGGCTCGCAGCCCCCGCGCATGAGCAGGTGCTCGAGCGCCGCGTCGGACGGGCACTCGCCGCCGGGCTTGTAGTCCATGTACCGCTCGAGCTCGTCCTGGAAGCGGCCGCACGCGTGGCCCAGAGCCGCCTCGCCGTCGGAGGCGTTCCCGACAGCCAGCTTGAGCTCGCCGACGAGCTCGCGCGCCCACCACCCATTGCCGGACGCGGGCGCCTCCTCCTTCCGCTGACCGTCGCCGCCGCGCGCTGCTTCGGCGAGGAGGGTCTGGAGGAGCACGGTGGCGGTGCCGAGGCGCGCGTGGAGGCCGGCGAGCTCGACGCGGCTGGACTCGAGCGCAGACCGCGTGGCATTGAGGTCCGCGAGGAGGGCGGCGGAGTCGTCCCAGAGGCGGACGGTGGCGGGCTCGTAGCGGCGGACGACCGAGGCGCCGGCGCCGGAGGAGAGGAGGATGGAGGCGGTGTTGGTGACCAGGAAGAGCAGCAGCGTCACAGTGGTCGTGCTGCACCTGCACCAGCGCCTCCCGTTGGGGGGGCTGAGTTGTTGCTTCTTCCCCAGCAGTTCGCCCTCCATTTTGATTCTCCCCCTCGCAAACTGTATCTAGCTACTGTTGGCGATGCAAGTTTTGGTTTAATTCTTCGCGCGCGCGAGTTGCGACATGCATGTAGTATTAGCTAATCGGAAGTGCCAAGTGCTAACGACCTAGGTAGAGAGTTATTAGTCTAGTAATGATAGTTTAGAGTGGAGGATCCATCGATCGAGCTTGATTCAATCGCGTTGCGTAGGACGTGGAAAGGAGGGAGTAAGACGCTTGCAGATCCATACTACTACTACAACGTTAATGCACGTTCATGTTGCTTAGTCCGTGGTGAATCTGGAGGTCGTTTGGTGTCCATTAGCGAAATGCGAGGAGCGAATCCAGGTCCATGGTTGCCTTCGCTACAAGCCAGTTAGCCAGATTAAAGAAATGATAGCAGTCGGTCCGTCCTTGCTTAGAGATTCATGCCATGTTTTCTAGTTTATGTTTGCTTTTGTTTCATAGTATCACACATTCACACCCCGTGGCCGCGGTGATCGCCAGACGCCCAGACGTGAGGAAGAGGATGCTGACGCCGTTTGTGGAGAGCGGCCATCGGAAAGACAGGGGATTCGGACGAGAGGAAGAGACGCAGGACACAAAAAGTTCGTGAGACGAAGAAAAAATAAAAAATAAAAAATAAAAAATGAAATAAGGAAAAAGAAAAAACCAGATGGAAACAAGAAAACTAGCCGGAAGTTTCTAGAAGCCTCCCAAAACTGGCTAAGAACGTTTTTTTTGAGACATCCTCGCCAGGCTTTATTTAAATTGTCACAATATTACAGGGATAAAATTCAAATCTCCGGGGAGGCCTAACCAGACACGGCGGCCTAACCCGAGCGAAAGTGCATGCCTAGCAAGATTGTGAGCCTCGAAATTTGAGCTCCTAAATTCATGGACAAAATTACAAGCAATAAAAGCATTCGATCTCTCTATGATTTCATGTACGATTGCCACATGATTCGACGATATACCTTTCTTGATTTCATCCACCACGATCTTGCAATCAGACGCCACTTGTATCTTATGCACATATAAATCCTCCGCGAGCGCCAGCGCCTCTCTTACCGCCAATGCTTCCAATGCAACAGGATCAAATATGTGTTGGGAAGTAAGAGAAGAGGCACCCAGGAAAGTGCCAGCCACATCCCTAGATATTACTCCAACTGCACCAAATTTTCCACTTGAAACAGCGGCATCAACATTAAACTTCACGTGATCCAGTGGCGGAGGTTGCCAAAGAGCTGACCTGGGCATCCGGCTTGCATTAGTCCGCTGTACTGGCGTTGATAGTATCTGTATATCCCTCAAAGAAGCATTGATGAAAAGATGGATCTGCATAGGGCTGTCACATATATCCTCATGAATGGCTTTACGCCTGATCTCCAAATTGCCCAAAGAGTAACAATCATGCGAGTAAATTCTTCATGCTTTAGTTTCTCATACATTGTGAAGATCCAGTTTTTAGCATTTAAACTCATGTTGTCACACATATGCTCCACTATCTCTTCCGACGAAAGAGACCAAACGCACCTTGCAGTAATACAGTTAATTAAAGCATGTTTCCAGCTGTCCTCCGCTGGGCAGAACAGACAGGCCGGGGTTGAGGCCATGTCGATGATGCAAAATGTCTGAAGTTGGTACCGAGTTCTTGCACAATCTCCATACAAATTTTTTCAGTTTCGAGGGAACCTTGATGTTCCACAAAGACACCCACGCCTTCTTCTCCTGTTCGTATGCTGAAGAGCCTCCATTACCAGCCAATAAAATTTCCCTTTGGGTTTTGATATTGAAGAGCATCTTGTAAACCGAGTTGACTGAAAACTTGCCTCGACGGTCTTCTCCCCAAGCCCAAAAATCATCTGTTCTCTTCGTACACGGTGGGATAGATAATATGACATTCACGTCAATTGGAAGAAAAACCCTTCTTAACTCCTCCTCCTTCCAAGTACTTGTAGCTACATTTATAAGTTCAGAAACTAGTTTTGGTGGGTTTGCCACAAGGGAACAGATCAGCCTCATCATGCCCGTTCTGGGCAACCAATTTTCTGTCCATATATTGGTATTTTCGCCCGTTCCAATCCGCTTAATGATGCCCTGTGCAATAGCATTTCGTCCATCAATAATAGCCCTCCAAATCTGCGACGGATGGGTTCCCAGTTCAGAATTTAAGAAAGAGTTCGATGGGAAGTATACAGCCTTTAGTATCCTTGCACTCAATGTCGCAGGCCCCTCAACCAAGCGCCATGCTTGTCTTGCAAGGAGGGATAGGTTGAGTAATTCTATGTCTCGAAAGCCTAATCCTCCCAAAGATTTTGGTTTAGTGCATACATCCCACGAAACCAAGCATGGCTTCCTTTTACCCCTCTTGCTTCCCCACCAGAATTGGCGGATCATTGACGTCACATTCTCACAAATGCCACGCGGCAGCCTGAAGCATGCTATAGAATAAACCGGAATAGCTTGGGCGACTAGTTTTATCAATACTTCCTTACCCGCATAAGATAATAACTTTTCCATCCATCCTTTTATCTTTTCCCACACTCTGTCCCTCAAATATTTGAAGGTTCCGTTCCTCGAGTGCCCTACATCAGTGGGCATGCTAAGATACCTCTCACTCAATTGTTCATTGTGCACATCAAGCGAGTTTTTTATGCCATCGCGAACAGATTGAGGGCACCCCTTACTGAAAAAATTGATGATTTTGCATTGTTCACTCGCTGGCCAGAAGCATTGCAATAGGTAGTCAACAGGTTTGACACTGTAGTCGCCCCCTCATTACTCGCTTTGAATAGCAGCAGGCTATCATCAGCAAAGAGAAGATGGTTAACAACCGGAGCTGTCGGAGCCACCTGTACTCCCACGAAATGCGATGACTGAGTTTCAGATTTCAAAAGGCACGAAAGGCCCTCCGCTGCAATAAAAAAGAGGTAAGGGGAGATTAGATCTCCCTGTCGAATACCCCTGGTAGGTTTGAACTGATCTAGTTTCTCTCCATTAAAAAGTACTGAAAACGATACTGACTTGATCATGCCCATGACAATTCCAATCCAAGATCTTGCAAAGCCAAGTTTAATCATAATTGCCTCCAGATACGACCACTCTAGCCAGTCGTAAGCTTTCATCATGTCCAGCTTCAAAGCACAATGACGGTTGGATTTGGATTTGCTCCTCTTCATGAAATGCAGGCATTCATAGGCACATATAATATTGTCCGTGATCAATCTTCCAGGAACGAAACCAGATTGTTCCTCAGAAATAATGTCAGGCAAAATTTGTTGGGGAACATAGTAATTTCAAAAAATTTCCTACGCACACGCAAGATCATGGTGATGCATAGCAACGAGAGGGGAGAGTGTTGTCCACATACCCTCGTAGACCGAAAGCGGAAGCGTTATGACAACGCGGTTGATGTAGTCGTACGTCTTCACGGCCCGACCGATCAAGCACCGAAACTACGGCACCTCCGAGTTCTAGCACACGTTCAGCTCGATGACAATCCTCGGACTCCGATCCAGCAAAGTGTCGGGGAAGAGTTCCGTCAGCATGACGGCGTGGTGACGATCTTGATGTTCTACCGTCGCAGGGCTTCGCCTAAGCACCGCTACAATATTATCGAGGATTATGGTGGAGGGGGGCACCACACACGGCTAAGAGAACGATCACGAAGATCAACTTGTGTGTCTAGAGGTGCCCCCCTGCCCCCGTATATAAAGGAGCAAGGGGGGAGGCTGGCCGGCCCTTGGGGCGCGCCAAGGAGGGGTGAGTCCTCCTCCTAGTAGGAGTAGGACTCCCCTTTCCTAGTCCAACTAGGAAGAGAGAAGGGGGAAGGAAAGAGAGGGAGAGGGAGAGGGAAAGAGGGGCCGCGCCCCCTCCCCTAGTCCAATTCGGACTCCTCATGGGAGGGGGCGCGCCACCTCCTGGGCTGCTGCCCTCTCTCTCCCCTCAGGCCCACTAAGGCCCAATACTTCCCGGGGGGTTCCGGTAACCCTTCTGGCACTCCGGTTTTCTCCGAAATCACCCGAAACACTTTCGGTGTCCGATTATAGCCGTCCAATATATCGATCTTTATGTCTCGACCATTTCGAGACTCCTCGTCATGTCCGTGATCACATCCGGGACTCCGGACAACCTTCGGTACATTAAAATATATAAACTCATAATGAAACTGTCATCGTAACGTTAAGCGTGCGGACCCTACAGGTTCGAGAACAATGTAGACATGACCGAGACACGTCTCCGGTCAATAACCAATAGCGGAACCTGGATGCTCATATTGGCTCCTACATATTCTATGAAGATCTTTATCGGTCAGACCGCATAACAACATACGTTGTTCCCTTTGTCATCGGTATGTTACTTGCCCGAGATTCGATCGTCGGTATCTCAATACTTAGTTCAATCTCGTTACCGGCAAGTCTCTTTACTCGTTCCGTAATACATCATCTCGCAACTAACTCATTAGTTGCATTGCTTGCAAGGCTTAAGTGATGTGCATTACCGATAGGGCCCAGAGATACCTCTCCGACAATCGGAGTGACAAATTCTAATCTCGAAATACGCTAACCCAACATGTACCTTTGGAGACACCTGTAGAGCATCTTTATAATCACCCAGTTACGTTGTGACGTTTGGTAGCACACAAAGTGTTCCTCCGGCAAACGGGAGTTGCATAATCTCATAGTCACAGGAACATGTATAAGTCATGAAGAAAGCAATAGCCACATACTAAACGATCGGGTGCTAAGCTAATGGAATGGGTCATGTCAATCACATCATTCTCCTAATGATGTGATCCCGTTAATCAAATGACAACACATGTCTATGGTTAGGAAACATAACCATCTTCGATTAACGAGCTAGTCAAGTAGAGGCATACTAGTGACGTTTAGTTTGTCTATGTATTCACACAAGTATTATGTTTCCGGTTAATACAATTCTAGCATGAATAATAAACATTTATCATGATATAAGGAAATAAATAATAACTTTATTATTGCCTCTAGGGCATATTTCCTTCAGTCTCCCACTTGCACTAGAGTCAATAATCTAGATCACACAGTATGATTCTAACACCCATGGAGCCTTGGTGCTGATCATGTTTTGCTTGTGGAAGAGGCTTAGTCAACGGGTCTACTATATTCAGATCCGTATGTATCTTGCAAATCTCAATGTCTCCCACCTGGACTAGATCCCGGATGGAATTGAAGCGTCTCTTGATGTGCTTGGTTCTCTTGTGAAATCTGGATTCCTTTGCCAAGGCAATTGCACCAGTATTGTCACAAAAGATTTTCATTGGACCCGATGCACTAGGTATGACACCTAGATCGGATATGAACTCCTTCATCCAGACTCCTTCGTTTGCTGCTTCCGAAGCAGCTATGTACTCCGCTTCACATGTAGATCCCGCCACGACGCTTTGTTTAGAACTGCACCAACTGACAACTCCACCGTTTAATGTAAATACGTATCCGGTTTGCGATTTAGAATCGTCCAGATCAGTGTCAAAGCTTGCATCAACGTAACCATTTACGATGAGCTCTTTGTCACCTCGATATACGAGAAACATATCCTTAGTCCTTTTCAGGTATTTCAGGATGTTCTTGACCGCTGTCCAGTGATCCACTCCTTTAGTACTTTGGTACCTCCCTGCTAGACTTATAGCAAGACACACATCAGGTCTGGTACATAGCATTGCATACATGATAGAGCCTATGGCTGAAGCATAGGGAACATCTTTCATTTTCTCTCTATCTTCTGCAGTGGTCGGGCATTGAGTCTTACTCAACTTCACACCTTGTAACATAGGCAAGAATCCTTTCTTTGCTTGATCCATTTTGAACTTCTTCAAAACTTTGTCAAGGTATGTGCTTTGTGAAAGTCCAATTAAGCGTCTTGATCTGTCTCTATAGATCTTAATGCCCAATATGTAAGCAGCTTCACCAAGGTCTTTCATTGAAAAACTCTTATTCAAGTATCCCTTTATGCTATCCAGAAATTCTATATCATTTCCGATTAGCAATATGTCATCCACATATAATATCAGAAATGCTATAGAGCTCCCACTCACTTTCTTGTAAATACAGGCTTCTCCAAAAGTCTGTACAAAACCAAATGCTTTGATCACACTATAAAAGCGTTTATTCCAACTCCGAGAGGCTTGCACCAGTCCATAAATGGATCACTGGAGCTTGCACACTTTGTTAGCTCCCTTTGGATCGACAAAACCTTCTGGCTGCATCATATACAACTCTTCTTCTAGAAATCCATTCAGGAATGCAGTTTTGACATCCATCTGCCAAATTTCATAATCATAAAATGCGGCAATTGCTAACATGATTCGGACAGACCTAAGCATCGCTACGGGTGAGAAGGTCTCATCATAGTCAATCCCTTGAACTTGTCAAAAACCTTTTGCGACAAGTCGAGCTTTGTAGACAGTAACATTACCATCAGCGTCAGTCTTCTTCTTGAAGATCCATTTGTTCTCAATTGCTTGCCGATCATTGGGCAAGTCAACCAAAGTCCACACTTTGTTCTCATACATGGATCCCATCTCAGATTTCATGGCTTCAAGCCATTTTGCGGAATTTGGGCTCACCATCGCTTCTTCATAGTTCGTAGGTTCATCATGATCTAGCAACATAACTTCCAGAACAGGATTACCGTACCACTCTGGTGCGGATCTTACTCTGGTTGACCTACGAGGTTCAGTAACAACTTGATCTGAAGTTTCATGATCATGATCATTAACTTCCTCACTAATTGGCGTAGGTGTCGCAGAAACTGGTTTCTGTGATGAACTACTCTCCAATAAGGGAGCAGGTATAGTTACCTCATCAAGTTCTACTTTCCTCCCACTCACTTCTTTCGAGAGAAACTCCTTCTCTAGAAAGGATCCATTCTTAACAACAAATGTCTTGCCTTCGGATCTGTGATAGAAGGTGTACCCAACTGTCTCCTTTGGGTATCCTATGAAGACACATTTCTCCGATTTGGGTTCGAGCTTATCAGGTTGAAGTTTTTTTCACATAAGCATCGCAACCCCAAACTTTTAGAAACGACAACTTTGGTTTCTTGCCAAACCACAGTTTATAAGGCGTCGTCTCAACGAATTTTGATGGTGCCCCATTTAACGTGAATGCAGCCGTCTAAAGTATAACCCCAAAACGATAGCGGTAAATCTGTAAGAGACATCATAGATCGCACCATATCAAGTAAAGTACGATTACGACGTTCGGACACACCATTACGCTGTGGTGTTCCGGGTGGCGTGAGTTGTGAAACTATTCCACATTGTTTCAAATGTAGACCAAACTCGTAACTCAAATATTCTCCTCCACGATCAGATCGTAGAAACTTTATTTTCTTGTTATGATGATTTTCAACTTCACTCTAAAATTCTTTGAACTTTTCAAATGTTTCAGACTTATGTTTCATTAAGTAGATATACCCATGTCTGCTTAAATCATCTGTGAAGGTGAGAAAATAACGATATCCGCCACGAGCTTCAACATTCATTGGACCACATACATCTGTATGTATGATTTCCAAAAAATCTGTTGCTCTCTCCATAGTACCGGAGAACGGCGTTTTAGTCATCTTGCCCATGAGGCACGGTTCGCAAGTACCAAGTGATTCATAATCAAGTGGTTCCAAAAGTCCATGAGTATGGAGTTTCTTCATGCGCTTTACACCGATATGACCTACACGGCAGTGCCACAAATAAGTCGCACTATCATTATCAACTCTGCATCTTTTGGCTTCAACATTATGAATATGTGTATCACTACTATCGAGATTCATCAAAAATAGACCACTCTTCAAGGATGCATGACCATAAAAGATATTACTCATATAAATAGAACAACCATTATTCTCTGATTTAAATGAATAACCGTCTCGCATCAAACAAGATCCATATATAATGTTCATGCTTAACGCTGGCACCAAATAACAATTATTTAGGTCTAATACTAATCTCGATGGTACATGTAGAGGTAGCGTGCCGACCGCGATCACATAGACTTTGGAACCATTTCCCACGCGCATCGTCACCTCGTCCTTCGCCAGTGTTCGCTTAATCCGTAGTCCATGTTTCAAGTTGCAAATATTAGCAACAAAACCAGTATCAAATACCCAGGTGCTACTGCGAGCTCTAATAAGGTACACATCAATAACATGTATATCACATATACCTTTGTTCACCTTGCCATCCTTCTTCTCCACCAAATACTTGGGGCAGTTCCGCTTCTAGTGACCAGTCTGCTTGCAGTAGAAGCACTCAGTTTCAGGCTTAGGTCCAGACTTGGGTTTCTTCTCCTGAGCAGCAACTTGCTTGCTGATCTTCTTGAAGTTCCCCTTCTTCTTCCCCTTGCCCTTTTTCTTAAAACTAGTGGTCTTGTTGACCATCAACACTTGATGCTCCTTCTTGATTTCTACCTCTGTAGCTTTTAGCATTGCGAAGAGCTCGGGAATTGTTTTATCCATCCCTTGCATATTATAGTTCATCACGAAGCTCTTGTAGCTAGGTGGAAGTGATTGGAGAATTTTGTCAATGACGCAATCATCCGGAAGATTAACTCCCAGTTGAATCAAGTGATTATTATACCCAGACATTTTGAGTATATGCTCACTGACAGAACTGTTCTCCTCCATCTTGCAGCTATAGAACTTATTGGAGACTTCATATCTCTCAATCCGGGCATTTGCTTGAAATATTAACTTCAACTCCTGGAACATCTCATATGCTCCATGACGTTCAAAACATCGTTGAAGTCCCGGTTCTAAGCCGTAAAGCATGGCACGTTGAACTATCGAGTAGTCATCAGCCTTGCTCTGCCAGACGTTCTTAACATCGTTAGTTGCATCAGCAGCAGGCCTGACACCCAGCGGTGCTTCCAGGACGTAATTCTTCTATGCAGCAATGAGGATAATCCTCAAGTTACGGACCTAGTCCGTGTAATTGCTACCATCATCTTTCAACTTTGCTTTCTCAAGGAACGCATTAAAATTCAACGGAACAACATCACGGGCCATCTATCTACAATCAAACATAAACAAGCAAGATACTATCAGGTATTAAGTTCATGATAAATTTAAGTTCAATTAATCATATTACTTAAGAACTCCCACTTAGAAATACATCCCTCTAATCTTCTAAGTGATCACGTGATCCAAATCAACTAAACCATAACCGATCATCACGTGAAATGGAGTAGTTTTCAATGGTGAACATCACTATGTTGATCATATCTACTATATGATTCACGCTCGACCTTTCGGTCTTAGTGTTCCGAGGCCATATTTGCATATGCTAGGCTCGTCAAGTTTAACCTGAGTATTCTGCGTGTGCAAAAACTGGCTTGCACCCGTTGTAGATGGACGTAGAGCTTATCACACCCGATCATCACATGGTGTCTGGGCACGATGAACTTTGGCAACGGTGCATACTCAGGGAGAACACTTTTATCTTGAAATTTAGTGAGAGATCATCTTATAATGCTACCGTCAATCAAAGCAAGATAAGATGCATAAAAGATAAACATCACATGCAATCAATATAAGTGATATGATATGGCCATCATCATCTTGTGCTTGTGATCTCCATCTCCGAAGCATCGTCATGATCACCATCGTCACCGGCGCGACACCTTGATCTCCATCGTAGCATCGTTGTCGTCTCGCCAAATTTATGCTTCTATGACTATCGCTACCGCTTAGTGATAAAGTAAAGCATTACAGGGCGATTGCATTGCATACAATAAAGCGACAACCATATGGCTCATGCCAGTTGCTGATAACTCGGTTACAAAACATGATCATCTCATACAATAAAATTTAGCATCATGTCTTGACCTTATCACATCACAACATGCCCTGCAAAAATAAATTAGACGTCCTCTACTTTGTTTGTTGCAAGTTTTACGTGGCTGCTACGGGCTTAAGCAAGAACCAATCTTACCTACGCATCAAAACCACAACGATAGTTTGTCAAGTTGGTGCTGTTTTAACCTTAGCAAGGACCGGGCGTAGCCGCACTCGGTTCAACTAAAGTTGGAGAAACTGACACCCACCAGCCACCTGTGTGCAAAGCATGTCGGTAGACCCAGTCTCGCGTAAGCTTACGCGTAATGTCGGTCCGGTCGGCTTCATCCAACAATACCGCCGAACCAAAGTATGACATGTTGGTAAGCAGTATGACTTATATCGCCCACAACTC
The DNA here is from genome assembly GCF_002162155.2 of Triticum dicoccoides. Taxonomy (NCBI): domain Eukaryota; kingdom Viridiplantae; phylum Streptophyta; class Magnoliopsida; order Poales; family Poaceae; genus Triticum; species Triticum dicoccoides. The sequence continues at coordinate 467,966,267 of NC_041392.1, read as the reverse complement.
ACTCGTGTTCTACTCGTGCATATAACATCAACACATAAAACCTAGGCTCGGATGCCACTGTTGGGGAACGTAGTAATTCCAAAAAATTTCCTACGCACACGTAAGATCATGGTGATGCATAGCAACGAGAGGGGAGAGTGTTGTCCACGTACCCTCATAGACCAAAAGCAGAAGCGTTATGACAACGCGGTTGATGTAGTCGTACGTCTTCACGGCCCGACCGATCAAGCAATGAAACTACGACACCTCCGAGTTCTAGCACACGTTCAGCTCGATGACAATCCCCGGACTCCGATCCAGAAAAGTGTCAGGGAAGAGTTCCGTCAGCACGACGGTGTGGTGACGATCTTGATGTTCTGCCGTTGCAGGGCTTCGCCTAAGCACCGCTATAATATTATCGAGGATTATGGTGGAGGGGGGCACCGCACATGGCTAAGAGAACGATCACGAAGATCAACTTGTGTGTCTAGAGGTGCCCCCTGCCCCCGTATATAAAGGAGCAAGGGGGGAGGCCGGCCGGCCCTTGTGGCGCGCCAAGGAGGGGGGAGTCCTCCTCCTAGTAGGAGTAGGACTCCCCTTTCCTAGTCCAACTAGGAAGAGAGAAGGGGGAAGGAAAGAGAGGGAGAGGGAGAGGGAAAGAGGGGCCGCGCCCCCCTCCCCTAGTCCAATTCGGACTCCTCATGGGAGGGGGCGCGCCACCTCCTGGGCTGCTGCCCTCTCTCTCCCCTCAGGCCCACTAAGGCCCAATACTTCCCCGGAGGGTTCCGGTAACCCTTCCGGCACTCCGGTTTTCTCCAAAATCACCCGAAACACTTCCGGTGTCCGAATATAGCCGTCCAATATATCGATATTTATGTCTCGACCATTTAGAGACTCCTCGTCAGGTCCGTGATCACATCCGGGACTCCGAACAACCTTCTGTACATCAAAATATATAAACTCATAATGAAACTGTCATCGTAACGTTAAGCGTGCGGACCCTACGGGTTCGAGAAAAATGTAGACATGACCGAAACACGTCTTCGGTCAATAACCAATAGTGGAAATTGGATGCTCATATTGGCTCCTACATATTCTACGAAGATCTTTATCAGTCAGACCGCATAACAACATACGTTGTTCCCTTTGTCATCGGTATGTTACTTGCCCGAGATTCGATCGTCGGTATCTTAATACCTAGTTCAATATCGTTACCGGCAAGTCTCCTTACTCGTTCCGTAATACATCATCTCGCAACTAACTCATTAGTTGCATTGCTTGCAAGGCTTAAGTGCTGTGCATTACCGATAGGGCCCAGAGATACCTCTCCGATAATTGGACTGACAAATCCTAATCTCGAAATACGCCAACTCAACATGTACCTTTGGAGACACCTGTAGAGCACCTTTATAATCATCCAGTTACGTTGTGACGTTTGGTAGCACACAAAGTGTTCCTCCGGCAAACGGGAGTTGCATAATCTCATAGTCACAGGAACATGTATATGTTGGGGAACATTGCAGAAAACAAAAATTTTCCTACTCGTTTCACCAAGATCATCTAGGAGTTCATCTAGCAACGAGTGATTAGATGCATCTACATACCTTTGTAGATCGCGAGCGGAAGCATTCAAAAGAACGGTGATGATGTAGTCGTACTCGACGTGATCCAAATCACCGATGACCAGCGCCGAACGGACGGCACCTCCGCGTTCAACACACGTACGGAACAGCCACGTCTCCTCCTTCTTGATCCAGCAAGGGAGGGAGGAGAGGTTGAGGGAGATGGCACCAGCAGCAGCACGATGGCGTGGTGTTGATGGAGCTGCAGTACTCCGGCAGAGCTTCGCTAAGCACTATGGAGGTTGAGGAGGTGTTGGGGAGGGAGAAGGAGGCAACCAAAGGCCGAGGCGTTCAGGTATGAAGTCCCTCCTCTCCCCCACTATATATAGGGGTGCCAAGGGGGGGTGGTGCGCAGCCTAGGAGATCCAATCTCCTATGGCCGGCGGCCAAGGGGAGGTTTCCCTCCCCCCCAAGGCACCTAGGAGGTGCCTTACCCTCCTAGGACTCTTCCCCTTCTAAACCCTAGGCGCATGGGCCTATGTGGGGCTGGTGCCCTTGGCCCATTAGGCCAAGGCGCACCCCCTTACAGCCCATGTGGCCCCCCGGGACAGGTGGACCCACCCGGTGGACCCCCGGGACCCTTCCGGTGGTCCCGGTACAATACCGATAACCCCGAAACTTGTCCCGATGCCCGAAACAGGACTTCCCATATATAAATCTTTACCTCCGGACCATTCCGGAACTCCTCGTGACGTCCGGGATCTCATCCGGGACTCCGAACAACATTCGGGTTACTGCATATACATATCCCTACAACCCTAGCGTAACTGAACCTTAAGTGTGTAGACCCTGCGGGTTCGAGAGACAAGCAGACATGACCGAGACAACTCTCCGGTCAATAACCAACAGCGGGATCTGGATACCCATGTTGGCTCCCACATGCTCCACGATGATCTCATCGGATGAACCACGATGTCGAGGATTCAATCAACCCCGTACGCTATTCCCTTTGTCTATCGATATGTTACTTGCCCGAGATTCGATCGTCGGTATCCCAATACCTCGTTCAATCTCGTTACCGGCAAGTCACTTTACTCGTACCGTAATGCATGATCCCGTGACCAGACACTTGGTCACTCTGAGCTCATTATGATGATGCATTACCGAGTGGGCCCAGTGATACCTCTCCGTCATACGGAGTGACAAATCCCAGTCTTGATCCATGTCACCCAACAGACACTTTCGGAGATACCCGTAGTCTACCTTTATAGTCACCCAGTTACGTTGTGACGTTTGGCATACCCAAAGCACTCCTACGGTATCCGGGAGTTACACGATCTCATGGTCTAAGGAATAGATACTTTGACATTGCAAAACTCTAGCAAACGAACTATACGATCTTGTGCTATGTTTAGGATTGGGTCTTGTCCATCACATCATTCTCCTAATGATGTGATCTCGTTATCAATGACATCCAGTGTCCATAGTCAGGAAATCATGACTATCTGTTGATCAACGAGCTAGTCAACTAGAGGCTCACTAGGGACATGTTGGTGTCTGTTATTCACACATGCATTACGATTTCCGGATAACACAATTATAGCATGAATAAAGACAATTATCATGAACAAGGAAATATAATAATAATGCTTTTATTATTGCCTCTAGGGCATATTTCCAACAGTCTCCCACTTGCACTAGAGTCAATAATCTAGTTACATTGTGATGAATCGAACACCCATGGAATTCTGGTGTTGATCATGTTTTGCTCTAGGGAGAGGTTTAGTCAACGGATCTGCTACATTCAGGTCCGTATGTACTTTACAAATCTCTATGTCTCCATCTTGAACATTTTCACGAATGGAGTTGAAGCGACGCTTGATGTGCCTTGTCTTGTGAAACCTGGGCTCCTTGGCAAGTGCAATAGCTCCAGTGTTGTCACAGAAGAGCTTGATCGGCCCCGACGCATTGGGTATGACTCCTAGGTCGGTGATGAACTCCTTCACCCATATTGCTTCATGTGCTGCCTCCGAGGCTGCCATGTACTCCGCTTCACATGTAGATCCCGCCACGACGCTTTGCTTGCAACTGCACCAGCTTACTGCCCCACCATTCAAAATATACACGTATCCGGTTTGTGACTTAGAGTCATCCAGATCTGTGTCGAAGCTAGCGTCGACGTAACCCTTTACGACGAGCTCTTCGTCACCTCCATAAACGAGAAACATTTCCTTAGTCCTTTTCAGGTACTTCAGGATATTCTTGACCGCTGTCCAGTGTTCCTTGCCGGGATTACTTTGGTACCTTCCCACCAAACTGACGGCAAGGTTAACATCAGGTCTGGTACACAGCATGGCATACATAATAGAACCTATGGCTGAGGCATAGGGGATGACGCTCATCTCTTCTATATCTTCTGTCGTGGTCGGACATTGAGCTGAGCTCAATTTCATACCTTGTAACACAGGCAAGAACCCCTTCTTGGATTGATCCATATTGAACTTCTTCAATATCTTATCAAGGTATGTGCTTTGTGAAAGACCTATGAGGCGTCTCGATCTATCTCTATAGATTTTGATGCCTAATATATAAGCAGCTTCTCCAAGGTCCTTCATTGAAAAACTTTTATTCAAGTAGGCCTTGATGCTGTCCAAGAGTTCTATATCATTTCCCATCAAAAGTATGTCATCTACATATAATATGAGAAATGCTACAGAGCTCCCACTCACTTTCTTGTAAATGCAGGCTTCTCCATAAGTCTGTGTAAACCCAAACGCTTTGATCATCTCATCAAAGCGAATGTTCCAACTCCGAGATGCTTGCACCAGCCCATAAATCGAGCGTTGGAGCTTGCACACTTTGTCAGCATTCTTAGGATCGACAAAATCTTCCGGCTGTATCATATACAATTCTTCCTTAAGGAAACCATTAAGGAATGCCGTTTTGACGTCCATTTGCCATATTTCGTAATCATAGAATGCGGCAATTGCTAACATGATTCGGACGGACTTCAGCTTCGCTACCGGTGAGAAAGTCTCATCGTAGTCAACCCCTTGAACTTGTCGATAACCCTTAGCGACAAGTCGAGCTTTATAGATGGTCACATTACCATCCGCGTCTGTCTTCTTCTTAAAGATCCATTTATTTTCTATGGCTCGCCGCTCAATGGGCAAGTCAGTCAAAGTCCATACTTTGTTTTCATACATGGATCCTATCTCGGATTTCATGGCTTCTAGCCATTTGTCGGAATCCGGGCCCGCCATCGCTTCTTCATAGTTCGAAGGTTCACCGTTGTCTAACAGCATGATTTCCAAGACAGGGTTGCCGTACCACTCTGGTGCGGAACATGTCCTTGTGGACCTTCGAATTTCAGTAGGGGCTTGATCAGAAGTATCTCGATCATTAACTTCCTCTCTAGTCGGTGCAGGCACCTCAGGAACATTTTCTTGAGTTGCACCATTTTCCGGTTCAAGAGGTAATACTTCATCAAGCTCTATTTTCCTCCCACTTACTTCTTTCGAGAGAAACTCTTTCTCCAGAAAGGACCCATTCTTGGCAACAAAGATCTTTCCTTCGGATCTGAGGTAGAAGGTGTACCCAATAGTTTCTTTTGGGTATCCTATGAAGACGCATTTTTCCGACTTGGGTTCGAGCTTTTCAGGTTGAAGTTTCTTGACATAAGCATCGCATCCCCAAACTTTTAGAAACGACAGCTTAGGTTTCTTCCCAAACCATAATTCATACGGTGTCGTCTCAACGGATTTCGACGGAGCCCTATTTAAAGTGAACGCGGCAGTCTCTAAAGCATAGCCCCAAAAGGAAAGCGGTAAATCGGTAAGAGACATCATAGATCGCACCATATCTAATAGAGTGCGATTACGACGTTCGGACACACCATTGCGCTGAGGTGTTCCAGGCGGCGTGAGTTGTGAAACTATTCCACATTTTCTTAAGTGTGTGCCAAACTCATGACTCAAGTATTCTCCTCCATGATCTGATCGTAGAAACTTGATTTTCCTGTCACGTTGATTTTCAACCTCACTCTGAAATTCCTTGAACTTTTCAAAGGTTTCAGACTTGTGTTTCATTAAGTAGATATACCCATACCTACTTAAATCATCAGTGAGGGTGAGAACATAACGATAGCCACCGCGAGCCTCAACACTCATCGGACCGCACACATCAGTATGTATGATTTCCAATAAGTCGGTTGCTCGCTCCATTGTTCCTGAGAACGGAGTCTTGGTCATTTTACCCATAAGGCATGGTTCGCACGTGTCAAATGATTCATAATCAAGAGACTCTAAAAGTCCATCAGCATGGAGCTTCTTCATGCGTTTGACACCTATGTGACCAAGGCGGCAGTGCCACAGGTATGTGGGACTATCATTATCAACCTTACTTCTTTTGGTACTCACATTATGAATATGTGTAGCATCACATTCGAGATTCATAAGGAATAAACCATTCACCATAGGAGCATGACCATAAAACATATCTCTCATAAAAATGGAACAACCATTATTCTCAGATTTAAAAGAGTAGCCATCTCGAATTAAACGAGATCCCGATACAATGTTCATGCTCAAAGCTGGCACTAAATAACAATTATTAAGGTTTAAAACTAATCCCGAAGGGAGATGCAGAGGTAGCGTGCCGACGGCGATCACATTGACCTTGGAACCATTCCCGACGCGCATCGTCACCTCGTCCTTTGCCAGTTTCCGCTTATTCTGCAGCCCCTGCTTTGAGTTACAAATGTGAGCAACTGCACCGGTATCAAATACCCAGGAGCTACTACGGGCACTAGTAAGGTACACATCAATTACATGTATATCACATATACCTTTGGTTTTGCCGGCCTTCTTATCCGCTAAGTACTTAGGGCAGTTCCGCTTCCAGTGACCGCTTCCCTTGCAATAAAAGCACTCAGTCTCGGGCTTGGGTCCATTCTTTGGCTTCTTCCCGGCAGCTTGCTTGCTGGGCGCGGCAACCTCCTTGCCGTCCTTCTTGAAGCTCTTTTTACCCTTGCCTTTCTTGAACTTAGTGGTTTTATTGATCATCAACACTTGATGTTCCTTCCTGACTTCTACCTCTGCTGATTTCAGCATAGCAAATACTTCAGGAATGGTCTTTTCCATCCCCTGCATATTGAAGTTCATCACAAAGCTCTTGTAGCTTGGTGGAAGCGACTGGAGGATTCTGTCAATGACCGCATCATCCGGGAGATTAACTCCCAGCTGAGTCAAGCGGTTATGCAACCCAGACATAGTGAGTATGTGCTCACTGACAGAACTGTTTTCCTCCATTTTACAGCTGAAGAATTTGTCGGAGACTTCATATCTCTCGACCCGGGCATGAGCTTGGAAAACCATTTTCAGCTCTTCGAACATATCATATGCTTCATGTCTCTCAAAACGCTTTTGGAGCCCCGGCTCTAGGCTGTAAAGCATGCCGCACTGAACGAGGGAGTAGTCATCGAAACGTGCCTGCCAAGCATTCATAACATCTTGTTCTGCAGGGAGAACGGGTGCGTCACCTAGCGGTGCTTGTAGGACATAATCTTTCTTGGCAGCTATGAGGATGATCCTCAGGTTCCGGACCCAGTCCGTATAGTTGCTGCCATCGTCTTTCAGCTTAGTTTTCTCTAGGAACGCGTTGAAGTTGAGGACTACGTTGGCCATTTGATCTACAAGACATTTTGCAAAGATTTTAGACTAAGTTCATGATAATTAAGTTCAACTAATCAAATTATTAGTGAACTCCCACTTAGATTAGACATCCCTCTAGTCATCTAAGTATTACATGATCCGAGTTAAACTAGACCGTGTCCGATCATCACGTGAGACGGACTAGTCAACATCGGTGAACATCTTCATGTTGATCGTATCTTCTATACGACTCATGCTCGACCTTTCGGTCTTCTGTGTTCCGAGGCCATGTCTGTACATGCTAGGCTCGTCAAGTCAACCTAAGTGTTTGCATGTGTAAATCTGTCTTACACCCGTTGTATGTGAACGTCTGAATAAAACACCCGATCATCACGTGGTGTTTTGAAACAGCGAACTGTCGCAACGGTGCACAGTTAGGGGGAACACTTCTTGAAATTATTGTGAGGGATCATCTTATTTACTACCGTCGTTCTAAGTAAACAAGATGCAAAACATGATAAACATCACATGCAATCAAATAATAAGCGTGACATGATATGGCCATTATCACATAGCTCCTTTGATCTCCATCTTGGGGCTCCATGATCATCTTGTCACCGGCTTGACACCATGATGTCCATCATCATGATCTCCATCATCGTGTCTCCATGAAGTTGCTCGCCAACTATTACTTCTACTACTATGGCTAACGCGTTTAGCAATAAAGTAAAGTAATTTACATGGCGTTTCTTGATGACACGCAGGTCATATAAAAGAATAAAGACAACTCCTATGGCTCCTGCCGGTTGTCATACTCATCGACATGCAAGTCGTGAATCCTATTACAATAGCATGAACATCTCATACATCACATATAGATCATTCATCATTCATCACAACTTTGGCCATATCATATCACAAACCACTTGCTGCAAAAACAAGTTAGACGTCCTCTAATTGTTGTTGCAAGTTTTACGTGGCTGAATTAGGGTTCTAGCAAGAACGTTTTCTTACCTACGTTAAAGCCACAACGTGATTTGTCAACTTCTATTTACCCTTCATAAGGACCCTGTTCATCGATTCCGCTCCAACTAAAGTAGGAGAGACAGACACGCGCCAGCCACCTTATGCAACTAGTGCATGTTAGTCGGTGGAACCGGTCTCACGTAAGCGTACGTGTAAGGTTGGTCCGGGCCGCTTCATCCCACAATACCGCTGAAGCAAGAAAGGACTAGTAACGGCAAGATAGTTGACAAATCTACGCCCACAACAAATTGTATTCTACTCGCGCAAGAAGAACTACGCATAGACCTAGCTCATGATGCCACTGTTGGGGAACATTGCAGAAAACAAAAATTTTCCTACTCGTTTCACCAAGATCATCTAGGAGTTCATCTAGCAACGAGTGATTAGATGCATCTACATACCTTTGTAGATCGCGAGCGGAAGCGTTCAAAAGAACGGTGATGATGTAGTCGTACTCGACGTGATCCAAATCACCGATGACCAGCGCCGAACGGACGGCACCTCCGCGTTCAACACACGTACGGAACAGCCACGTCTCCTCCTTCTTGATCCAGCAAGGGAGGGAGGAGAGGTTGAGGGAGATGGCACCAGCAGCAGCACGACGGCGTGGTGTTGATGGAGCTGCAGTACTCCGGCAGAGCTTCGCTAAGCACTATGGAGGTTGACGAGGTGTTGGGGAGGGAGAAGGAGGCAACCAAAGGCCGAGGCGTTCAGGTATGAAGTCCCTCCTCTCCCCCACTATATATAGGGGTGCCAAGGGGGGATGGTGCGCAGCCTAGGAGATCCAATCTCCTATGGCCGGCGGCCAAGGGGAGGTTTCCCTCCCCCCCAAGGCACCTAGGAGGTGCCTTACCCTCCTAGGACTCTTCCCCTTCTAAACCCTAGGCGCATGGGCCTATGTGGGGCTGGTGCCCTTGGCCCATTAGGCCAAGGCGCACCCCCTTACAACCCATGTGGCCCCCCGGGACAGGTGGACCCACCCGGTGGACCCCCGGGACCCTTCCGGTGGTCCCGGTACAATACCGATAACCCCGAAACTTGTCCCGATGCCCGAAACAGGACTTCCCATATATAAATCTTTACCTCCGGACCATTCCGGAACTCCTCGTGACGTCCGGGATCTCATCCGGGACTCCGAACAACATTCGGGTTACTGCATATACATATCCCTACAACCCTAGCGTAACTGAACCTTAAGTGTGTAGACCCTACGGGTTCGAGAGACAAGCAGACATGACCGAGACGACTCTCCGGTCAATAACCAACAGCGGGATCTGGATACCCATGTTGGCTCCCACATGCTCCACGATGATCTCATCGGATGAACCACGATGTCGAGGATTCAATCAACCCCGTACGCTATTCCCTTTGTCTATCGATATGTTACTTGCCCGAGATTCGATCGTCGGTATCCCAATACCTCGTTCAATCTCGTTACCGGCAAGTCACTTTACTCGTACCGTAATGCATGATCCCGTGACCAGACACTTGGTCACTCTGAGCTCATTATGATGATGCATTACCGAGTGGGCCCAGTGATACCTCTCCGTCATACGGAGTGACAAATCCCAGTCTTGATCCATGTCACCCAACAGACACTTTCGGAGATACCCGTAGTCTACCTTTATAGTCACCCAGTTACGTTGTGACGTTTGGCATACCCAAAGCACTCCGGTATCCGGGAGTTACACGATCTCATGGTCTAAGGAAAAGATACTTGACATTGCAAAACTCTAGCAAACGAACTATACGATCTTGTGCTATGTTTAGGATTGGGTCTCGTCCATCACATCATTCTCCCAATGATGTGGTCTCGTTATCAATGACATCCAGTGTCCATAGTCAGGAAACCATGACTATCTGTTGATCAACGAGCTAGTCAACTAGAGGCTCACTAGGGACATGTTGGTGTCTGTTATTCACACATGCATTACAATTTCCGGATAACACAATTATAGCATGAATAAAGACAATTATCATGAACAAGGAAATATAATAATAATGCTTTTATTATTGCCTCTAGGGCATATTTCCAACAGTATAAGTCATGAAGAAAGCAATAGCAACATACTAAACAATCGGGTGCTAAGGTAATGGAATGGGTCATGTCAATCACATCATTCTCCTAATGATGTGATCCCGTTAATCAAATGACAACAGATGTCTATGGTTAAGAAACATAACCATCTTCGATTAACGAGCTAGTCAAGTAGAGGCATACTAGTGACGTTTAGTTTGTCTATGTATTCACACAAGTATTATGTTTCCGGTTAATACAAATCTAGCATGAATAATAAACATTTATCATGATATAAGGAAATAAATAATAACTTTATTATTGCCTCTAGGGCATATTTCCTTCAAAATTTGCTTTAACCTATTCGCCACCACCTTGGAAACAATTTTATACAAAACATTGCATAGACTAATCGGTCTGAATTGAGTGAGGAGAGTTGGATTCATTACCTTTGGTATTAAAACCAAAAAAGTATCGTTGATACACTCTGCACTTTCTTCCCCCTTGACGATTCTTAGCACCGCCTTAGTTATTTCTTCCCCACACATGTCCCAATGCCTCTGATAAATGTGTGCGGGGAAGCCGTTTGGTCCAGGCGACTTTGTGGGAAACATTTGAAAAAGCGCCACTTTCACCTCTTCACTCGTCTAGGGAGCACAGAGAGTGTCGTTCATGTCATTCGTGACTTTCCGAGGCACATGTGCTAGCACTGCCTCCATATTTGTTACTCCCTCTGATGTGTAAAGATCTTTGTAGAAATTGGAAACAAGAATTTTCAGCTCTGCCGGATCGTCTATCGTGACGCCCAAAGCATTGGACAGAGACTTGATCATGTTTTTCTTTCTTCTCATGCTGGCCCTCATATGAAAAAACTTTGTATTCTTGTCTCCCACTGCTAACCATTCGATTCTCGATCTTTGTCGCCAGAGTATTTCCTCTCTGTGATACAACTCCACAAGCCGCTCATGAATCTTTTGCTCAACGTGGCTCGGACCAGTGCGCAGAGGATTATCTCTTAATCTTCCAAGCTCGCATTTTAAGTTTTTTATTTCAGTCCGCACTGAACCAAAAGTGTGTTTATCCCATCGACTCAGGCTTTGTGACAGCGCAAGGAGCTTCTGTTTTACATCCTCCACCCGACCACTAGGGTGCTCCGGTGACCAGGCAGCCTGGATTTCATCCCTCACTGGCTGTCGACCGTTACATAGGCTGGCCCATTTAGGTGTGATGGCTGTCGAGAAGTAAAGGAAGAAAACTAATGGGTCGAGCCCAAGGTACTGCATTGCTCTCTTGTAGTTACAAAGCCGATCCACAAGCCCAGCCCACGGCCCATCTCTATTGAGCCTAGTATACCTATATATATGCACCCCTAAAAACAAAACCCTATATATATGCACGGGTATGACACATAGTATTACATAATATTTCACACCCCTAGAAAAACATAACATTTCACCAGTTTTTGGAAAAATATATTTCATCAAATTCTAAGAAAACATAATATTTCATTAGATCTTTTCTCTTGGAGTTCCTGGTACACAATGAAATATTATGACACAATTTAGAACAAGAAATAGAAATCCAGAACAAGACAATTTTTTTCTTTCAAAAATCAAAAAACGTGGCATGACTCTTAACACAACGACAAAACCGTGGATACATGCATGGTGTATCCCGTGTATGGTGGAAAAGTCACTCTCAAGTCACGCTCCTAGGAAAAGGCCTTATCATCTGGACAGAATGCAACTGCCACCCCTGATCTGGACATGCCACAATCAACATTGATTTTTGCCAAACCCGTAGGAGGATAGATCCAAGCTGGAGTATTGCACAGCTGGGCCAGGATAGCTGTCGTCCTTGGTACTCCCACCAATCCAATAACAATTGCCGTGGTTTTAGTTCAAATTTGAAGGAATATCTTTGTCAATTGCAATCCTGATGTGCTCACTGATGAATTTGGGCTTGGTTTTTTTAGGGGTAGACATGTTTAGGCTTGGGTGCTGGCATAAAAAAAGATAGTTGATAGTCCACTCGAGCAAATCGGGCCATACACAGGCCAATTTCAACCTCTACATAGTTATCCCATGAGTAAGATTTGGCCCACCAATAAATTATGATCCAATGGCAGAAACCGTGCGGGTTCGGCCTTGAAGGTTGCAAGTGGACATGTGGCCCTACAAAAGATTTGAGGCGTGCGGTGGAGTAGAGAGGTTTACTTTCCGGGCCAACCACGCACCGCCATTCTTCTCACTTTTTTCCCACGCAAGCGCCCACATCTTAATTTGGAGCTTAACATGTCACATAGGACCTCGGGCGTGGCAATGTGCTGCTTGCATCGACTCTTATGAATGGGTCGCCTGCAGGGAGCCAATACTGGGCCCACCCAGTATTCGCGTGGACTCGTCATGTTGACGTAAAACATGTTTTTCTTTTTGTTTATTTTAGAAAACCTAAATACATATCATCTAAACAAATAAACTAGTTCATTGAAAAAAAATGTTCATTGCACATTAAAAAAAGTAAACTTTAGTATAAAAAAGTGTTTGTCAACTTAAAAAAATGTAGTACTGTTCAAAAATAAATTATATGTGGCACTACAAAAAATGTTCACGCGTTTCACAACATGTGCGTGACATTTGTAAAAGAATGCTATAGAATGTGAAAAAATGTCTGTGTAATTCAATCTTTTATTGTACCATTCAAAAAAATGTAATTTACATTTAAAAAATATGTGTACATGTTTCAAATAGTATCTTTGTGATTTTTTCACAAAAAATCATCCATTGTATACAAATGTTTACATTTTTTAAAATAATGTTTGTAATCAAAAAATGCTTCAACAGGTATTCGAGAAAAATGTTCAAAAAATATCTGAAAGAATGTTAATCATGTATATTAAAATTTTTAATGTATATAGAAATGTTTTTGATGTATACTCTGTTTGGAAAAAAGTAGGCATCAAAACATATATATATATATATATATATATATATATATATATATATATATATATATATTAAAATGTAAATCATGCATTTTAAAAAGTTAAATGTGTACAAAATTTCTTGATGGATACAAAAACTACATAATGCACATGCAAACAAATTAGATATATGTTGAAAAAAAGGAAAAAGAAAGACAAGTGAGAGCCAAAGGAAAAAAATCAGGAAAAACCAAAAAATTGAAGGAAAAAAGGAAAGTAAAAGGAAAAGGCAAACAAAAACATGAAAAATGTGGAAAACCTAGGAAAGTCATAGTACAAACCATGGAAAAACTGAAAACAAACAAAAGAGGAAAACTCTTGCTTGCTGTAGTGCTGGGTTGGCCTGACAGTCTCCCGCTAAAGGCGTTTCCTAATAGCATTTGGACTAGGCGACACATAGCCCCGGTGTAAGACCTCTTGGTGTTGATAGCTGGTTGATAGCCCACTCTGAGTAAACTGGGCTATACACACGCCAATTTAAACCGCTACATAGGAAACCCAGGAGTAAGATTTGTCGAGATCACTAATTGAGGTATATCTCTTGCAAAGGTCACTCTTACCTTCTCAGGGACTGGCTGTGCGGCATTTGTCGCATCTGTGAGTTTTTCCCTTTTTTTCTTAGATTTATTTTTTCAATATGTTCTCTTTCTTGAACTATGTGTCTAAATCCCGAACCATTTTCATCGTTGGATTTCTCATGTCAAGATCTTCAAAACTAGATCCCATGTTAATAGGTTTTGGTGAGTTTTTTTCCATGAAAAACCTAGAAAAAAAACTGATACAAAAAATCCAGAGCCAGAAGCATGTTTTTTCTTACCTTTTTCTCTATCCGAGAAGTACAACTGTACTTCACGCGGAAGCAAACTGTGGCTCCATGAAAAGCAAATATGTGCTTCCGTGGAAGCACAAAAAACACATTTTTTTTCTTCTTGGCGGAAGCAAATCCGTGCTTTTTGTGAAAGTAAAAAAGTCGAGCAAATATATATTTTCATTTTTTTCTCTTTCCAAAACCTAGGGAAAACTGGATGAAAACAGAAAAGTCAACGATAATCAAAAAATAAAAATCTAAAACCCAAAAACGCATATAGAAAAAAGAAACAAAATCCTGAATGAGCATTCAACATGCGACACATGGGGACGGCTGAGACAGGGGCGGAATTGGGCCTAGGGCAACTGGGGCTATAGCCCCAGGCGTGGCCCAACTGATGCCTTATACTCAGTAGTATTTTTTCTGTATTTTACACTTGTAGAAAGCACAGCCCCAGGCGCGCAAGTGCAGCCCAGCCCCACGCTCTGGCCCAATGAGTCACGTACGACAGCCCCAGGCGCGCAAGTGCAGCCCAGCCCCACGCTCTGGCCCAATGAGTCACGTACGACCTCCCCTGGGGTCAAAAAGGGGGAAAAGAAATCGGCGTTTCCTAAACGGCGCCCGTTGCGCCCGTTACAGGCATGTGCGCAAACGGGCGCACACCCCCGCGATGCTCTGGGCCGGCCCATCTAAAGTGTTTTCTTTTCTGTCTTAATCTGCAAAAAATGGGGGCTGCCGCTAGGATTCGAACCAGCCACATCCCGCATCAAGGACAGCTAGTCAAACCACTCGGCCGCCGCACAACACCTGGTTGGAACATACCTTTTTCTCTGTTATTCGTTCTTCTTCCTTTTCCCTTTTTTAGTTTTCCCTTTTTTAGTTTGTCCTTTTTTAGTTTTTCGTTTTTTTCTTTGTCTTGGTGTGATGAATTGGTTTGCAAATACATGGACGTTTTCTTCAAATCAATGAACTTTTTTTGAATTACGATGAACTGTTGTTCAAATTCGATGAACTATTTTTCAAATTTGATGAATTTTTTTTGAATATTGATGAACTTTTTCCAATTTTGATGAACTTATTTCAAATTTGATGAACTTTTTTCCACTTTTTTGTGAACTTTTTTTTCAAAATTGATGAACTTTTTTCAGATGCATGAACTATTTTTCAAATGCATGAACTATTTTTCAAAATTGATGAACTTTTTTAAAATTGGTGAACTTTTTTCAGAATTGATGAACCATTTTTGAATTTTGATGAACTTTATTCAAATATGTGAACTTTTTTCTCAAGATTTGTGAACTTTTTTGTGAAATGGATGAACCTTTTTCAAAATCGCTAGACATTTTTCTCAAAATCATGAACTTTTTTCCAAAACAAATGAACTTTTCTGTTATTCGTGAACCTTGTCCAAAATGTTTTCAAAAAATTTAAATCAAAGCGCCACAGTAAACGTTTGCGGGGGTACAAATGTACTTAGAAAGTTGTCCCTGTAGTTGGTCAGTAGAGCGTGGTAGGTTAGGTGGTTGGTCTTACTGGTTCCGTGTTGTCACGGTGTGAATTCGACCCTTGCCGAAGACCATTTCTGCGTTGTCTTTTTGGCGTTTCCTCTGTAGCGATTGAATCTTGCTGGGCCGGCCCAGTCGAATCGCCTTCGGGCGCCAGTACGAGAACCGGCGCTGAGAGCGCCGGTTAGGAGCTCCCAAGCGTAGATTCCTTGTGCCTTCGTGGAACCTCGTCAATTGCCAGGGGCGGAACGGATCTGCGCGGCTGCGCCAGGCGGCTCAGGATGAGATCATCTCACCGCAGAACAGCCCCCTCCCCTACTGCACTACTCCCCCTACTGCGGATTGACAATCTGTTTGGCCGCCTCCGCGGGTAAATAATCTCTACTCATATCATCCGACCCCTGCCCCCTAGTTTCTGAATCAGCCAAAATCAACTAGTTGGTGATTTTTAATTGTACATGATAACTTGAGTCAATTTGATTTTACTGTTAACAGGAAATTAAATATCCAAGATGAAGAGTGTGATGTATTTGCTATGAAACATCACACATTTTATGGTAATAATATATAATATTCTTATTTCTAAAATTTATGAAAATTTAACTTATCCTATGTCAAGTGTCTTGCTTTTGAAAACTGATTTTTATCTTTAAGCTTTAGATCTTTCTACAACTACCGATGAGGAAACAATGGGCTCAAATGAATAAATCTTCGTAAATTTGGTACCCACTTTTGAAATGAGGTATTTTTATCGAATTGTTTACATCCTTTTGTCGATTTTTCTCTTGTGGTAATAATGAAGCTGGTTTTTCCTTCGAATTGTGAATATGTGGTGTAGATCTGACACGCATTGATACTTGTGGTATACTAGTTTTAGACGTTTTGTTTAGCCGCTTAATTTTAGTCCCAGGCTTCGAGAAATGCTGGCTCCGCCTCTGGGCTGAGATCACGCCAAATGCCATGCTCTCAGCACGCCAAATGCCATGCTCTTGATTAGTTGCTTCCAAGATTTGTCCCACTAGTAAGTTTTTTTTGTTGTTGAGAAAAGCCCACCAGTAAGTTATGACCCAACCGCAGAAACTGCGTGGGCTGGGCCCCAGGGATTGCCAGTAGACGTGTGGGCTTACAAGACATTGGAGGCGTGCGGTGGAGTAGCAGGAGCTTTCGTTTCCGGGCCGACCACGCACCGCCATTCGCCTCACTTTTTCCCAGTGCATCGCGTGTAGTGTACGTCGTCTGGTGGTCAACCACTCAAGCCGGAAAGGAAACGGCTTTGCTGGGTCAATCTAGCCAGCGAGACAAGGCATGCAAGTGGAGAAAAAACAATTTAAAGCTCGTGGCGGCGGGCGGCGGGCCGGCCGGCGCGTGCACCAACTGGACCGCCGCTGCGTTACGCACGTACGCGTATTCTTCCGGCCCGGCCTCGCACCGCACGAATTCAATCAATTAATCACCTCATCATGCCTGTCTACCAAAAAAAAAACCCCCCTCATAAGGTCAATTTTTTTGAGGGCTCATATGGTCATTGACGCCCAGTGAAATTGGATGCGGAAAATCTCATTCCAAACGTAGAGCAGAGTATTTTTTTTCTTGACGCCCGGCACTTTATACTCCGTCACCCCCAGACTTATTCGAGGCTAAAACCGGCACAAAACAGCCCTGACACATAGCGTTACTTTTTTTTTTTGCGGGAAGACGATGGAGTTACTGGCCTCCGTTCTTTTGCATTTGCATACGTATATATGCATATCAATTCTCAGTAGAAAGCATACACATATACTCTACTTCGTACGTATTTTCCGTGCATGCATGCATATGGACAACTTACCCATGCACTAAACTACAGCTGCCAAGTGCAAATTAGGTGATCCTTCAAGCTCGAGCGGTCTGGTTACTCGAAAGTACGTACTACTCCTAGCGATATAATTAAATTGGCCGGCCGGCCAAATGCAAAGACATGATACACTAGAGAGAGTGAGAGAGGGTCGGCCGCGACAAGGTCGGAGAGATCCATCAATGGACGTACGTGCCGGGACCAATTGGAACCGTCTTCCTGATCGGTAGGGAATTCCTCACCTCCATGCATGCGCCCATGTCGATCTCACGCGGTGCCGCATTTAATACTTCCTCTTCCTCCTCCTCTCATTGTTCTTCTTTTACGATTCCATCGATGGATCCCCTTGTGGCTGTGGACCCAGCTCACCGAACTCACTAAATACAATGCATGCTTGACCTAGCTAGCTCACAAGCGTCCTCTATCCATGCTCTCTTCATTTTATGCTAGCCGATATTGGGCTTAGGGTTTTGGCCATCCTCAATGTTAGTAACTCAGATTTCCATAGATCATGTATCCTTGTAGACATCTTACGCATCTTGAAAATATACCTAGCTTTGACCTCAAACTTTTGGTTGGAATACATTTAGGAAACGTCGTCAAATTATGTGTTCTAAAAATACTTTACGAGATAAATTCACACATACAATTCTTTTGCAACATTTCTTTCACATGTTGATGGTCAAAGTTCTTACTATTTTTCTAGCCTAATGTTAAAGTTCTGCCATTAGATTCTTAATGTTTCTCAGCAAATGTCCAGATTTGCCAGGCGAAAAATACCAGATAAATTTGCCATGTTCTAAAGTGAAAATTGATATGTAGTGTAAATTTTTTTCAGCAAAATTTGCCATGCTGCAGCGAGTAATTGCCATGCATTCCATCGGGCTCCGACAAACCTGAGGGCTGTCAGATTTTTAACCCTAAAATCTGATGTCAGATGTACTCCTTTTCTAGGCCCAAAACATTTTTAACTAGGGAACCGGAGGGAAAATTTACAGGATACCTAGCTACGATAAACATAGAAGTTTGGTACTAGGTAATTGTGTAACTGAAAATGTCACACGTTTTCTTACTAATATTAATTGGGTTCATATTTATCTTTCGTAGCTCGAGCTACAAGTTGAAGTAGTGTTATTTTCCCTAGCTAATTTGACATCTCTATAAACGAAATTGTGAATTGATCGAGATGCATCCGATTAATTAAGCATAACTAGTCTGACTTCTTTTGCATTTGTGAAAACTAGTTGTAATTAGTTCTGTGGTCATTCCTAACTGATCCATATTATCCCGCGCCCGCGCCACAAATTGAGTTCTATATCTCTAACATTGGTACATCAATCAATCTTGATCATGAGGTAAATTAAGGTAAGTCATACATCTTGTTCAATCAATCACACCTTGATGTTTTTATGTTTAGCATCCACTAATTTATTGTAATTTCCATTGGAAAAAACCGTTTCCACAACTTATGCTAAGGAGTATGTAACATGCTAAGAAATAGTCGACCACTGGTATATTTTGTTGTATAGGTGTCCTAGCATTATCATAAACGAGAGGCGACTATTCCTGCCGTATGGTATCCGCTTGAAGAATTCAATTGGAAAGGTGCATCATGTGCAAGAACCAATAGGATTTAACCTTCCATTAATGCATTCGGTCTAGCTAGCGACTCCTACGCAAGTTTCTCAATGAACAATGCTAATTGGTGTTATTTTATTTTGCACAGTGAAATACATACTTTATCTTAGTATTCAAATTCTACACTTCTTTGTAATGGATCGCGACATCATGTTATTGAACTATATGCTCTTTATTGGATCAACCTCAATGCTAGTTCAAAGGCAGTTAATTTTGTAGATTTTGAGCACACGCTAAAATATACTTGCATGTATGGTGTTTTAGTAATAATGATGCATCTGGAAGTGAAATTTACTTACGTACGTAATTTTAATTCAATGTGTGGTGTACAAATGCAGTTGGTTTCATCAATTAAAACATGTGTGGTGTACAAATGGATGATCTATAAAATACAACAGGACAGAGATGCATGCACTCTAGACATATGTATGACAAAACCAATTTGGTGTTGAATACCAAAAACACACACGAAAGATACAGCTAAATTCCCTATCAGAGTATAGTTGCTGAGGTTAAGTGAGATTTTACGCCGCGTTCATCTGACTTTACATTGACAATTATAATTGCTAGCTGTGAAAATTGAGCCATATTCTGTTTGAAAAAAGAACTGAAGAAAAATCCTTTAATCATTGATGACCGAAGATACGGAAATCACATGCTCAGTATTCAGTGTTAATATAGTTTAAATCTATGAAATTTTGGTCTCATTTTTGTTTCAGTCTTCCACTATATAAAGAGAAGCCTATGAGCTGTTATTTCATTGCTGTACCATCATACATGATGAGGTTTCAAATGAAATGAAATGATATGTGTGCTACCTCAATCAAGGTCTCATGTATGCCCACTTTAAAGAAACTAGTTTCACGAAGAGAAAAAGGACTAAGATTAAGAGAAGGAGGGCCTTACTGAAAAGACGATTCAAGTTTGGTTCTATCGAATCCTCAATGAATTAGGCACTGAAGCATACATCTTGTAGTCGTTGATCTAGCCGTTGTCACTGATTCAGTTCTCCACATGTTTGGTTATGCAAGGATCACTGTCCATTGTAGGAGGTTCATAGAGAGAGTCAAATCCATATATATGTTGATATCTCAACTCATCATGTGCTAGTACACTTCTATTGTTTTTAGATAACACTATGTATTATATATCTGCATGGTTATCACACATATAGCTACAGGATATATATATATATATATATAACTAACGTGGTGTGCATGAGTATGCATCTTCGACGCTTTTGAATTTGAGATGTATATATTGACATGACAAATGAGAAAAAGGAGGAGGGCCCAGAAAAGAAGATCCAACCATAGCGGGAGAACTGTTCATCATGGAGCTCATGATGCTTCGGAAGCTCATGATTCCTTATGCCACATCAATGGACAACTGATACTTTGGGAGATCAGAGACATGGAACTCAGCGTCTAGCTAGCTAGGTTAAAAGTGTAATGTCATGCACATATATATGCATGTGTAGGTTCATTGGTTGGTTCAAATGGTGGGTTGGATAGTAGCATGCATGCACTGTGTATCAGTGACCAGTGCATGGTGATGAGATGACAACATGATAAGGCTAGTCTAATGCATACAAATGGTGATGCACCAGACTTGTGTAGGCTCCACTTGGTAGACACGGCACCTAAGACAAGCAAATGTCATGATAAAGCTTGCATGCGGCTGTAGCTCTAGGTAGCTAGAGAGAGAAGCATCTTAACTTTTATCAGCGTGTATTGGAGCTAGCCAACAAAAATCAACGGTAGTTTATTTGGTTCTCTCTGTTAACTACTTCATGCCGTTCGTTGCTGAAAGGTCTGTGTGCGTGCGCACAAAGGTAGGCAGATAGATTAAAAAAAACCACTAGCTATAGCTCAAAAATGTCTGCGTCTCTCTCTCTCTCTCTCTCTCTCTCTCTCTCTCTCTCTCTCTCTGTGTGTGTGTGTGTGTGTGTGTGTGTGTGTGTGTGTGTGTGTGAGCCGACGAATTTAGGAGTTTGATCAAGTTCGAGGTTGGACCTCGGTCGGCTTTTGGCTCGACTGGTCGCAGGGGATAGCCCCCTTAGATTTAATTTGGTTTCCAGCCCTTTTCTCCTATTATTCAAACCAGGAGGCCTCCATTTGGGAGCTCGCCGCTAGTGTTGGGGATGGGGGTTTCGCCATTCCCTGTCTCCTCCTGAAGAGTTGGCAAATTGACAGGACCTTACTTCCACATATTCCCTTCCCTCTCACAGGTTCCCGATCGGCTGTTCTGGCCCCACACCTTTTCTCGAGCGAGTTCTCGGTCAAATCGCCCTACTCCAAGCTAGTGTAGAAGCATCGGTCTAACCACTTCGTGGGTGTTTGGCGCGTTTGGATCCCTCTCAAAATCAAGATTTTTCTTTGGCAAGCAATTAGAAAGCGCCTTGGGACTAGTGATCAGATCCCTAAGCACAATGGCAACGCTAACCTAGCTCGTCTCTTTGTGGGGAGATCGAAACACTAAACATATTATTTTCAACTGTGTTGGCTAAATTCGGTTGGACTTGCATTCGGTTGTGACTGAACATCCGTTGTAACACGAGCAACTTTGCAGAATTATTTGTGCAAGTATCGAACATATCGGGTCAACTTCTTCTTGTCTCTGGACCGCCTTTGTGGCACTTTGTTGTTCTTTGTGGACTATACTCATAATAAGTTTATCGTTGCATGTTCAAAATGATTGCTCATTTGCAGGAGTGGAGGCCACTCGCTAGAATTGTGGATGCCGATGCCCTTATTTTGATGGGTTCGAAGATCCGAGCTTCTCCTATCAACTTGACACATCCTGCTGCTTCATC
>NC_041392.1:467898921-467944062 GCF_002162155.2 Triticum dicoccoides | reverse complement strand
AAATGCTTCATGACCGCTCCTGCCTACGTAGTGTTTTTTTGCCTTCTTTAGCTTGGCATGCATGCCTGATCTATTGTTGAACTTATTTTTTTTGTATTTGCCCTGTTGTGCTTTCGAACCTCGTTGTACTTGGTTGATCATTTGTCGGGTGACGTTGCCGGCATGCGTTTATTTATAAAATCGAGCGTCAAGCCTTTTATGTAAAAAAAAAGTCACAGGCATCCCTTGACTCATCACAGTTCGGTCGAACACAGATCACAGTTTTTTCGATAAGGGGCGTTTTTATTATCTCAAAAATGTAGCATTAAAGTGATATAAAGTATTAAGAGTATCACTCAGCTTCTGCATAATTAGGATGCACACAGCCAAACACCAGTAGTCTGATAAACAGAAAGATAAAAGACAGACAATTCGGCAACAGTAGAGTCCGTAGACCGACACTATGCCTATGTCGAAAGAGATGGTGGACCAATCCGGAGATTATGCAGCCATCCATATTGGGTAAAAACCTCCGTAACCACCTGTTCCAACAGCGTACACACCGCCTTGAACAACGATTAGTACTCCGCTCGTTGTAGCGTACACCACGTACGAAACGAGTGCGTACAACCAAAAATAACCTACAAAGGAGAAACAGTTTTGTCATTAAAAACAACATCATTTCTATATAGTCAAAGCGACCATAGTAAGGCATACGGTCCCATCCTTATTAGCATTTTGTACCTATTTGAAATACTGTCCAGCCAATGACCAAAAATATTGACAACACTTATGGGCGGATACAAATTTGACGCTATTTGAATGGCTTAGAGATGGCATACACAGATCACAGTATAGAGATGTTTTAGCCTTTGGAAACCACACGACCGAACACTGCGATACATTGATGCATGATATGCTACATACATTAAGATTGATCATAGCGGGGAGTAACTTATACTAGTATCATGCCTATGACACTAGTCTAAATTACTATCTTCATAATGCAAAATAACATAGTAGTAGTGTCACAGATTGCTTCATTTATTAGCTTATAGACTCATTTTGCCTCGGGAAACGCTACGTTACAGTAATATATTAGGCTGCTGCCAATGCATGGGTGCTTAGATGAGGTGCTGAGCACATTAAATAGCTTAGCAACTATACTCCCCAATGCATAGGTGCTTAGCTTATGGTTGCTAAGTTTGCTTCATTTAATAATTTAGCAACTAAAACTCTTCATGTATTGGTGGGCTTTCTTCCTTTAAATGTTTTGCCTAGGTTTACGCGCTTAGCATCGTTTCTTTCTGGGATCACCACACTCATCTCTCTCTTCTTAAATAACTCGCGACATCAGATTTTTTGCCTACGTGGAAGGCTTAGCACCTGTATAAGATGGAGCATTGGGAGGGGCCTTATGTTATCACAAGCACCTCTTTCCTCATTCAATACTTGCCACATAAGCAAAATTGTCTTGGGATGTGTTAAGTTACTATCGAAGTTACCCCCACTATGGCTAGCCTAAGACCTCTTCCAATACAAAGGTGCTTAGATGAGGTGCTAAGTGCATTAAATACCTTAGCAACTCAACACCCCAATGCATAGGTGCTTAGCTTGTTGTTGCTAAGCACACATTATTTAATGAGTTAGCACCTAAAGTCTTTCATGTATTGGTCAAATTGTTTCATTTAGGGCATCTCCAATAGTTTGTATGTTAGCTTGTTGGTAAAATATGACATGTCATCAACCAACAACTTAACATACAACAACTCCAATGGGTTGTATCTAGTTTGCCCAATAGGATGTGAGATAATAAATAAGGTGCTCTCTCATTCTATATTGGAGCTTGTGCAAGGAGTGTTGGTTCATGTACATACAACCTTCCTCTCTTTCCTCATTTATTGTATGACACATCATCAAAAATTCTATGTGACAAAGTCTACCAACAACTATCTTACAACCATTGGAGATGCCCTTAAGTGGTTTGCCTAGGTTTTTGCGCTTAGCATTGGTTCTTTCTGGGGTCACCAAAGTACTCTCTCTCCTCCTTAAATGTAGTGCCATGTTATTTTTTTGCTTATGTGGCATGCTTAGCACCTGTCCACGGTGGAGCATTGGGAAGGGCCTGACGGTGTTAGCTAGCAAACAATGGCACATGCTTGGGAAGATCGAATTGCCCCAGAAGGACATCCTATTTACGTACGTGTGTGTGTAAATGCTGGCATGTCCTTGATTCATATGCAAATCTAGGAGCAACTCTACCTACAAATTCACAGGGCACACATCTGCCAAGCGTCGCGCGGCCGCTCGATTACTTTGGGATTCGCAAAGTAGTTGGACCTTTTAAGTTTCAGTCATTGAAATTTATGACTTTCCATTTAAAAACCTTATGACTTTCCCGCACGAGGGCACAATAAGTTTGAAGTTTCAGTCGTACACTAACGGTCCAACTCGCTCGACCTTACCAAGTTTCATAGATAAAACTTTAAGACATTTTTTTGTCAGTTGTAGGCACAAAAATCATGATTTTATCGATTGCATATACTAAGTTTCAAGATTTGAAACCTAACATTTATTTTTGAAATTCGTCGAAACATATTTAAAATAGATCTTATTTGAAAGCCCTCGTCACGAAAAACACAAATATGGAACCAGACCTCAATCTAGACTTTTCGTTCAAAAGGCATAAAAGTTTAAAAATTGGAAGCCAAAATACAAGCACGCCCGAGGAACCTGCGTGCCGTGAGACCTGTGTGTCAAAAATCCTCGTCCCAACTTTAACGGGCTCTTCTACTACCCCCTCTCTATGTTTGGACCGGATTGCTCGAATCAAAAACGGCATCTAACGAGCTCCCTCATTTCGAGTCAGATAGTCTGGACCTTTTGATATTCCTACTACTCCCCCATGAGGGCAACAAACGGGCTATTCTACTTCTCCCTATATATTTGGACCGGATTGTCTAGATTGAAAAGGTCATCTAGCAACCTCCCTCTTTTCAATTCGGACAGTGTGGACTTTTCGATACTCCCGATTCAAGGTCAAATGGGGGAGAGGAGTAGGGGAGTACGAACTGTCCGCCGCATCGATCCGATAGTCGGGCCTCACCCAAATATTCCACCCGTGCACCACCTCACCCCTCCTAATCCACACTCTCCCAGCTCGTGGACCCCAAGGCCGTTACCACACCCACATCGGACACCGCCACACCCACAGGGCAACCACTGCAACACCACCTTGATATTCAATGTATCTAACTTTTTCATGCTATTATATTACCAATCTTAGACACTTTATATGCAATTTTATATTATTTTTGGGGACTAACCTATTAGCACAATGCTCAATGCAAGTTGTTGTTTTTTTTGCTTGTTTTTGGTTTTTCAGAAAATCAGTACTACACAAATTCCAAACGCGATGAAACTTCACGGGTGATTTTTTCTAGACCAGAAGGGACCCTAGAACTTTCAGGAGGAAGCTAGAAGATCTACGGGAGATCCACGAGCTCACACGGCGCACCCCTAGGGGGGCGCCACCTGAGCTACCGTTTGACCTAATTCCAACTCCATAAATTTCCAAACATTCCCAAACCAACAGAGAGCCACCCGAAACATTTTTTCCGCCGCTGCAAACTTCTGTTCTTCCGTGATCCCATCTGAAGGCCTTTTCTAGTACTTTGTCAGAGGGAGAATCGATCACGGAGGGTTTCTACATCAACCTTGCTGTACCTCCAATGATGTGTGAGTAGTCTACCACAGATCTACGAGTCCATAGCTAGATAGACGACTTCTTCTTTCTCTCCGATCTTCAATACCATGTTCTTCATGATCTCCATGGAGTTCTATCAGATGTAATCTTCTTTTGTGGTGTGTTTGTTGGGATCCAATGAATTGTGGGTCCATGATCAGATTATTCACTAAAAGTAATTCAGTCTTTACTAAACTTTGTTATGCATGATTGTTATAGCTTTATATTTCTCTCTGATCTATCTGTTTGGCTTGGCCAACTAGATTGATTTATCTTCAGCGGGAGAGGTGCTTTGTAATGGATCCAATCTTGCGGTGTCCTCGCCTCGTGGCAGAAGGGGTAGCAAGACACGTATTTGTATTGTTGTCATTAAGGGTAAAACAACGGGGTTCAATCATATTGTTTGGTTTTATTTTGTATACATTATGTCATCATACTTCATGCATTACTCTGTCTGTCATGAACTTAATACGTAGAGAGGCAAACATAGAAGCACCCCCGAAGTGAAGTAATAGTAGAAGATGCAGGTATGAGTCGGTCTACTTGTCACAGACGTAATGCCTATTTACATGATCATTGCCACGAATAACATCATAACTATGCTCTTTTCTATAAATTGCCCAACAATAATTGGTCTACTCACCGCATACTATTTATTCGAGAGAGAAGACTCTAATGAAAACTATGGCTGAAGGAAATATGCCCTAGAGGCAATAATAAAGTTACTATTTATTTCCTTATATCATGATAAATGTTTATTATTCATGCTAGAATTGTATTAACCGGACACATAATACATGTGCGAATACATAGACAAAAACAGAGAGTCACTAGTATGCCTCTACTTGACTAGCTCGTTAATCAAAGATGGTTATGTTTCCTAACCATAGACATGAGTTGTCATTTGATTAACGGGATCACATCATTAGGAGAATGATGTGATTGACTTGACCCATTCCGTTAGCTTAGCACTTGATCGTTTAGTTTGTTGCTATTGCTTTCTTCATAACTTATACATGTTCCTATGACTATGAGATTATGCAACTCCCGTTTACCGGAGGAACACTTTGTGTGCTACCAAACATCACAACGTAACTGGGTGATTATAAAGGTGCTCTACAGGTGTCTCCGAAGGTACTTGTTGGGTTGGCGTATTTCGATATTAGGGTTTATCACTCCGATTGTCGGAGAGGTATCTCTGGGCCCTCTCGGTAATGCACATCACTCAAGCCTTGCAAGCATTGCAGCTAATAAGTTAGTTGCAGGATGATGTATTACGGAACGAGTAAAGAGACTTGCCAGTAACGAGATTGAACTAGGTATTGAGATACCGACGATCGAATCTCGGGCAAGTAACATACCGATGACAAAGGGAACAACGTATGTTGTTATGCGGTCTGACCAATAAAGATCTTCGTAGAATATGTAGGAGCCAATATGAGCATCCAGGTTCCGCTATTGGTTATTAACCGGAGACGTGTCTCGGTCATGTCTACATAGTTCTCGAACTCGTAGGGTCCGCACGCTTAAAGTTCGGTGATGATCGTAATTAGGGTTTTTGCGTTTTGATGTACTGAAGGTTGTTCGGAGTCCCAGATGTGATCACGGACATGACGAGGAGTCTCGAAATGGTCGAGACATAAAGATTGATATATTGGAAGCCTATATTTGGATATCGGAAACGTTCCGGGTGAAATCGGGATTTTACCGGAGTACCGGGGGGTTACCGGAACCCCCCGGGGGTTATTGGGCCTACATGGGCCATAAGGGAGAAGAGGAGGGCCGGCCAGGGCAGGCCGTGCGCCCCCTCCCCCTAGTCCAAATAGGACAAGGAAGGGGGGGGGGGGGCGGCGCCCCTCTTTCCTCTTTCTCCCTTCCTCCTTCCTTTTCCAACAAGGCAAGAGGGGGGAGTCCTACTCCCGGTTGGAGTAGGACTCCTCCAGGCGGACCCTTAGGGCTGGCCGCACCTCCCCCTCTCCCTCCTTTATATACTGAGGCAAGGGAGCACCCCATGACACACAAGTTGATCATTGTGATCGTTCCTTAGCCGTGTGCGGTGCCCCCTTCCACCATATTCCACCTCGGTCATATCATAGCGGTGCTTAGGCGAAGCCCTGCGTCGGTAGAACATCATCACCGTCATCACGCCGTTGTGCTGACGAAACTCTCCCTCAATGTTTTGCTGGATCGGAACTCGAGGGACGTCACCGTGTTGAACGTGTGCAGAACTCGGAGGTGCCGTACGTTCGGTACTTGGATCGGTCGGATCGGGAAGACGTACGACTACTTGCTCTATGTTGTGTCAACACTTCCGTTGTCGGTCTACGAGGGTACGTAGACAACACTCTCCCCTCTTGTTGCTATGCATCACCATGATCTTGCGTGTGCGTAGGATTTTTTTTTGAAATTACTACGTTCCCCAACAGTGGCATCCGAGCCTAGGTTTTATGCGTTGATGTTGTGCACGAGTAGAACACAAGTGAGTTGTGGGCGAGATAAGTCATACTGCTTACCAGCATGTCATACTTTGGTTCGGCGGTATTGTTGGATGAAGCGGCCCGGACCGACATTACGCGTACACTTACGCGAGACTGGTTCTACCGACGTGCTTTGCACACAGGTGGCTGGCGGGTGTTAGTTTCTCCAACTTTAGTTGAACCAAGTGTGGCTACGCCCGGTCCTTGCGAAGGTTAAAAGAGCACCAACTTGACAAACTATCGTTGTGGTTTTGATGCGTAGGTAAGAACGGTTCTTGCTAAGCCCATAGCAGCCACGTAAAACTTGCAACAACAAAGTAGAGGACGTCTAACTTGTTTTTGCAGGGCATGTTGTGATGTGATATGGTCAAGACATGATGCTAAATTTTATTGTATGAGATGATCATGTTTTGTAACCGAGTTATCGACAACTGGTAGGAGCCATATGGTTGTTGCTTTATTGTATGCAATGCAATCGCGCTGTAATGCTTTACTTTATCACTAAGCGGTAGCGATAGTCGTGGAAGCATAAGATTGGCGAGACGACAACGATGCTACGATGGAGATCAAGGTGTTGTGCCGGTGACGATGGTGATCATGACGGTACTTCGGAGATGAAGATCACAAGTACAAGATGATGATGGCCATATCATATCACTTATATTGATTGCATGTGATGTTTATCTTTTATGCATCTTATCTTGCTTTGATTGAAGGTAGCATTATAAGATGATCCCTCACTAAATTATCAAAGTATAAGTGTTCTCCCTGAGTATGCACCGTTGCGAAAGTTCTTCGTGCTGAGACACCACGTGTTGATCGGGTGTGATAGGCTCTACGTTCAAATACAACGGGTGCAAAACAGTTGCACACGTGGAATACTCAGGTTAAACTTGACGAGCCTAGCATATAACAGATATGGCCTCGGAACACGGAGACCGAAAGGTCGAGCGTGAATCATATAGTAGATATGATCAACATAGTGATGTTGACCATTGAAACTACTCCATCTCACGTGATGATCGGACATGGTTTAGTTGATTTGGATTACGTGATCACTTAGAGGATTAGAGGGATGTCTATCTAAGTGGGAGTTCTTAAGTAATATGATTAATTGAACTTTAATTTATCATGAACTTAGTCCTGGTAGTATTAGCATATCTATGTTATAGATCAATAGCTCACGTTTAGCTCCCCTGTTTTATTTTTGATATGTTCCTAGAGAAAACTAAGTTGAAAGATGTTAGTAGCAATGATGTGGATTGGATCCGTGATCTGAGGTTGATCTGAGGTTTATCCTCATTGCTGCACAGAAGAATTATGTCTTTGATGCACCGCTAGGTGACAAACCTATTGCAGGAGCAGATGCAGATGTTATGAACATTTGGCTAGCTCAATATGATGACTACTTGATAGTTTAGTGCACCATGCTTAAACGGCTTAGAATCGGGACTTCAAAGACGTTTTGAACGTCATGGACCATATGAGATGTTCCAGGAGTTAAAGTTAATATTTCAAGCAAATACCCGAGTTGAGAGATATGAAGTCTCCAACAAGTTCTATAGCTAAAATATGGAGGAGAATAGCTCAAGCAGTGAGCATGTGCTCAGATTGTCTGGGTACTACAATCGCTTGAATCAAGTGGGAGTTAATTTTCCAGATAAAATAGTGATTGACAGAATTCTCTAGTCACCATCACCAAGTTAGTAGAACTTCGTGATGAACTATGATATGCAAGGGATAACGGAAACGATTCCCAAGCTCTTCGTAATGCTGAAATCGATGAAGGTAGAAATCAAGAAAAATATCAAGTGTTGATGGTAGACAAGACCACTAGTTTCAAGAAAAGGGCAAAGGGAAGAAGGGAAACTTCAAGAAGAACGGCAAGCAAGTTGCTGCTCAAGTGAAGAAGCCCAAGTCTGGTCCTAAGCCTGAGACTAAGTGCTTCTACTGCAAAGGGACTGGTCACTGGAAGCGGAACTGCCCTAAGTATTTGGCGGATAAGAAGGATGGCAAAGTGAACAAAGGTATATTTGATATACAGATTATTTATGTGTATTTTACTAGTGTTCGTAGCAACCCCTTGGTATTTGATACTGGTTCAGTTGCTAAGAGTAGTAACTTGAAACGGGAGTTGCAGAATGAACATAGACTAGTTAAGGGTGAAGTGACGATGTGTGTTGGAAGTGGTTCCAAGATTTATATGATCATCATCTCACACTCCCTATACTTTTGGGATTAGTGTTGAACCTAAATAAGTGTTATTTGGTGTTTGCGTTGAGCATGAATATGATTTGATCATGTTTATTGCAATACAGTTATTCATTTAAGTAAGAGAATAAATTGTTGTTCTGTTTACATGAATAAAACCTTATATGGTTACACACCCAATGAAAATGGTTCGTTGGATCTCGATCGTAGTGATACACATACTCATAATATTGAAACCAAAAGATGCAAAGTTAATAATGATGGTGCAATTTATTTGTGGCACTGCCGTTTAGGTCATATTGGTGTAAAGCGCATGAAGAAAATCCATGCTGATGGGCTTTTGGAATCACTTGATTATGAATCAGTTGATGCTTGCGAACCATGCCTCATGGGCAAGATGACTAAGACTCCGTTCTTTAGAACAATGGAGCGAGCAACAGATTTGTTGGAAATCATACATACTGATGTATGTGGTCCGATGAATATTGAGGCTCGTCGCAGGTATCATTATTTTCTGATCTTCACAGATGATTTGAGCAGATATGGGTATATCTACTTGATGAAACACAAGTCTGAAACATTTGAAAAGTTCAAAGAATTTCAGAGTGAAGTGGAGAATCATCATAACAAAAAATGAAAGTTTCTACGATATGATCGCAGAAGTAAAATATTTGAGTTACGAGTTTGGCCTTCAGTTAAAAACAATGTGAAATAGTTTCACTACTCACGCCACCTGGAACACCACATCATAATGGTGTATCCGAACGTCATAACCGTATTTTATTAGATATGGTGCGATCTATGATGTCTCTTACCGATCTACCACTATCGTTTTGGGGTTATGTATTAGAGACAACTGCATTCACGTTAAGTAGGGCACCATCTAAATCTGTTGAGACGACACCGTATGAACTATGGTTTGGCAAGAAATCTAAGCTGTCGTTTCTTAAAGTTTGAGGTTGCAATGCTTATGTGGAAAAGTTTCAACCTGATAAGCTCTAACCCAAATTGGAGAAGTGCGTCTTCATAGGATACCCAAAAGAAAATGCTGGGTACACCTTCTATCACAGATCCGAAGGCAATATATTCGTTGCGTTGAATTGATACTTTCTAGAAAAGGAGTTTCTCTCGAAAGAAGTGAGTGGGAGGAAAGTAGAACTTGATGAGGTAACTGTACTGCTCCCTTATTGGAAAGTAGTTCATCGCAGAAATCTGTTCCTGTGACTACTACACCGATTAGTGAGGAAGCTAATGATGATGATCATGTAACTTCAGATCAAGTTACTACCGAACCTCGTAGGTAAACCAGAGTGAGATCCGCACTAGAGTGGTACGGTAATCCTGTTCTGGAGGTCATGTTACTTGACCATGACGAGCCTACGAACTATGAGGAAGCGATGATGAGCCCAGATTCCGCGAAATGGCTTGAGGCCATGAAATCTGAGATGAGATCCATGCATGAGAACAAAGTATGGACTTTGATTGACTTGCCCAATGATCGGCGAGCCATTGAGATTAAATGGATCTTCAAGAGGAAGACGGACACTGATAGTAGTGTTTGAAAGGATCGATATGGTTGACTAGAGGGGGGGTGAATAGGCAACTAACAATTTTAGCTTTTCTTTAACAATTTAAACTTTGCGTCAAAGTAGGTTGTCTAGATATGCAACTAGGTGAGCAACCTATATGATGCAACATGGAGAGGAACACAAGCAAGCAAGAGATAAGAAACAAATAAGCTTGCTCAAATAAAGGCACGAGATAACCAAGAGTGGAGACGGTGGAGACGAGGATGTGTTGCCGAAGTTCCTTCGCTTTGAGAGGAAGTACGTCTCCGTTGGAGCGGTGTGGAGGCACAATGCTCGCCAAGAAGCCACTAGGGCCACCGTATTCTCCTCACGCCCTCACACAATGCTAGATGCCGTGATTCCACTATTGGTGCCCTTGAAGGCAGCGACCGAACCTTTACAAACAAGGTTGGGGCTCTCTCCACAACTTAATTGGAGGCTCCCAACAAAACCACGAAGCTTCACCACAATGGAATATGGCTCTGAGGTGACCTCAACTGTCTAGGGTGCTCAAACACCCAAGAGTAAAAAAATCCACACAAGAAAGTATGGGGGAAGCAAAAGTCCTTTGGTGGAAGTGTAGATCTAGGTCTCCTCCTTCAAGCCCTAGCAAATCAACAAGTTTGAGTGGCTAGAGAGAGAGATCGGGCAAGAGAGCTTGAGGTGCATTAATGGTGGAGTGGGAGAGGTCAAAAGGTGAGAGTGGTAGGTGGGAGAAGCTCTCTTAAATACCAACCCTCTAAATCCAGCCATTGCTGCGCTTTCAGCCCCGCAGCGGTACAACCGGTCCTTGTCCCGGTACAACCGGGACTCACGGTGTAGCTGCAAAACCATACCAGGCGGTACAACCGGGCCACTAGGCGGTGGTACCGGTTTAAGAGAATGACCAGACCAACCGCCCAGCCACCGCACAACTACCGCCTCGAAACAGAGACGAGACCGGTACTTGAGCGGTGCAAGACCGGAACAACCGCATGGCCTTGAGCTCTTGGGCGGTGAAGTTCTGAGCGGAAGAACCGCTCAGACCACCGGTGGTACCGGTCAACGAGGATCGACCGGATCAACCGGGCCACCACCGCACAACTACCGTCTCAGAACAGAGACGAGATCGGTACTTGAGCGGTGCATGGCCGGAACCATCGTCCTAGCCTTTGTTGAGCAAGGTGGCGGTACCACCACCTGGAGGCAGCGGTACAACCGCTCGGTCAAAGTAGGAAAGCATCAAGGTCCAGCGGTACAACCACTCTAGGGAGCGGTACAACCGCTGGGAAGAGCCGAAACACGAAGGAAAGACAGGGGGATCTCTCTCTCACAACTGAGGAAGACAAAGGAGGGGTGAGGAAAGTGTACGTGAACTGATTCCCCCAGAGCTTCCAAATGAGGATTCCCTCTTGATAGTACGGGAACTCTACGACCAAAGAAAATAAAAGCGTAGAGGACACGTCTTCGATCTTTTCCTATGAGAGGCAATAGCAATCCGATGTAAGCCTAAGCCTCAAGAACCTGAAACATATAGCACACGATTAGACCACAAAGGGTTGTCATCATCATACAAAACATAAAGTAGGGAAATGCCCTTTCAATCTCCCCCTTTTTGGTGGATGATGACAACAACACGATTTGCAAGAGACAAGTCAAAGAATTCTAGACGGAACTCCCCCTGAATGTGTGCCCCAATAGGAACTAGCTGTTAGAAAGCATGGGCACACTTCCAGGACTAGACTCCCCCTAGATTTTATAGACTAACCACCCTGAGCACAAAAAGGAGAGACAATATAATACTTAGAGTGCAATAATAACGAAAAAGACCGACACTAAAACACGAGAAAAAAGGGAAAAACCCAAGCATGCAAATCCCCGAGACCTATAGAACCCTCTCCCTGTTGGAAATATGCCCTAGAGGCAATAATAAATTGATTATTATTATATTTCCTTGTTCATGATAATCGTTTATTATCCATGCTAGAATTGTATTGATAGGAAACTCAGATACATGTGTGGATACATAGACAACACCATATCCCTAGTAAGCCTCTAGTTGACTAGCTCGTTGATCAATAGATGGTTACAGTTTCCTGACCATGGACATTGGATGTCGTTGATAACGGGATCACATCATTGGGAGAATGATGTGATGGACAAGACCCAATCCTAAGCCTAGCATAAAGATCGTGTAGTTCGTATGCTAAAGCTTTTCTAATGTCAAGTATCATTTCCTTAAACCATGAAATTGTGCAACTCCCGGATATCGTAGGAATACTTTGGGTGTGCCAAACGTCACAGCGTAACTGGGTGGTTATAAAGGTACACTATAGGTATCTCCGAAAGTGTCTGTTGGGTTGGCACGAATCGAGACTGGGATTTGTCACTCCGTGTAAACGGGGAGGTATCTCTGGGCCCACTCGGTAGGACATCATCATAATGTGCACAATGTGACCAAGGAGTTGATCACGGGATGATGTGTTACGGAACGAGTAAAAGAGACTTGCCGGTAACGAGATTGAACAAGGTATCGGGATACCGACGATCGAATCTCGGGCAAGTACAATACCGACAGACAAAGGGAATTGTATACGGGATTGATCGAATCCTCGACATCGTGGTTCATCCGATGAGATAATTGTGGAACATGTGGGAACCAACATGGTTATCCAGATCCCGCTGTTGGTTATTGACCGGAGAACGTCTCGGTCATGTCTGTATGGTTCTCGAACCCGTAGGGTCTACACACTTAAGGTTCGATGACGCTAGGGTTATAAGGAATAGATATACATGGTTACCGAATGTTGTTTGGAGTCCCGGATGAGATCCCTGACGTCACGAGGAGTTCCGGAATGGTTCGAAGGTAAAGATTTATATATGGGAAGTCCTGTTTTGGTCACCGGAAAAGTTTTGGGTTTTACCGGTAGTGTATCGGGACCACCAGAGGGGTCCGGGGGTCCACCAAGTGGGGCCACCAGCCTCGGAGGGCTGCATGGGCCAAGTGTGGGAGGTGACCAGTCCCAGGTGGGCTAGTGCGCCCCCCCCCCACCAAGGCCCAAGGCGCCTCCAAGAGGGAAGGGGGGCAAACCCTAGGGCAGATGGGCCCTAAGGCCCACCCCAGGTGCGCGTCCCCCTCTCCCCCTTGTGGCCGCCACCTAGATGGGATCTAGGGGGCTGCCGCCATCCCTAGGGATGGAACCCTAGGTGGGGGCGCAGCCCCTCCCCTCCCCTATATATACTTGAGGTTTGGGCTGCCCATACACACGAGTTCCTCTCCTTCTTGGCGCAGCCCTACCTCTCTCCTCCTCGTCTCTTGCGGTGCTTGGCGAAGCCCTGCTGGAGTACCACGCTCCTCCACCACCACCACGCCGTTGTGCTGCTGCTGGATGGAGTCTTCCTCAACCTCTCCCTCTCTCCTTGCTGGATCAAGGCATGGGAGACGTCACCGGGCTGTACGTGTGTTGAACACGGAGGTGCCGTCCGTTCGGCACTAGGATCTCCGGTGATTTGGATCACGACGAGTACGACTCCTTCGACCCCGTTCTCTTGAACGCTTTCGCATAGCGATCTACAAGGGTATGTAGATGCACTCTCCTTCCCCTCGTTGCTGGTTTCTCCATAGATAGATCTTGGTGACACATAGGAAAATTTTGAATTTCTGCTACGTTCCCCAACAGTGGCATCATGAGCTAGGTCTATTGCATAGATTCTATGCACGAGTAGAACACAAAGTAGTTGTGGGCGTTGATTTTGTTCAATATGCTTACCGTTACTAGTCCAATCTTGATTCGGCGACATTGTGGGATGAAGCGGCCCGGACCGACCTTACACGTACTCTTACGTGAGACTGGTTCCACCGACTGACATGCACTAGTTGCATAAGGTGGCTAGCGGGTGTCTGTCTCTCCCACTTTAGTCGGATCGGATTCGATGAAAAGGGTCCTTATGAAGGGTAAATAGCAATTGGCATATCACGTTGTGGTTTTTGCGTAGGTAAGAAACGTTCTTGCTAGAAACCCATAGCAGCCACGTAAAACATGCAAACAACAATTAGAGGACATCTAACTTGTTTTTGCAGGGTATGCTATGTGATGTGATATGGCCAAGAAGAATGTGATGAATGATATGTGATGTATGAGATTGATCATGTTCTTGTAATAGGAATCACGACTTGCATGTCGATGAGTATGACAACCGGCAGGAGCCATAGGAGTTGTCTTTATTTATTTATGACCTGCGTGTCAACTTAAACGTCATGTAACTACTTTACTTTATTGCTAAAGCGTTAGCCATAGTAGTAGAAGTAATAGATGACGAGACAACTTCAAGAAGACACGATGATGGAGATCATGATGATGGAGATCATGGTGTCATGCCGGTGACAAGATGATCATGGAGCCCCAAGATGGAGATCAAAGGAGCTATATGATATTGGCCATATCATGTCACTATTGTTTGATTGCATGTGATGTTTATCATGTTTATGCATCTTGTTTACTTAGAACGACGGTAGTAAATAAGATGATCCCTCATTAAAATTTCAAGAAAGTGTTCCCCCTAACTATGCACCGTTGCGATAGTTCGTTGTTTCGAAGCACCACGTGATGATCGGGTGTGATAGATTCTAACGTTCACATACAACGGGTGTAAGACAGATTTACACACGCAAAACAGTTAGGTTGACTTGACGAGCCTAGCATGTACAAACATGTCCTAGGAACACAAGAGACCGAAAGGTCGAGCATGAGTCGTATGGTAGATACGATCAACATGAAGATGTTCACCGATGATGACTAGTCCGTCTCACGTGATGATCGGACACGGCCTAGTTGACTCGGATCATGTAATCACTTAGATGACTAGAGGGATGTCTATCTGAGTGGGAGTTCATAAGATGAACTTAATTATCCTGAACATAGTCAAAAGGTCTTCGCAAATTATGTCGTGGCTCGCGCTTTAGTTCTACTGTTTAGATATGTTCCTAGAGAAAATTTAGTTGAAAGTTGGTAGTAGCAATTATGCGGACTAGGTCCGTAAACTGAGGATTGTCCTCATTGCTTCATAGAAGGCTTATGTCCTTAATGCACCGCTCAGTGTGCTGAACCTCAAACGTCGTCTGTGGATGTTGCGAACATCTGACATACACATTTTGATAACTACGTGATAGTTCAGTTAAACGGTTTAGAATTGAGGCACCGAAGATGTTTTTGAAACGTCGCGAAACATATGAGATGTTTCGAGGGCTGAAATTGGGATTTCAGGCTCGTGCCCACGTCAAGAGGTATGAGACCTCCGACGATTTTCTTAGCCTGCAAACTAAGGAGAAAAGCTCAATTGTTGAGCTTGTGCTCAGATTGTCTGAGTACAACAATCATTTGAATCGAGTGGGAGTTGATCTTCCAGATGAGATAGTGATGTTTCTCTGAAGTCATTACCACCAAGATGCTAGAGCTTCGTGATGAACTATAATATATCAGGGACATATATGATGATCCTTGAGATATTCGCGATGTTTGACACCACAAAAGTAGAAATCAAGAAGGAGCATCAATTGTTGATGGTTGGTGAAACCACTAGTTTCAAGGAGGGCAAGGGCAAAAAGGGATGCTTCATGAAACGGCAAATTAGCTGCTGCTCTAGTGAATAAACCCAAGGTTGAACCCAAACCCGAGACTAAGTGCTTCTGTAATAAGGGGAACAGCCACTGGAGCAGAATTACCCTAGATACTTGGTAGATGAGAAGGCTGTCGATAGTAGTATATTGGATATACATTATGTTAATGTGTACTTTACTAGGACTCCTAGTAGCACCAGGGTATTAGATACCGGTTCGGTTGCTAAGTGTTAGTAACTCGAAATAAAAGCTACGGAATAAACGGAGACTAGCTAAAGGTGAGATGACGATATGTGTTGGAAGTATTTCCAAGGTTGATCAAATATCGTACGCTCCCTCTACCATCGAGATTGGTGTTTGCGTTGAGCATAGACATGATTGGATTATGTCTATCGCAATACGATTATTCTTTTAAGGAGAATAATGGTTACTCTGTTTATTTGAATAATACCTTCAATGGTCTTACACCTAAAATGAATGGTTTATTGGATCTCGATCGTAGTGATAGACATGTTCATGTCAAAACATAGTAATGATAGTACCACCTACTTGTGGCACTGCCACGTAAGTCATATCGGTATAAAACGCATGAAGAAGCTCCATCTTGATGGATCTTTGGACTCACTCGTTTTTTGAAAAGTTTGAGACATGCGAACCATGTCTATTGGTGTATATGCATGAAGAAACTCCATGCAAATGGACCGTTTGGACTCACTTGATTTTGAATCACTTGAGACATGCAAATCATACCACATGGGCAAGATGACTGAAAGCCTCGTTTTCAGTAAAATGGAACTAGAAAGCAACTTGTTGGAAGTAATACATTTTGATGTGTGCAGTCCAATGAGTGCTCGGGCGTGTAGTGGATATCGTTATGTTCTTACTTCACAGATGATTTGAGTAGATGTTGAGTACATTTACTTGATGAATCACGAGTCTGAATTATTGAAAGGTTCAAGTAATTTCAGGGTGAAGTTGAAAGATCGTCGTGACAAGAGGATAAAATAACTATGATATGATCATAGAGATGAATATCTGAATTACGAGTTTGGCACAGAATTAAGACATCGTGGAAATTGTTTCACAACTAATATAGTCTGGAACACAATAGTGTGATGGTGTGTCCGAACATCATAACTGCACCCTATTGGATATGATGCATACCATGATGTCTCTTATCAAATTACCATGATAGTTCATGGGTTAGACATTAGAGACAACCGCATTCACTTTAAATAGGGCACCACGTAATTCCGATGAGATGACACCGTATGAACTATGGTTTAGAGAAATGTAAGCTATCATTTCTTAAAAGTTTGGGGCTGCAACGCTTATGTGAAAAAAAATTCAGGCTGATAAGCTCGAACCCAAAGCGGATAAATGCATCTTCATAGGACACCCAAAATAGTTGGGTATACCTCATGTCTCAGATCCGAAAGCAATAAGGGATTGTTTCTAGAATCGGGTCCTTTCTCGAGAAAAAGTTTCTCTCGAAAGAATTGAGTGGGAGGATGGTGGAGACTTGATAAGGTTGTTGAACCGTCTCTTCAACTAGTGTGTGGCAGGGCACAGGAAGTTGTTCCTGTGGCACCTACACCAATTGAAGTGGAAGCTTATGATAGTGATCATGAAACTTCAGATCAAGTCACTACCAAACCTCGTGGGATGACAAGGATGCGTACTGCTTCAGAGTGGTACGTAATCCTGTCTTGGAAGTCATGTTGCTAGACAACAATGAACCTACGAGCCATGGAGAAGCGATGGTGGGCCCGGATTCCGATAAATGGCTCGAGGCCATAAAATCCGAGAAAGGATCCATGTATGAAAACAAAGTGTAGACTTTGGAAGAACTACTTGATGGTCGTAAGGCTGTTGAGTACAAATGGATTTTAAAAGGAAGACGGACAATGATGGTAAGTATCACCATCAAGAAAGCTTGACTTGTCGTTAAGATGTTTTCCGACAAGTTCAAGGAGTTGACTACGATGAGACTTTCTCACTCGTAGCGATGCTAAGAGTCTGTTGGAATTATATTAGCGATTACTGCATTGTTTATGAAATCTTGCAGATAGGATGTCAAAAACATTGTTTTCTCAATGATTTTCTTGAGGAAAGGTTGTATGTGATACAACTGGAAGGTTTTGTCAATCCTGAAAGATGCTAATAAGTATGCAAAGCTCCAGCAATCCTTCTAAGGACTGGAGTAAGCATCTCGGAGTTGGAATGTATGCTTTGATGAGATGATCAAAGATTTTGGGTGTATACAAAGTTTATGAGAAACTTGTATTTCCAAAGAAGTGAGTGGGAGCACTATAGAATTTCTGATGAATATATGTTGTTGACATGTTGTTGATCAGAAATGACGTAGAATTTCTGGAAAGCATATAGGGTTATTTGGAAAGTGTTTTTCAATGGAAAGCCTGGATTAAGCTACTTGAACATTGAGCATCAAGATCTATAAGGATAGATCAAAACGCTTAATGATACTTTCAAATGAGCACATACCTTGACATGATCTTGAAGGTGTTCAAGATGGATCAGTCAAAGAAGGAGTACTTGCCTGAGTTGTAAGGTATGAAGTTAAGACTTAAAGCTCGACCACGGCAGAAGAAAGAGAAAGGACGAATGTTGTGCCCTATGCTTTTGTCATAGGCTCTATACGGTATGCCATGCTGAGTACCGCACCTGATGTATGCCTTGCCACATGTCTGGCAAGAGGGTACAAAGGTGATCCAGGAGTGGATCACTAGACAACGGTCAAAATTGTCCTTGGAGTAATAAGGACATGTTTCTCAATTATGGAGGTGATAAAGAGTTCGGCGTAAAGAGTTACGTCGATGCAAGCTTAACACCTATATGGATAGCTCTGAGTAGAGATACCGGATACGTATAATGGAGCAACAATTTAGAATAGCTCCAAGTAGAACATTTATTTGTAATGGCTCCAAATGTAGCGTAGTAGTTGCATCTACAAGATGACATAGAAATTTGCAAAGTACATACGAATCTGAATGTTGCAGACCCGTTGACTGAAACCTCTCTCACAAGCAAAACATGATCAAACCCAGAACTCATTGAGTCTTAATCACATGATGATGTGAACTAGTTTAGTGACACTAGTAAACTCTTTGGATGTTGGTCACATGGCGATGTGACATGTGAGTGTTAATCACATGGCGATGTGAACTAGATTATTGACTCTAGTGCAAGTGGGAGACTGTTGGAAATATGCCCTAGAGGCAATAATAAATTGATTATTATTATATTTCCTTTTTCATGATAATCGTTTATTATCCATGCTAGAATTGTATTGATAGGAAACTCAGATACATGTGTGGATACATAGACAACACCATGTCCCTAGTAAGCCTCTAGTTGACTAGCTCGTTGATCAATAGATGGTTACGGTTTCCTGACCATGGACATTGGATGTCGTTGATAACGGGATCACATCATTGGGAGAATGATGTGATGGACAAGACCCAATCCTAAGCCGAGCACAAAGATCGTGTAGTTCGTATGCTAAAGCTTTTCTAATGTCAAGTATCATTTCCTTAGACCATGAGATTGCGCAACTCCCGGATACCGTAGGAATACTTTGGGTGTGCCAAATGTCACAACGTAACTGGGTGGCTATAAAGGTACACTACAGGTATCTCCAAAAGTGTCTGTTGGGTTGGCACGAATCGAGACTGGGATTTGTCACTCCGTGTACACGGGGAAGTATCTATGGGCCCACTCGGTAGGACATCATCATAATGTGCACAATGTGACCAAGGAGTTGATCACGGGATGATGTGTTACGCAACGAGTAAAAGAGACTTGCCGGTAACGAGATTGAACAAGGTATCGGGATACCGACGATCGAATCTCGGGCAAGTACAATACCGATAGACAAAGGGAATTGTATACGGGATTGATCGAATCCTCGACATCGTGGTTCATCCGATGAGATCATCGTGGAACATGTGGGAACCAACATGGGTATCCATATCCCGTTGTTGGTTATTGACCGGAGAACGTCTCGGTCATGTCTGCATGGTTCCCGAACCCGTAGGGTCTACACACTTAAGGTTCGATGACGCTAGGGTTATAAGGAATAGGTATACGTGGTTACTGAATGTTGTTCGGAGTCCCGGATGAGATCCCAGACGTCACGAGGAGTTCCGGAATGGTTCGGAGGTAAAGATTTATATATGGGAAGTCCTGTTTTGGTCACCGGAAAAGTTTCGGGTTTTACCGGTAGTGTATCGGGACCACCGGAGGGGTCCGGGGGTCCACCAAGTGGGGCCACCAGCCCCGGAGGGCTGCATGGGCCAAGTGTGGGAGGTGACCAGCCCCAGGTGGGCTGGTGC
This sequence comes from Triticum dicoccoides, assembly GCF_002162155.2. Lineage (NCBI taxonomy): Eukaryota > Viridiplantae > Streptophyta > Magnoliopsida > Poales > Poaceae > Triticum > Triticum dicoccoides. The sequence goes on along the minus strand of NC_041392.1, from coordinate 467,924,131 downwards.
GCCCCCCCACCAAGGCCCAAGGCGCCTCCAAGAGGGAAGGGGGGCAAACCCTAGGGCAGATGGGCCCTAAGACCCACCCCAGGTGCGCCTCCCCCTCTCCCCCTTGTGGCCGCCACCCAGATGGGATCTGGGGGGCTGCCGCCACCCCTAGGGATGGAACCCTAGGTGGGGGCGCAGCCCCTCCCCTCTCCCTATATATACTTGAGGTTTGGGCTGCCCATACACACGAATTCCTCTCCTTCTTGGCGCAGCCCTACCTCTCTCCTCCTCGTCTCTTGCGGTGCTTGGCGAAGCCCTGCTGGAGTACCACGCTCCTCCAACACCACCACGCCGTTGTGCTGCTGCTGGATGGAGTCTTCCTCAACCTCTCCCTCTCTCCTTGCTGGATCAAGGCATGGGAGACGTCACCGGGCTGTACGTGTGTTGAACACGGAGGTGCCGTCCGTTCGACACTAGGATCTCCGATGATTTGGATCACGACGAGTACGACTCCTTCAACCCCGTTCTCTTGAATGCTTCCGCATAACGATCTACAAGGGTATGTAGATGCACTCTCCTTCCCCTCGTTGCTGGTTTCTCCATAGATAGATCTTGGTGACACGTAGGAAAATTTTGAATTTTTGCTACGTTCCCCAACACTCCCCTTTGGCATCAAAACACCAAAAAGGAAAAGAGCAAAGCTAGCGTCCCAAAGCTCAGGCATCCTCCTCTGACTCCTCGGTCGCATCTGGATCCTCATCATCAGAGTCGTCATCATCGTCGTGATCGGATTCTTCCATGGCATTGTCAGCTGCTGCAAACGAGGAGGATGGCTGGGGAGGGGCTTCATCATCAGTCCAGGTGCTATGGGTGGAAATCCAACGCTCCTCCAGGGTGATGCTCTTCTCAGAGCCACTCTGAACCGGCATGTTGAGGTGCTTCATCATTGCAATTTGGCGACATCGTGCAAGCTTCTCATTGACATGTGCCTCATACATCTTCTTCTGGATGTCAGCCTGGAGACAAAAGGTCTTCTTCACCTTGGCAGTGAGTTTGGCCACCCACGAAGGCTTGGCCCCTGGCTCCAGCTCAAAGTCCTCATCGTTAGAAGTAGCATAGACATCCTCAGGAGCATTTTCAGGGAAGCGAGGCTCGGCATGCTTCTTCTTCTTAAGGAGCTTGACCTCATGAACAGTGAGGTTGTCTGGAGACGTGAGGAGCTCTCCAGGACGACGAACAACCCACACAGAGTTCAGAAAGCACATGACAAATGGGGCATAGATTGGGACTTTACGGTAGATGACCATGTTGTACATCTCATGCCACATCCAATTTGACACATCAAACGTTGCTCCTGTCCCCACCATGGTCTTCATAGAAACCATCAAATCAACCAGATAACCATGAAGCTCATCTTGATTGCCCACCTTGGGCAAGAGCACATTGCAGAACACTCGGTGCATGATGTCATAGACCTTCTCCAAATCCTTGGATTCTCCAATAATCCCACGGCCCCGAATGTACAGAGGGGCAAGCTTCTCCTTAAGCATGGACTCAGGAAAGTCATGAGGACGAATGCCACCCCTTCCTTCTAGACCGGTATCCTCGTACCCAATAGCATTGCAGAATGCCCTCCAGGGAACATGAAAAAGTTCATCGCGACACATGAAGGTGAGAGTGCGCGCATCATCTTCCCCAAAATGAACCGTGGCATAGAACTGATGGATGAGTTGAATATCAAAGTCACAGTTGACTTACATGAGCTTGATAAGATCAAACTCCTCGCAGAGAGCCAACGCCTCACCAAAATACTCCATGTTGTTCCTCCAATGGTCAAGATCAATTGTCCACTGCTTGGCATATCTGTTCTTGTTGTGCTCAAAGAGTTCATGAACAATCCGCACTTGCATCTCATTCCGGAACTGAACGGTGGTCCAGCGGGGAGCAATGGGAACCTCATACGGATTCTTTGATCGGTAGGCTTCCCAATCCTTGGCTTTCCAATGATGCAACGGCATAACCACATGTTGCTTAGCAGCTGCAGACTTTTCACGGTGAGTGGGCTTGGTGGGAATCACAACTTCTTCTTCATCATCAAACACAACCGGGCGCAGGGTCCTTCGTGCCCTCTTCTTGGTCTTGCGAGGAGCAGAGCGAGAACTAGAGCCACCTGAACACACACACGAAAAGAACACACAAAAACCCAACACGAATGAGAGGATTGCACCCACTAGTAGAAAAGGAACAAGTTGCAACAACAGAGAAGATAGAATAGTGCTTTGTGGTTGATATACTCCGGTTGTACCGGATCTTCCGCCGGTAGTACCGCTAGAACCGCTGACAGTGGCACCACCAGGAAAGATAGATCTAACTGAGGCATACGAATCACACAAGTAATATTCCGAATTCTAAGTGCTGCAAACAAGACAGGAGGCAACCAAAGATCTCTTCTACTCCATAGTTCAACCACTAATCGTGGAAAGTTAAGTAATGCCCTAGACAAGGAAGAACCCTAGAAAGAACTAGGAGCAAAGAACACGAGGCATTACCACCATCCATGGGAAGAGATCGGGAGGCCTCCACGGAGAGCCAAGGATCTGAAGTGCGAGACGCACTCCGGGGCAGGGGTAGAGATGGCCGGCGGCTAGGGCAAAGAGAAGAGGAACGAGGATAAAGGGAAAAAGACAACCCTTCAGCCCCGTCGAGTATATATAGGCCCGTAGACACGCCCCGGTAGAACCGCTAAGGGGAGCGGTTGTACCGCTCGTCTGGTGCAGACCGGTGGTTGGAGGCGATACTTCCGGTGCCTGGGAGGTAGCGGTAGTACCGCTTGGCGACAGCCGGTAGTACCGGACGTAGGTTACCGTGGGTTGGGCGGTGGAACCGTCCAAGCACCGATCCATTGGGACGGCACAACTCGGTACCAGCGGTAGAATCGCCCGTGATACCGGTTGTACCGCCCGACCACCTATACCCAAGCCAAGATCAAATGAGTGCAATCCAAAGGGAGGAAGAAAGAGCACAAAAGCAACACCCAAGGAGAACCCAACACAAAGAGCAAAGAAGGAACGAGAGAAAACAACACGCGGATAACAAGGCTAACTCCAACCTCTCGAAGAGAGGACGGCGGCCGAGGCCACCTATGTTTGAGTCAATTGGTATGGCACCGCGAAGAATTATCCTTGGGTCCATGACCAAAACTCGTCTTTGAAGCACAAGTACCATCAAACATGGCTAATGTGAAAGACTCGATCAATTTATGCATAATAGGGGGAGGGAGAGTTCATTGAGAGAACATCACTCCCCCTATGTTCATGCCTACATCTAAACAAGACAACATGTTTAGTACGATGGGGTGTGCAAGAGTTCAAGCAACATTGCTCGAATCAATGATATTTAGCTCATGCCTTAACTCGCGAAATCTTGCTTCATCCAAGGGCTTTGTGAAGATATCTGCAAGGTTATCATGAGTGTTGACATAATTGAGCTCGATCTCTCCTCGCCTAATGTGATCTCGGATGAAGTGATACCAGATCTCAATATGCTTCGTCTTGAAGTGTTGCACCGGGTTGAGAGAGATCTTGATGGCACTTTCATTATCACACCAAAGGGGCACTTTGTCACAAATGACACCGTAATCCTTTAGAGTTTGCCTCATCCATAAGAGTTGTGCACAACAACTCCCGGCTGCAACATACTCCGCCTCGATGGACGAGAGAGACACACAACTTTGCTTTTTGGAAGACCAACTTACCAAAGAGCAACCAAGGAATTGGCACCCTCTGAAAGTGGACTTCCTATCCACTTTTTCTCCTGCCCAATCGGAACCCGAGTACCCTACAAGCTTGAAGTTTGATCCTCTTGGATACCATAAGCCAAAGTTTGGGGTATGAGCCAAATATCGAAAGATTCGTTTGACCGCCACATAGTGACTTTCCTTAGGTGCGGCTTGAAACCATGCACAAATTCCCACACTCAACATGATATCCGGTCTAGATGCACAAAGGTAAAGCAAGGAACCAATCATGGAGCGATATACCTTTTGATCCACCACTTTACCATTGGGATCTAAGTCAAGTTGGCACTTGGTGGGCATTGGAGTGGAAGCCGGCTTGATGTCACTTAGTTTGAATCTCTTGAGCATGTCTTGAGTGTATTTGGATTGATTGATGAAGGTTCCTTCTCTTCTTTGCTTTACTTCGAACCCTAGAAAGAACTTCAACTCTCCTATGGAGGACATCTCGAACTTTGAGGTCATGAGAGCGGCAAATTCCTCATTGAAAGCTTTGTTAGGAGAACCAAGGATAATGTCATCAACATATAATTGGCACACAAACAACTCCCCTTTGACCTTCTTAGTAAAAAGAGTGGGGTCGATTAGCCCAACTTCAGAACCACGATCTTGTAGCAACTCGGTAAGGTGGTCATACCACGCACGTGGGGCTTGTTTAAGGCCATAGAGTGCCTTATCGAGTTGATACACATGATCAGGAAGGTAGGGATCCTCGAACCCGGGGGTTGCTTGACGTAAACCAATTCATTAATAGGACCATTAAGAAAAGCACTCTTCACATCCATTTGTTGTAACTTAAAGTTATGATTAGAAGCATATGCAATCAACATGCGAATGGATTCAAGACGAGCAACGGGAGCAAAGGTTTCACCGTAGTCGATACCCTCGACTTGGGAGTAGCCTTATGCTACCAACCGAGCCTTGTTGCGAATGATCATCCCATGGGCATCTTGCTTGTTCTTGAATATCCACTTGGTTCCAATGACATTGTGGTTCCCCGTTGGCCTTGGCACCAATCTCCACACTTTGTTGCGCTCGAAGTTGTTGAGTTTTTCATGCATGGCATTGAGCCAATCCGGATCTTCTAGCGCCTCATAGACCTTGTGGGGTTCCACACAAGAGATAAACGCGTGATGCTCACAATAATTTGCTAATTGTCTACGAGTGCTTACCCCATTTCTTAAGCTTCCAAGCACATTCGTCATGAGATGATCCTTGGTGGAGAGCTTGGATGCAATCTTGGCGGCATGACGCTCTAATTCCTCCTCGGTGGTGAGTTGAGGAGCGGTTACTTGATCATTTTGAGCGCCGTCATGAACTTGTTCTTGATCTTGAACTTGCTCGGGGGAGAGAACTTGACCTTGGGCATCACTTGGTGTGTCAACACCGTCTTGAGTATGATCTTGCCCTTGGTCTTGTTCATGAGGTTGAGGGCCTTCACTTTGTTCTTCGGAAGCGTGTGGGCCTTGGGTTGGTGATGGCTCCACTTGAGTGGAGCATTGTCCTTCTCCTTCGGCCACAAGGGGTTCCTCAATGGGTAGGATAAAACCAACACCCATTCTTCTTATGGCTTGAGGAGGAATTTCATCACCTACATCACAAGTGCCACTTTGCTCCACTTGGGAGCCGTTATTCTCATCAAACTCCATGTTACACGTCTCCTCAATAAGTCCCGTGGATTTATTGAGGACACGGTAAGCATGAGAGTTTGTAGCATAACCAACAAATATGCCCTCATAAGCTCTAGCCTCAAATTTAGACAACCGAACACCTTTCTTGAGAATGAAACACTTACACCCGAATACCCGGAAGTACTTGAGGTTGGGCTTGCTACCGGTGAGTATCTCATATGGAGTCTTGTTCAAGCCCTTGCGGAGGTAGAGCCGATTGTATGCATGACACGCGGTGTTGATGGCTTCGGCCCAAAAGTTTTACGGAGACTTGAACTCCGCCATCATGGTCCTTGCCGCATCCATCAACGTCCGGTTCTTCCTCTTCACAACATCCTTTTGTTGAGGGGTGTAGGGTGCGGAATATTGATGCTGTTGGAAATATGCCCTAGAGGCAATAATAAATTGGTTATTATTATATTTCCTTGTTCATGATAATCGTTTATTATCCATGCTAGAATTGTATTGATAGGAAACTCAGATACATGTGTGGATACATAGACAACACCATGTCCCTAGTAAGCCTCTAGTTGACTAGCTTGTTGATCAATAGATGGTTACGGTTTCCTGACCATGGACATTGGATGTCATTGATAACGGGATCACATCATTAGGAGAATGATGTGATGGAGAAGACCCAATCCTAAGCCTAGCACAAAGATCGTGTAGTTCGTATGCTAAAGCTTTTGTAATGTCAAGTATCATTTCCTTAGACCATGAGATTGTGCAACTCCCGGATACCGTAGGAGTGCTTTGGGTGTGACAAACGTCACAACGTAACTGGGTGGCTATAAAGGTACACTACAGGTATCTCCGAAAGTGTCTGTTGGGTTGGCACGAATCGAGACTGGGATTTCTCACTCCGTGTAAATGGAGAGGCATCTCTAGGCCCACTCGGTAGGACATCATCATAATGTGCACAATGTGATCAAGGAGTTGATCACGGGATGATGTGTTATGGAACGAGTAAAGAGACTTGCCGGTAACGAGATTGAACAAGGTATCGGGATACCGACGATCGAATCTCGGGCAAGTATCGTACCGATAGACAAAGGGAATTGTATACGGGATTGATTTAGTCCTTGACATCGTGGTTCATCTGATGAGATCATCGTGGAGCATGTGGGAGCCCACATGGGTATCCAGATCCCGCTGTTGGTTATTGATCGGAGAGTTGTCTCGGCCATGTCTGCATGACTCCCGAACCCGTAGGGTCTACACACTTAAGGTTCGATGACGCTAGGGTTATAGGGAAAGTATGTACGCGGTTACCGAATGTTGTTCGGAGTCCCGGATGAGATCTCGGACGTCACGAGGAGTTCCGGAATGGTCCTGAGGTAAAGATTAATATATAGGAAGTATAGTTTTGGCCACCAGAAGTGTTCCGGGCATCACCGGTAGTGTACCGGGACCACTGGAGGGGTCCGGGGGTCCACCAGGTGGGGCCACCAGCCTCGGAGGCCTACACGGGCCAATAGTGGGAAGGGACCAGCCCCTAGGTGGACTGGGGCGCCTCCCACCAAGGCCCAAGGCGCATCCAAGAGGGGAAGGGGGCAAACCCTAGGGCAGATGGGCCCTAAGGCCCACCTCAGGTGCGCCTCCCCCTCTCCCCTTGTGGCCGCCACCCCAGATGGGATCTGGGGGCTGCCGCCACCCCTAGGGAGGGAACCCTAGGTGGGGGCGCAGCCCTCCCTCTCCCCCTATATATAGTGGAGGCTAAGAGGCAGCCCAACACACGAATTCTTTCCCTATTGGCGCAGCCCTACCCCTCTCCCTCCTCGTCTCTCGTAGTGCTTGGCGAAGCCCTGCTGGAGTCCCGTGCTCCTCCACCACCACCACGCCGTCGTGCTGCTGCTGGATGGAGTCTTCCCCAACCTCTCCTTCTCCCCTTGCTGGATCAAGGCGTAGGAGACGTCACCGGGTTGTACGTGTGTTGAACACGGAGGTGCCGTCCGTTCGGCTCTAGGATCATCGGTGATTTGGATCACGACGAGTACGACTCCATCAACCCCGTTCACTTGAACGCTTCCGCTTAGAGATCTACAAGGGTATGTAGATGCACTCTCCTTCCCTTCGTTGCTAGATTACTCCATAGATTGATCTTGGTGATGCGTAGAATTTTTTTGAATTTCTGCTACGTTCCCCAACAGTGGTATCAGAGCCAGGTCTATGCGTAGTTACTATGCACGAGTAGAACACAAAGTAGTTGTGGGCGTCGATAATGTCAATTATCTTGTCGTTACTAGTCTTATCTTGATTCGGCGGCATTGTGGGATGAAGCGGCCCGGACCAACCTTACACGTACGCTTACGTGAGACCGGTTCCACCGACTGACATGCACTAGTTGCATAAGATGGCTGGCGGGTGTCTGTCTCTCCCACTTTAGTCGGATTGGATTCGATGAACAGGGTCCTTATGAAGGGTAAATAGAAATTGGCAATTCACGTTGTGGTTTTGGCGTAGGTAAGAAACGTTCTTGCTAGAATCCTATAGCAGCCACGTAAAAACTTGCAACAACAATTAGAGGACGTCTAACTTGTTTTTGCAGCTTATGCCTTGTCATGTGATATGGCCAAAAGGATGTGATGAATGATATATGTGATGTATGAGATTGATCATGTTCTTGTAATAGGAATCACGACTTGCATGTCGATGAGTATGACAACCGGCAGGAGCCATAGGAGTTGTCTTAATTTATTTATGACCTGCGTGTCAACATAAACGTCATGTAATTACTTTACTTTATGCTGAAGCGTTAGCCATAGTAGTAGAAGTAATAGATGACGAGACAACTTCAAGAAGACACGATGATGGAGATCATGATGATGGAGATCATGGTGTCGTGCCGGTGACAACGATGATGATGGAGCCCCGAAGATGGAGATCAAAAGGAGCAAAATGATATTGGCCATATCATGTCACTATTTGATTGCATGTGATGTTTATCATGTTTTACATCTTATTTGCTTAGAACGATGGTAGCTTAAATAAGATGATCCCTCACTAAAATTTCAAGAAAGGTGTTCCCCCTAACTGTGCACCATTGCGAGGGTTCGTTGTTTCGAAGCACCACGTGATGATCGGGTGTGATAGATTCTAACGTTTGAATACAACGGGTGTAAGCCAGATTTACACAGCAAAAACACTTAGGTTGACTTGACGAGCCTAGCATGTACAGACATGGCCTCGAAACACGGAAGACCGAAAGGTCGAGCATGAGTCATATAGAAGATACGATCAACATGAAGATGTTCACCGATGTTGACTAGTCCGTCTCACGTGATGATCGGACACGGCCTAGTTGACTCGGATCATGTTTCACTTAGATGACTAGAGGGATGTCTATCTGAGTGGGAGTTCATTAAATGAACTCAATTATCATGAACATAGTCTAAATTGTCTTTGCAAATATGTTGTAGATAAATAGCTCACGTTGTAGCTCCCTGTTTCAATACATTCCTAGAGAAAGACCAAGTTGAAAGATATTGTAAGCACTGATGCGGACTAGGTCCGTAGTCCAAGGAGTGTCCTCACTGCTACACAGAAGGCTTATGTCTTTGATGCACCGCTCGATGTGTAAAGCCCTACAACGTCGTCTGTGGATGTTGTGAACACCTGACAGCCACATCCTGATGACTACTTGATAGTTTAGTGCACCATACTTTACGGCTTAGAATCGGGATTCCAATGACGTTTTGAATGCCATAAGACATATGAGATGTTCCAAGAGCTGAAATTGGGATTTCAGGCTCATGCCCATGTTGAGAGGTATGAGACCTCTGACAAGTTCTTTAGCCAACAAGATGCAGGAGAATAGCTCAGCTAGTGAGCATGTGCTCAGAATGTCTGGGTGCTACAATCACTTAAATCAAGTGGGAGTTAAACTTCCAGATAAGATAGTGATTGATAGAGTTCTCTAGCCACTATCACTAAGCTACTAGATCTTCGTGATGAACTATGACATGCAAGGGATGGAGTTGATCCCAGAGCTGTTCGCGGTGCTTAAGACCGTAAAAGGTAGAAATCAAGAAGGAGCATCAAGTGTTGATGGTTTAACAAGACCACTGGTTTCAAGAAGGGCAAGGGCTAGAAGGGAAACTTCATGGATGGCAAACCAGTTGCCGCTCTAGTGAAGGAACCCAAGGTTGAACCCAAACCCGAGACTAAGTGCTTCTATTGTAAAGGGAACGGTCACTGGTAGCGGAATTACCCCAAATGCATGGTAGATAAGAAGGCTGGCAACTTCGACAAAATTTATACGTGTTATTAATGTGTACCTCACTAGTACTCCTGGTAGCACCTGAGTATTGGATACCGGTTCAGTTACTATTATTGGTGACTTGAAGCAAAAGCTACGGACTAAACGGAGACTGGCTGAGGGCAAGGTGACGATGTGTGTTGGAAGTGTTTCCAAAGTTGATGAGATCACCATCGCATGCTCCATCAACCTTCGGGATTAGTATTGAACCTAGATAAATGTTATCAGGTGTCTACATTGAGCATGAATATGATTAGATCATGTTCATTGCAATACGGTTATTCATTTAAGTTAGAGAATAATGGTTATTCTGTTTACATGAATAATACCTTTCATGGTCATGCACCCTATGTGAATGGTTCATTGAATCTCGGTCATGGTAATACACATGTTCACGCCAAAAGATGTAGAGTTAATAATGATAGTACTACTTCTTTGTGGCACTGCCGCTCAGGTCATATTGGCGTAAGATGCATGAAGAAACTCCATATCGATGGATGTTTGGAGTCACTTGATTTTGAATCACTTGACACATGCGAGCCATGCCTCATGGGCAGGATGACTAAGACCCCGTTTTCAGGTACAATGAAACGGGCAAATGACTTATTGGAAATCATGCATGCTGATGCGTGTGATCCAATGAGAATTGAAGCGTGCAGTGGATATCACTATTTTCTCATCTTCACTGATGATTTGGGTAGATATAGGTATATTTACTTAATGAAGCACAAGTCTGAAATGTTTGAAAAGTTCAAGCGATTTCAGAGTGAAGTTAAGAACCATCATAACAAGAAGATCAAATTCCTACGATCTGATCGATGAGAATTTCTGAGTTATGAGTTTGGCAAACACTTAAGACATTGTGGAATTGTTTCACAGTTGAAGCCACCTGGAACACCATAGATAAATGGTGTGTCCGGACGTCGTAATCGAACCTTATGAGATATGGTGCGATCTATGATGTCTCTTACCGATCTACCGTTTTTCATTTTGAGGATATGCGTTAGAGACATCTGCATTCACTTTAGATAGGACACCATCTAAGTCCGTTGAGATGACGCCGTATGAACATTGGTTTGGCAAGAAACCAAAGTTGTCATTTCTTAATGTTTGGGGCTGTGATGCTTAAGGCTTCAGCCGGAGAAGCTCGAACCCAAAGCGGACAAACACATCTTCATAGGATACCCAAAGGTGACATTTGGGTATACCTTCTATCTCAGATCCGAGGGCAAATTGTTTGTCGCTAAGAACGGGTCCTTTCTCGAGATGGAGTTTCTCTCGAAAGAATTGAGTGGGAGGAAGATAGAACTTGATGAGGTTGTCGAACCTTTACTTCAACCAAAGAGTGATGCAACACAGAAAGATGTTTTCTGTGGCGCCTACGTCTGTTGAATAGGAAGTTAATGATAGTGATCATGAAGCTTCTGATCAAGTTGCTATCGAACCTCGTAGGTCGACAAGGATATGTACTACTCCTAAGTGGTACGCTAATCCTGTCTTAGATATCATGTTGTTAGACAACAATGAACCTACGAGCTATGGAGAAGCGATGGTGGGACCGTATTCCGACAAATGGTTAGAAGCCATGAAATCCGAAATAGGATCCATATATCAAAACAAAGTATGTACTTTGGTGGACTTGCCCGATGATCGGCAAGCCATTGAGATAAATGGATCTTTAAGAAGAAGACGGACGTGGGCGGTAATGTTGCCGTCTATGAAGCTCAACTTGTGGGAAAGAGTCTTTTCACAAGTTCAATGAGTTGACTACGATGAGAATTTCTCACCCGTAGCGATGCTTAAGTCTGTCGAAATCATGATGGCATTAGCTGTATTTTTCGATTATGAAATCTTACAAATGGATGTCAAAACAAGTTTTCTTACCAGTTTTCGTAAGAAAAGTTGTATGTGATACAATAAAAGGTTTTGTCGATCCTAAGGATGCTAAAAGGTATGCTGGATCCAGCAATCCTTCTATGGACTAGAGCAAGCATCTCGGAATCGGAATATATGTTTTGATGGAGTGATCAGAGCTTTTAGGTTTATACAATGTTTGCTAGAAACTTGTATTTACAAGAAAGTGAGTGGGAGCACTACTATATTTCTGATAAGTATATGTGGATGACATATTGTTGATCTGAAATAATGTAGAATTTCTGGAAAGCAAAAACGGTTGTTTGAAGAGTGATTTTCAAAGGAAGACCTGGATAAAGCTGCTTACATATTGGGCATCAAGATCTATAGAAATAGATCAAGACGCCCGATGATACTTTCAAAGAACGCACACCTTGACATGTTTTTGAAAGAGTTCAAAATAGGTCAGTCAAAGAAGGGGTTCTTACCTGAGTTGTATGGTGTGAAGTTGAGTAAGACTCAAAGATTGACCACAACAGAAGAAAGAGGAAGGACGAAGGTCGTCCCCTATGCTCTTGTCATAGGCTCTATACGGTATGCCATGCTGAGTACCGCACCTGATGTGTGCCTTGCCACATGTCTGGCAAGAGGGTACAAAGGCGATCTAGGAGTAGATCACCAGATAGCGGTCAAAATTATCCTTAGAGGAATAAGGAAATGTTTCTCGGTTATGGAGGTGATAAAGAGTTCAACATAAAGAGTTACGTCGATGCAAGCTTAACACCTATCCGGATAGCTCTGAGTAGAGATACCGAATACGTATAATGGAGCAACAATTTGGAATAGCTCAAAGTGGAACGTGGTAGCAGCATCTACGATATAAAGTTTTGCGAAATACATAGGGATCTGAATATGGCAAGACTCGTTGACTACAACCTCTCTCACAAGCATAACATGATCAAACCCAGAACTCTGTGAGTGTTAATCACATGGCAATGTGAACTAGATTATTGACTCTAGTGGAAGTGGGAGACTGTTGTAAATATGCCCTAGAGGCAATAATAAATTGGTTATTATTATATTTCCTTGTTCATGATAATCGTTTATTATCCATGCTAGAATTGTATTGATAGGAAACTCAGATACATGTGTGGATACATAGACAACACCATGTCCCTAGTAAGCCTCTAGTTGACTAGCTCGTTGATCAATAGATGGTTACGGTTTCCTGACCATGGACATTGGATGTCGTTGATAACGGGATCACATCATTAGGAGAATGATGTGATGGACAAGACCCAATCCTAAGCCTAGCACAAAGATCGTGTAGTTCGTATGCTAAAGCTTTTCTAATGTCAAGTATCATTTCCTTAGACCATGAGATTGTGCAACTCCCGGATACCGTAGGAGTGCTCTGGGTGTGCCAAACGTCACAACGTAACTGGGTGTCTATAAAGGTACACTACAGGTATCTCCGAAAGTGTCTGTTGGGTTGGCACGAATCGAGACTGGGATTTGTCACTCCGTGTAAACGGAGAGGTATCTCTGGGCCCACTCGGTAGGACATCATCATAATGTGCACAATGTGATCAAGGAGTTGATCACAGGATGATGTGTTATGGAACGAGTAAAGAGACTTGCCGGTAACAAGATTGAACAAGGTATCGGGATACCGACGATCGAATCTCGGGCAAGTATCATACCGATAGACAAAGGGAATTGTATACGGGATTGATTAAGTCCTTGACATCGTGGTTCATCCGATGAGATCATCGTGGAGCATGTGGGAGCCAACATGGGTATCCAGATCCCGCTGTTGGTTATTGACCGGAGAATTGTCTCGGCCATGTCTGCATGACTCCCGAACCCGTAGGGTCTACACACTTAAGGTTCGATGACGCTAGGGTTATAGGGAAAGTATGTACGCGGTTACTGAATGTTGTTCGGAGTCCCGGATGGGATCTCGGACGTCACGAGGAGTTCCGGAATGGTCCGGAGGTAAAGATTAATATATAGGAAGTATGGTTTTGGCCACCGGAAGTGTTCCGGACATCACCGGTAGTGTACCGGGACCACCGGAGGGGTCCGGGGGTCCACCAGGTGGGGCTACCAGCCCCGGAGGCCTACATGGGCCAATAGTGGGAAGGGACCAGCCCCTAGGTGGGCTGGGGCGCCTCCTACCAAGGCCCAAGGCGCCTCCAAGAGGGGAAGGGGGCAAACCCTAGGGCAGATGGGCCCTAAGGCCCACCTCAGGTGCGCCTCCCCCTCTCCCCTTGTGGCCGCCACCCCAGATGGGATCTGGGGGCTGCCGCCACCCCTAGGGAGGAAACCCTAGGTGGGGGTGCAGCCCTCCGTCTCCCCCTATATATAGTGGAGGCTAAGAGGCTGCCCAACACACGAATTCTTTCCCTGTTGGCGCAGCCCTACACCTCTCCCTCCTCATCTCTCGTAGTGCTTGGCAAAGCCCTGCTGGAGTCCCGCGCTCCTCCACCACCACCACGCCGTCGTGCTGCTGCTGGATGGAGTCTTCCCCAACCTCTCCTTCTCCCCTTGCTGGATCAAGGCGTAGGAGACGTCACCGGGCTGTACGTGTGTTGAACACGGAGGTGCCGTCCATTCGGCACTAGGATCATCGGTGATTTGGATCACGACGAGTACGACTCCATCAACCCCGTTCACTTGAACGCTTCCGCTTAGCGATCTACAAGGGTATGTAGATGCACTATCCTTCCCTTCGTTGCTAGATTACTCCATAGATTGATCTTGGTGATGCGTAGAATTTTTTTGAATTTCTGCTACGTTCCCCAACAGATGCTTGATTCCCTCATCATTAAGAAACTCATCCAAGGTGTAGTTCTTGAACTCGGTGCCGTTGTCACTTCTTATTGTCAAGATCTTTGCATTGTGTTGACATTGTGCTTCATTTGCAAAGTCAATGATAGTTTGTTGGGTCTCGCTCTTCCTCTTGAAGAAATACACCCACGTGTACCTTGAGTAGTCATCCACAATCACCAAGCAATACTTCCTACCTCCAAGACTATCGAAGGATGGAGGCCCAAAGAGATCCATGTGAAGGAGCTCCAAAGGCCTCTTTGAATAAATGATAGTCGTGGGAGGGTGAGCCTTCTCATGTAGCTTTCCTTCGATACAGGCACTGCAAGCACGATCTTTAGCAAAACTAACATTCGTTAGTCCACGGACATGGTCCCCCTTGAGGAGACTTTGCAAAGATCTCATATTGACATGGGCTAAACGGCGATGCCAAAGCCATCCCACATCAACTTTAGCCATTAGGCATGTCGTGGTCTTAGTGGGTCACTCCGAAAAGTTAATCACATATAGACCGTTCTTGACATGCCCAACAAAGGCTACTTTAAGAGTCTTGCTCCACAAGAGGGCCACGGTATCGATATCAAAGAAAGTGGCAAAGCCCATGATTGCAAGTTGACGAACCGAAAGTAAATTGTATGCAAGGGACTCAACAAGCATGACCTTCTCGATCGTGAGATCATGAGAGATGACAACCTTGCCAAGTCCCAATACCTTAGAAGATGAGGCGTCACCCCACTCGACATTGGTGGGCATAGATGGAACCTTGTGCACGTCCACCACCAAGTCCTTACTTCCGGTCATATGATTTGTAGCTCCGCTATCGAGCAACCATGATCCACCACCGGAAGCAAACACCTACAAGAGATCAATGCTTGGTTTTAGGTACCCATTTTGTAATGGGTCCTTTGATGTTAGTAACAAGGGTCTTTGGAACCCAAATAGACCATTCAATGTACTCATGAAGAGAACCAACAAATTTGGCATAAACATGCCCATCACTAGCACGGCATAACACATAAGAAGGATTAAAATCACCAGCTTTGTTGGGAGGGGTGACATTGCCCTTCTTGACGTTGTCCTTCTTCTTCTCCTCGGAGGCACTCTCTCCCTCCTTCACAAAGGTTTGCATGAGAGGAGGAGGTCGTTTGGTCTTGTCATTCTTCTTCTTGTTCTTGGAGTCGGGCACGTACCCAACCCCTTTCTTGGCCACAACCCCCTTTTGGTTGATCAAGAGATCGTTGAGGTTCTTCTTGCCTTGTATGCAAGTTGCAAGACCTCTCTCAAGTTGTCCCTTTAGCTTAGCGTTCTCCTCAACGAGATGCACATGCTCACAACACGGGTTAGTAGCATTTGCATTATCAATTAACATCATACGAGGGAAAGTGGCTTTTTCCTTGGTTAGCTTTACTTGAAGTTGATCATGAGACTCTTTGAGGCTAGCATGAGCACCCTTCAAGACCTTGTGAGCCTTGTCAAGTAGATCAAACTCCCCTTTGAGTCTAGCAAGATCAACCTCAAGTTCGGCCTTCTCGGAATTTAGCACATGAGAAACTATGAGGACATGATCATAATCTTTCTTTAACTTAGCATGATCAACGTTGTGTGACTCCTCAAGAGCCAAACGTAGACCACGCTCTTCCTCAAGAGCATTGGAAAGATCCGAAATCTCATCGGCATAGTCACGACTATGCCCTTCCAACTTAGTGATGGTGTCTTCGTGAACCTCGATCATGTCATTGGCTTCACCAAGTTGTTCCAAGAGAGCAACAAAGTGCTTCTTGGATTTTCCCTTGAGTTTGCCCATAAAGGCCTCAAACTCGTTAGCCTCCACATTAGCTCCCTCAAGTTCATTAATGCTATCCGTCGGAGAAGGATGATTAATGATGGTAGTTTTGATGTTGGGGGTTACCTTGTTGGTGGCTTTAGCCATGAGGCACTTGGCGGTGATGCTCTCATTGGGTGAGTCGAAGAGAGACACCTGTGACGTCGTCGCAATGGCAACGGAGGCCATGGCAACCGACTCATCATCTTCATCATCGTCATCATCCTCATTCTACTCTTCTTGCACAACCAAAGCCTTGGGAGGAGTCTTCTTGGTGAAGTTGTTCTTGTTGGGGAACGACTTGGCCTTGTCCTTTCGGATGAGCTTGCCACCATTGTCTTCCCTCTTCTCATACGGGCATTCGCAACGAAATGACTCACGTTGCCGCAATTGTAGCAAGTCCTTATATGTTGCTTGCCCCTCGTGCCACTCGAGTTGTTTTTGCTAAAGTTTGGCCTCGAGTTTTTCTTGCTCCAAAATTGCCTTGAAGCAAGTGCCATGTGTTCATGATATGCATACTTCGTATCTTCGGGGTTGCTCTCCTCTTCTTCCTCTTCTTCTTCTTCTTCCACGGTGAGCTTGGCCTTCAATGCAAGGTTAGGCTTCTTTGCCTGTTGAGAACGGAGCACCGCATTGTCGGCGGTCTTGTCCAAAATGTTCATGGCCACAAACTCATCCAACACTTCGCTTGCGGTCAAAGTGTGGAAGTCCAGTCTTTGACGAATGACGGAGGACATGGCCTTGTGATAGGGCATCATTTCCTTGAGGAATTTGCGCTTGATCCAATTGTCATCTGTGTCCTTGCTCTCATGATCTCGTAGTGAGACCGCGAGTTTGGTTACTCTTTGATAAAGCTCACGAGGTTCTTCATCTTCTTTCATTGCAAACTCATCGGCCTCATCTTGTACCAGTTCATAGTTGGAGCATTGAATGCTTGCGCTTCCCCGGTAGAGAGAGACAACACAATGCCATGCATCTTTGGCCAAGGCGAAGGGACGAAGATGAGGTAGGTCTTCGGGTGGAATTGCATCTTGAATGATGAAGAGAGCATTCTCATTGAATTGATTGTCCGCGGCTTCTCGAGGAGTGAAGTTTCTTGGATCATGTGGATAGAAACCTTCTTCAATGATTCTCCAAAGGTTAATGTTCACATGATTTAAATGATGTTTAAAGCGGTAAACCCAAGAATCAAAATCCTCATTTTTCACAATCTTAGGGGGAGGACCGGCATGATTCAAATGAGTGGAAGGAACCGGTCCACCATAAACAAGTGGTGGTTCCACATGGGCAAAGATGCCGGTGCCATTCTTACCACTAGAAGAAGGAGCCTTTTCACTACTAGCTTCCCCCTTGTCGGGGATAGCATCCGTCACCTTGTTGGCGGGGTCACCCACTTTCAACGGTGCGGTGGATAGTTTAAGCCCCTCAAGAAATTTAGTAAACATGCTTTCAACTTCGGTCGTCATGGAGGTTTTCAATGTCTCCAAGGCCACATTGAACTCCTCACGAGAGACCGAGGTTCCCCCATCCCCCGTAGACGAGATCAGATTCACACCTGAGTGTTCCTCCACACTGTCTACGGTATCAACCATACTCTTTGGACGGTAAAGTCCTTAATAAAGAGACGAGGCGATACAACCGGGCCACTAGGCGGTGGTACCGGTTTAAGAGAATGACCGGACCAACTGCCCAGCCACCGCACAACTACCGCCTCGAAATAGAGACGAGACCGGTACTTGAGCGGTGCAAGACCGGAACAACCGCATGGCCTTGAGCTCTTGGGCGGCGAAGTTCTGAGTGGAAGAACCGCTCAGACCACCGGTGATACTGGTCAACGAGGATCGACCAGATCAACCGGGCCACCACCGCACAACTACCGCCTCGGAACAGAGATGAGACCGGTACTTGAGCGGTGCATGGCCGGAACCACCGTCCTAGCCTTTGTTGAGCAAGGTGGCGGTACCACCGCCCGGAGGCAGCGGTACAACCGCTCGGTCAAAGTAGGAGAGCGTCAAGGTCCAGCGGTACAACCGCTCCAGGGAGCGGTACAACCGCTGGGAAGAGCAGAAACACGAAGGAATGACAGGGGGATCTCTCTCACACAACTGAGGAAGACAAAGGAGGGGTGAGGAAAGTGTACGTGAACTGATTCCCCCAGAGCTTCCTAATGAGGATTCCCTCTTGATAGTACGGGAACTCTACGACCAAAGAAAATAAAAGCGTAGAGGACTCGTCTTCGATCTTTTCCTACGAGAGGCAATAGCAATCCGATGTAAGCCTAAGCATCGAGAACTTGAAACATATAGCACACGATTAGACCACAAAGGGTTGTCATCATCATCCAAAACATAAAGTAGGGAAATGCCCTTTCAGTGTTACTATCTACAAAACTAGAATTGTCGCAAAAAGGTTTTCGACAAGTTCAAGGTGTTCACTATGATGAGAGTTTCTCACTCGTATCTATGCTTAACTTTGTCCGAATCATGTTAGCAATTGCCGCATTTTATGAAATCTGGCAAATGGATAAACAAAATTGCATTCCTTAATGGATTTATTAAAGAAGAGTTGTATATGATGCAACCAGAAGGTTTTGTCAATCCTAAAGGTACTAACAAAATATGCAAGCTCCAGCAATCCATCTATGGACTGGTGCAAGCATCTCGGAGTTGGAATATACGCTTTGATAAGTTGATCAAAGCATATAGTTTTATACAGACTTGCGGTGAAGCCTGTATTTACAAGAAAGTGAGTGGGAGCACTACATCATTTCTGATAAGTATATGTGAAAGACATATTGTTGATCGAAGATAATGTAGAATTGTTCTGCAAAGCATAAAGGAATGTTTGAAAGGAGTTTTTCAAAGAAAAGACCTCGGTGAAGCTGCTTACATATTGAGCATCAAGATCTATAGAGATAGATCAAGACGCTTGATAAGTTTTTCAATGAGTACATACCTTGACAAGATTTTGAAGTAGTTCAAAATGGAACAGTCAAAGAAGGAGTTCTTGCCTGTGTTACAAAGGTGTGAAGTTGAGTAAGACTCAAAACCCGACCACGGTAGAAGATAGAGAGAGAATGAAAGTCATTCCCTATGCCTCAGCCATAGGTTCTATAAAGTATGCCATGCTGTGTACCAGACCTATTGTATACCATGCCCTGAGTTTGGCAAGGAGCAAATCATTGGACATTGGTCAAAATTATCCTTAGTGGAATAAGGATATGTTTCTCGATTATGGAGGTGACAAAAGGTTCGTCCTAAAGGGTTACGTCGATGCAAGTTTTGACACTGATCCAGATGACTCTAAGTCTCAATCTGGATACATATTGAAAGTGGGAGCAATTAGCTAGAGTAGCTCCATGCAGAGAATTGTTGACATAGAAATTTGCAAAATACTTACGGATTTGAATGTGGCAGACCCGTTGACTAAACTTCTCTGACAAGCAAAACATGATCACACCTCAGTACTCTTTGGGTGTTAATCACATAGCGATGTGAACTAGATTATTGACTCTAGTAAACCCTTTGGGTGTTGGTCACATGTCGATGTGAACTATGGGTGTTAATCACATGGTGATGCGAACTATTGATGTTAAATCACATGGCGATGTGAACTAGATTATTGACTCTAGTGCAAGTGGGAGACTGAAGGAAATATGCCCTAGAGGCAATAATAAAGTTATTATTTATTTCCTTATATCATGATAAATGTTTATTATTCATGCTAGAATTGTATTAACCAGAAACATAATACATGTGTGAATACATAGACAAAAACAGAGAGTCACTAGTATGCCTCTACTTGACTAGCTCGTTAATCAAAGATGGTTATGTTTCCTAACCATAAACATGAGTTGTCATTTGATTAACGGGATCACATCATTAGGAGAATGATGTGATTGATTTGACCCATTCCGTTAGCTTAGGACTTGATCGTTTAGTTTGTTGCTATTGCTTTCTTCATTACTTATACATGCTCCTATGACTATGAGATTATGCAACTCCCGTTTACCGGAGGAACACTTTGTGTGCTACCAAACGTCACAACGT
Source organism: Triticum dicoccoides (assembly GCF_002162155.2). NCBI lineage: Eukaryota > Viridiplantae > Streptophyta > Magnoliopsida > Poales > Poaceae > Triticum > Triticum dicoccoides. Next base: position 467,903,874 of record NC_041392.1, on the reverse strand, counting down.
AACTGGGTGATTATAAAGGTGCTCTATAGGTGTCTCTGGAGGTACTTGTTGGGTTGGCGTATTTCAAGATTAGGATTTGTCACTCCGATTGTCGGAGAGGTATCTCTGGGTCCTCTCGGTAATGCACATCACTCAAGCCTTGCAAGCATTGCAACTGATAAGTTAGTTGCAGGATGATGTATTACGGAACGAGTAAAGATACTTGTCGATAACGAGATTGAAGTAGGTATTGAGATACCGACGATTGAATCTCGGGCAAGTAACATACCGATGACAAAGGGAACAACATATGTTGTTATGCGGTCTGACCGATAAAGATCTTCGTAGAATATGTAGGAGCCAATATGAGCATCCAGGTTCCGCTATTGGTTATTGACCGGAGATGTGTCTCGGTCATGTCTACATAGTTCTCGAACCCGTAGGGTCCGCACGCTTAAAGTTCGGTGACGATCGTAATTAGGGTTTTTGTGTTTTGATGTACCGAAGGTTTTTCGGAGTCCCAGATGTGATCACGGACATGACGAGGAGTCTCGAAATGGTCGAGACATAAAGATTGATATATTGGAAGCCTATATTTGGATATCGGAAACGTTCCGGGTGAAATCGGGATTTTACCGGAGTACCGGGGGGTTACCGGAACCCCCCCCCCCCCGGTGGTTATTGGGCCTACATGGGCCATAAGGGAGAAGAGGAGGGCCGGCTAGGGCAGGCCGCGCGCCCCCTCCCCCCTAGTCCGAATAGGACAAGGAAGGGGGGGCGGCGCCCCTCTTTCCTCTTTCTCCCTTCCTCCTTCCTTTTCCAACAAGGCAAGAGGGGGGAGTCCTACTCCCGGTTGGAGTAGGACTCCTCCAGGCGCACCCTTAGGGCCGGCCGCACCTCCCCCTCTCCCTCCTTCATGTACTGAGGCAAGGGAGCACCACATGACACACAAGTTGATCATTGTGATCGTTCCTTAGCCGTGTGGGGTGCCCCCTTCCACCATATTCCACCTCGGTCATATCGTAGCGGTGCTTAGGCGAAGCCCTGCGTCGGTAGAACATCATCACCGTCATCACGAAACTCTCCCTCAATGTTTTGCTGGATCGGAACTCGAGGGACGTCACCGAGTTGAACGTGTGCAGAACTCGGAGGTGCCGTACGTTCGGTACTTGGATCGGTCGGAATCTTCCGTTGCTGGTCTACGAGGGTACGTAGACAACACGCTCCCCTCTCGTTGCTATGCATCACCATGATCTTGCGTGTGCGTAGGAATTTTTTTGAAATTACTACGTTCCCCAACAATGGCCCCCGGGTCTACTTTTATCATATTATGTAAACAAAAAAATACCTTGATGCATTTTTTATTTTACTTCACAATTTATATATCTACCACTACCAGATTTGATCCTTGCAAGTAACAAGTTCAAGGGGATTGACAACCCTCTTGCCTGCGTTGAGTGCAAGTATCTGCTCTTGTGTGTGTAGATACCGTTCACTAGGATTTGCATGGTTCTCCTATTGGTTCGATAACCTTGGTTCTCACCGAGAAAAATACTTATCCATTACTATATTGCTTCACCCTTCCTCTTCGGGAAAAATCCCAGCACAACTCACAAGTAGCACACCACTACCAAACGCAGCCATCATAGTGGACCTATTAAACCCCATGAATTCGCCTGCCTTGTCTGAGGTGTTCGCTGCTCGTGGGCTACTCATCTCCAGTATGCAGACGGTACCATGAGCATGGTGGAGGGATCTAAGATTGATATATCATCAATCTCAAGTTCCTTCTTTCTCTGCTTTGAGGCCATGTGAGGCCTCAAGATCAAATAAGATAAGAGCGAGGTTGTGGTCTTGGGTTATTTGCAAACGAATCAGCAGCGGATTATGGACAACCTCAATTGTAGGTTGCCTGCCTTCCCCAACGCATACTTGGGGACGTCGCTTTCTAAATCTAGGATCTAGATTCAGGACTTTGACCCGCTTATGGGGCGGGTTGCATCCAGGGCGGAGCTGTGGTGCGAGGGGTTGACTTTCAAAGGGAGAAACTTCATGCTCATCGACTCTTAATATCTGGCCTTCCATGTTTATGATAGGTTGTATATTCCGCCGGAAGATGTTCATAGCTCATTCGATAAGGATCTATCATTGTTCTTCTGGTGGCCAACGACCGCCAAAAACACCATATGGTGAAGTGTGCGGATACCTGCTTCTCTAGGGACCAAGGTGGTCTAGGTATTTTGGATCCCACCACACGAATGTGGCCCTTATGACGAGATGGGTGTGGCGGATCCTCAGGGAGGAGGGGGAGGGGGTCTAGCTACAATTTTTTATTTGCTAAAGGGTCTAGCTACAGCTTATTAAAGCTAAGTATCTTCAGGGCCGCCCTCTTATGGCTTACGATATTAGGGAGGGCTCCCAGTTTGGAAATCTCCCTAGTTGATCAAGCATTAGATTCATCTTGGGACTACCGAGATGGGATCCTCTTTTGGTTGGACCTGTAGCTTGGTAGGGCCCCGTTTCGTGCCAAATTCCCTATTTTTTTCTTCATATGCTCGTTCCCGATGCTTTTCATTGCCTCATCCTCCTGCAATGGGACTTGGAACATCCTGTCCCGACAAACATTTGGCTTGGAGGAAACCTTAGATTGGGTTGCGTTGCGAGCGGCCCTTCCGCCCATACTGGTGGACTCCCCTTACGTGGTGTCTTTGTTAGAGCCTTCGAGGGGCATTTTTGCTGGATCAGCATATCGTGCCCTAATTCTAGCATGGACTATGGAAAGCACCGCTTCCCCTAAAGATCAAGATCTTCTTTTGGCAACTTTGCACGAACGCCTCCCCTCGGGGACGGAGGTGGCCAAGCACCATGGCCCTGGTGATGTGTTGTGCGCCCTGTGTGGTGTCCCCGAGTCCGAGATCCACATTTTCTTTTCCCGCCCCTTTCCCTCTTCCTATGGAGCTTTGTCCAAGAGGCTCTGGGGCCTAAATGGCAGGCTCCGGACATAAGACAATTTCTAGAAGTGTAGGCCAACCGTACTGGTAGGAGGAGATGCCTCTTCAGGTTAGTGTTCGTGGCATTGGCTTTTCTCTCTAGATGACGTGTAACAAGATGGTGGCTGAGAGAGTTTTTTTGCGACGTGCCACTGACTCTGTGTTTAAATTTCCAACGTTCTTGCAACACTGACACATGCTTCCTAGGCAGCGGGACAAGGAGCCGCTAGGCGGCAGGATTGATACTCTGTGTGTGGTAGAACGACGCCTGGCTTCGTCGCTTAGCTAGTACTCTGGCAGGTCCATCGAGCCTTGTATCACCTTTCTTTTCCTTTTGGACATGTTTGTTTTGTTGTCTTAGCCGACTTATATTTCTTTCCAGCACTTGAATTTTTTTTTACCAGAAAACCGTAGAACAATAGTTCTCCGGTATATTATATTAAAAAAAATGTACAACAAAAAGTTCTTACAAAAGGGGATCACCATACGCCAGTCTTATGAAACATGAAAACTATTTAAATGTTCTGTGTGATCCAGGACCTAATCTTATCATCTTTGGAGTGCTTTGCTTTGATCTGGGCTGCCCATAGGCCTTCTTGGAGATAAAACTTCCATCCCTGTATGTGTGGTGCTGCTGCTCTAAAGATCTTATCATTCCTAATGGACCAAATACTCCAACAACCCATAGAAACAATGTCTAATGCAATGTCTTGTGGTAGTTGTGCTATGGCCAGCTGAAAATCATCAAAAATGGAGATGCCTCTGAGTTTACAAGGAATGATGGTCTCCCAACATTGGAGTGCAAATGGGCAGTTCCAGAAGAGGTGGGGCAGGGTTTTCTCAGTATTGTCAGAGCAGAGAGCACAATTATAGTTATCTAGATGCATGGTCTTTCTGTTGAGGAGGTTTCTTGTGTTAATCCTGTCATGGAGGAGTAGCCAGATGAAGATCTTATGCCTCAGCCTGCAAGATGTTTTCCAGATCTGTTGGAAAATAGGGTGTACCATGCTAGGTCCTCTCATGTGGTGGTACATTTTGATGGATGAGTATCCTTTGCTAGATCCAAGAATGATCCATTCATCTGGGTTGCTGGATGCATGTCTATGTTGCAGATGCTGAAGGAGTAGATTGTACTGCTGGTAAGCCCTGTTGTGACATGGTTGTGTGGAAAAGTACTGACAAATCCTGGCAGCTGATAGCTTGTTCCAAAGTCTCAAATTCATTTCTAGCATAGGAGTGAAGCTCTGGAAATTTATTTACTAGAGGTTGTTCCCAGCACTTGAACTTGTCGTATGGTTATAGTGATTTGTTTTATACTCCTATATAAAGGAGAGCGAGAAAGGTTGTTTTGTTGCATATAAGAGGGCGCATGAGGAAATGTACCGTACTTTTCGTCCCTCTCCACGAACGTGGGTATACATATAGGATTCCGTTACAAATCGAACGTCGGACTTTTAGCATTCCCGTACGTATGTCGACTTAGCTGGCTGACTATATACACGCAGTGAAAAATAACGATTTTATCTCTCCATATCCGATGATCCAAGCTAGGGCTAGTATACAAGTACACGTCGCTGCTCCAATTTATGTGCCACCGCTAATCTCGCTTTCCATGGAGGCGAGGTCCCCTTCAACCCCTCCATCGTCGCCTCCCTTCTTACAAGTGTTCTAACTCTCCTCAGCTAATGTTACTTCTAGTACGACAACTGTAGCAGAGCTAGTGCGTACAATGTAGCCTCCTTTTTACCTGGGGCGCTTGCAGTGCAAGACGTACAGAGATACATGTACTACGAATTAGTAACTATTAAGCGGTGATCGGTATCTCTTATCTCTCCAATCCCTAACTTATCTAAAAGTAACAGCCATTAATTCGGCAAGTACACATCAACAGGTCCTCTTCTAGCCTGCTGCTGTCTAAGTTTTAACTACACTTTTTTGGAAGCAAAAAAGTTTTATTCAACTACTCTCTCTCTCTCTCTCTCTC
>NC_041392.1:467886525-467898496 GCF_002162155.2 Triticum dicoccoides | reverse complement strand
TCTCTTTCTCTCTCTCTCTCTCTCCAAGACCACCACCAGCTAGATGAGTACCACTTGCACCAATCAGAGTCTCATTCTCCACAACGCTGTGCAGTCCAGTCCTGTTTGGCTGTGTCACTGTGTGTGGCGCCGTGTATGTGTAGCTAGGGCTAGTGGTGTAGCTAGCGCCTTGTACAAGCTAGGACTAGTGCTTCTCCAGTCCTCCTCTTCTCCCTCTACCTAGCTTGCTTCTGCTATAAAGGGCGCCGGCGGAGGCAGGGTATTCGATAGGGAGGGAGGCGAGATGACTCGATCAAGGCCGACGACCACCATGGGGGGATCTGTGCCAGACCACCACCACCAGCAGCACGACGGGGAGGTGGACGGCGGGCAGCTGCAGCACGGCGGCGAGCACGTGGAGACGGTGATGCCCGGGTTCCGTTTCCACCCGACGGAGGAGGAGCTGATCGAGTTCTACCTCCGTCGCAAGGTGGACGGCAAGCGCTTCAACATCGACCTCATCGCCTCCGTCGACCTCTACCGCTACGACCCATGGGATCTCCCCGGTACTGCCCAACGACGAATCCACCTAATTATAATCATGGCTAGCTTCCCACCGCGTACATGATTTCATGCATGTGACTCGAGATCCCTTTAATTAACTCGTCTCGTTGATTTCATGTGACCTCCACCTTCATTCTCACCTTTTCCTTTCCCGCCTCTCCCCATCTCCATGGGTGCACGGGTCGATTGTATTGCGGGCATAAATCATGGCAGCACTGGCGTCGATCGGGGACAAGGAGTGGTTCTTCTACGTGCCTCGGGACCGCAAGTACCGGAACGGCGACCGGCCGAACAGGGTGACGCCGTCGGGGTACTGGAAGGCCACGGGGGCGGACAGGATGGTGAAAGTCGTGGAGGGAAACCGCTCCATCGGCCTCAAGAAGACGCTCGTCTTCTACGTCGGCAAGGCACCCAAGGGCCTCCGCAGCAGCTGGATCATGAACGAGTACCGCCTGCCACACGGTGAAACCGAACGGTACCAAAAGGTAACCCTAGTAATTTTTTCTTGAGTATAGGTACTACTAGTAATCCATTAGCAAATCCTTATGCTGATTATGTAAAGCTTTAGCTTTTAGTTTTATTTTTAACTGCAAAAAGCCAAGATCTTTTATTTTTAACTGCAAAAAGCCAAGATCTGGTTTGAGTTTTTTGCGTTGTTCCGCTTAAATTGGCTTTGATTAACTTGACCGGAACAAAATTAGTTGCTCCCTTGAGCTGATAATAGGTAATCTGAGCAACCGAATGAATTTGGTTGCGCTCAACTTTTGGAAGCTTCGCGAGATCTTGTTGCAAAAGCATAAAGTGCGTGTTAGCTCGTCAGCTGAAGATGCGTCCCCTCACGAAATAATTCCGTTCACTGTTGGAGTTGAGATATGATATGATTCATGACTAGAGCGCTTGCTTTCGAATACTTGCCGGCATGTGTTTGCAAATATTATTGGCCAGCACGTATTGTCCGGTGAAATAAAGGTGTAGAAGGTGCGTACGTAGTGAAGATTACATGAGCAATAATTTAGCCAAGGTCTCAAATTCTCCATGGCTTCTACCTATAAACAGTTATACAGGCACGCACGCGTGTAAATCGCTCTTTGTGGTTTTAGGTGCTTGCAAAATTTCTTTTTAGCCACAACTTTTCCTTGTATTCCCGCCCAACAAACTTAGGAGATTTCGGTCACTGGACCCGGAATTATTTTTACGGTATATATACAAGTTAGTTAGTGCCCAAATTTGTGCAACAGATTTTTTGAATGAGTATGATATTTTGGCTTAAATTTGGTTGGCTGTGACTTTGGCAATGAGATTTTGCCCACCCTACTTACATTCCTTTCACCGTTCTTGCCAGAATTTTGTCAATGTTGGTTCAAGGAATCTCTTGCCAATTCTTAGTAGCCATAGTTGGCAAAAAAAAATAGGGCATATATAGGTTCCAACGTTTTAAGATGTGCATATGTGGTAACCAACCCAAAAAAGTACGTACAGCTCCTTCACATTTCCTTTGATCAATATATAGCAGGAAAACACACCTCCTTCAGTTTCAACTCTTCGCACTCGATATGCAAAGCCATTTTGCTGTACTACTATAAACTTATATGACCTCTGATGGCTGCTTAATAATTTGGGAACTTATGTGTAGTACTTTTGTTTTGTTTTGTGAAACAAAATGTGTATAGCAAGTTAGTAAGTTTGTTTTTAGTTCACGTGACACTGAACGGTTTAATCATCTAGAATGCATATGTTGCCTTAATTAAGATTATATCTTGGTTAACTTGTACTCTTATTTTATTGCCCATTTTATCTTTTTAGAAAGTAAATATTCGAACTCATGCATCCTCTTGCATGTATGTATATATCAGGAAATTTCGCTCTGCCGGGTCTATAAACGCCCAGGGATTGACGACAACTTCCACCTCACCGGCACAACAACAAGGTCGTCTGCCTCCAGGGCGGCGGCAACCAGGCACAGTACAGCAGCGCACCGGACGTCAGTGGCAACTCACCGCCAGCAGCCGCCAGTGTTTGTCGAGGGCGGCGGTCACCACTCATCATCTGCTCTCAAGGCGTACAACGCGCACACGACCCAAGGAACAAATGCAGCCAGTGCCATGACATCACTGTCGGCGGCAGGGGCGACGCCGCCGGCGATGTTCCGGTCGGCGGCCTCTGTAGCCTCGCTGAGCTCCACGACCTCGACAGAGGAGGATGGCACGTCGCTCTACCACCACCACCTCAAAGGACACAACAACCCAGCAGTAATGCAACTGCATTCTTCCACGCACGCCACGCTGCTCAACAGCAATTCCTCGGCAATGGCGACCATCCCGATCGACGAGCTGAGTCGGGCGATTGGGTCCTACAGCCAAGCTTCAAACCCTAACCAGCCCACGGCGCCACTGCAAGGCCCATTGCTTAACTTCCCTAGCTTGGAGAAGATCTGGGACTGGAACCCTCTCCTGGAATCTCCAAAGGTTTGCACAAGCTTCAAGTAACTTCTTAGTTGCATGAATGGATCAATGCACTTATCATATATATATGCCTCCCATTATTTGTATACTTATGTATACGTAGACAATTATCCGGGCTAGGACAAGGCTATATATGTAATGGAATAGGTAACAAATTAAGGCGGTTCTAGTCCCATGCAATTAATTGGTGTAACACTGTCTGCATTTCAATTCCGAATAAAGTTTAATCAAAATTATAGATATGTGATCCAATCATTTCCCTTCGTAATAATCATGATTTAAATTAAGTATGCACAGATAGACGGGTACATAGTTTTTCAGGATGCATCCATGAAAGTGTCCAATTTGCTATCTCTAAGGCAAGTGTAGTTCTTTCTAGGTTGACCGAATTGCACAATCTTAAGCTCGTAGCTATATTATAAATATATGTGCTACTTTAATCCCTTAAAATGTGTAGTTGGCGAGTTGAGCAGTTGTAAACCTTAAATTATAACATAGTTTCTAGCACGTGCAATTATTCTATTACCATTTGATGAAGAACCTATCACTCAAATTGTTGACTTCAATTCAATATAATCTTGGTCTTCCGAATTTGACACTCCCTGTATATGCCGGTATGTATAGTTTAGTTACATGAAAAGTGTGTACATGATCGTATGCTTGATATGGGTTGCTACTTAGTTAGTTCTGGATAAGGATGAAAACAGGAGTACTATTTATTCCCATCAATATCCAAACATGTCTTTCTATACCTCGATATATCTGGACTTGTATTGAGACCATCCCATAAATATGGGTTGCGGCTGCCGGAACTGCAATATCCGCTCGGTGTCTTTATCATTTTTTACCAACGAACTAACTTTATGGAATGAGTATAAACATAGTAAAATAGATTGAGAAAATGAAAAGAAACACAAAAATATACTAGTTTCCTGATAAAATGTTCCAAGCAAGTTAGTGTCTCTAGCTCCACCCACATCGCAACGTCCCTCCAACCCTCCGTTGAAAAATTGAAGAAGACCAAACCTAGACTTGCTGGACAAAGAAGGCTTGACTGAGCTTCATGAGATTCCCATACTAATAGGTGGGAGCGTATGATTTTTGAATGCATTGTGTCAAAGGGACAACCCCCCTTCAAATGAATGATGCTAAACCATTGTTACCACGCTGGGTTGTCAAAGAAGATGACCAAGAGCAAAATGGCACGAGGAATGTATTTGTTAAATTGGCAAAATGACTGCCAAGAAAACATCAAGATAAACATGAGAGAAAATTAGGGCATTTGTTTGTTATTCTCCATGATTGCTACTCATTTGCTCAAAGAAACCTTATTATAGTAGATGGGTCATAGATATATGTAGTTTTTCTTTTGCACAAAGAAACCTTATTTAGATAAGCTTAACTAGAGGCCCGAAGGCCCCAAATACAAGTGAGGTACATGCGAATTAGGTAAGAAAATACATAGCATATAAATCCATGCTCCTAGCACTCAAGTGTACAAGGAAAACATTTTGTTGTCGCGGCATGCCTGAATAAGTTGCCACTACTAGCTTGATGGTGTATCCCTTTGCATGGACCATCGCTGATCTAGGAGACACTCACCATCACTAGCCAGAGACAGTTGTCGTCCACCACCGGGCTCGAGGATGAACATCGGGATAAGCTGCCTCCAACAAATTTCTGGGATTAGAGTGGGGATCGGAGGAACAAAAGGCCGGCGTCACTATGGGTAGTGTTTGCACCATCAAACAAGACTATCATCGAACTACATAAAGCACAAGAGTGGTAGAACAACCCCCTAGAATGGTAAGTGGTTACTAAAAGGATTAAGATAGAAGTCATTAAACTCAGCGCTCCACCACGAAATTCAGCAAGAACCATGGCATGGGACCTCAGGGAAGGAGGTTGGAGTGGGTACTCATGGCAAAAGAATGAGAAGTAAGTGAAACTATTTGCATGCCCCAAATCAATTTGCTCTATAACTTAATTTTTTTGGATATTTGACATCAAATGAGAGACACCAATGGAAATTGAGAGATGGAACTACTGACTAATTTGGAAAGCTTAGAAAACATGTGGTTTTATTACCAAATAAGGGAATTGGATAAGTAAACATCGTAGAATGAATCATGCAACGCCATGGATTTGTGCTCTGGTCTCGTGCCTCCAGGTTGCCTACCTTCTTTTAGCTCCCACCCACCATGACTCCATAGCAGATCAAAGAAACAGGCCCAAAGATGCCCAAGATCAAAGAGCTCATAAGTTCCAATCCTGAGCAATGCTGGTAATAGCAAGGTCTAGAGCAATAGATCTGATCTCAAAAAGGCATGTGTCCATCTCGTTCTAACCGCCATGGCCAGAGCCTGATAGAACATTTCCTACGATAAAGGGAAATGTATTAATATCAAGAAGATATTAATACAACCAAGACACCAAGAGCTACTCAACACAACAAGGTTTCACATAGCCAAATTATTACGGAAGACAAAAAGATCAGCGGAGCAACTTCAGCAAACGTCGGGATCAAACCTCAATGATGGTAACTTAGGGTTCCAAGAACAACGTCTCTAGGAAGGGAACGATGCATGAGCGGCGTCATCGTTAGCTAGACCAAACTAATGAGGACACACCATGGCTTTTTGCTCCAAAGAGAAGTCTCAAAAAATCCATGTGATGCCTTCAACAAGGGAACATCGCATGACCGGTGGTCTTCTTCCAGAAGTTCTGGAATGTATTGAAACCGGTGACCATGCCAATGTTCCATGAGTTCTACATTGGAACCTTTGACATGTCCCATATAAACTATGGGGTCATCACCCTTATCCCCAAAATAGTTGGGGCTACAGATATCCACCACTTTCAACCTATCACGATGACTAATGTGCTTGAGCACATCTTTTCAAAAGTGTGCACGACCCGTCTAGCCCCTGTAGCAGAGCGCTTGGACCACCCCCTACAGACGGCTTTTCTGAAAGGGCGGCAGATCCATGATGGGATCCTGGCCCTTCATGAGATTGTTCATGAGGTCAGGGCGCGTGATCATAAGGGTGTGTTCCTCAAGTTGGACTTCCCAAAGGCCTATGATCGTCTGGATTGGTCCTTCTTGAGGTTGGTACTTCAGCGTCGGGGCTTTGATGATAGATGGTGTTCATGGATCATGCAGTTAGTCCGATCTGGTAGGACTGCGATCAATATCAACGGCGAGGTGGGGCCTTTCTTCACGTCCTCTCCGAGAGTGAAGCAAGGCGGCCCGATCTCTCCTCTCCTCTTCAACCTCGCAGTTGACGCTCTGGCAGGCATCCTGGATAAAGCTAGGACGTCTGGACACATATCAGGGGTTGTTGGCCATCTGATCCAGGGGGTCACCCACCTCCAATATGTGGACGACACCATGATTATGGTGGAAGGGTCGGCCCTTGACATAGTAAATCTTAAGTTCCTGCTCCTATGCTTTGAGGCTATGTCGGGACTTAAGACCAACTTTGATAAGAGTGAGGTCATCATTATAGGCTTCCCGGCAGACGAGCAGCAACGAATTGCGGACAACTTAAACTGCAGACTGGCAGCATTCCCCATCACTTACTTGGGAAAGCCGATGGCCGACTCAAAGATTCTAATGAGTGACTTCAATCCGTTAGTAGGACAAGTGGCGACGCGGGCTGAGCCCTGGCGCAGACGGTTTACGTCCAAGGGGAGTAAATCAATCCTTGTTCCTTCTAACCTTGTGAGTCTTCCTATGTTCTTGATGGGGATGTATATCCTACCAGCGGGCATTCATGGCTCCTTTGATAAGGAGCTCACAAGGTTCTTCTAGCAGGCAACACACGGTCGGCAGAAGTGTCACATGGTCAAATGGGAAGATATTTGCAGGCCCAAGGAACAGGGTGGTCTGGGCATTATGTCTTCTCATCACATGACCATTGCACTTATGCTATGATGGGTATGCCGGATCATGCGCGGCGAGGGAGGGTTGTGGCTACGGCTGATCCAAGCAAAATATCTGAGGGGCAAACCCCTCCTGGCGTGCTCCCGACCGGGAGGTTCCCTGTTTTGGCGATCCATCCAAAAGATCAAGGAGGATATCCGCCTTGGGATTTCCTTCACTATAGGTAATGGGGACGGGACCCAATTCTAGTTAGACCCATGGATGGGTACCGAGCCCCTTTGGATGGGATTCCCTACCCTATTCTCTGTCTGCACAGACTCGTCTATCCTAGTTTCCACGATGACACGGTCGGGATAGTGGGATATCTGGTTTCACCGGATGTTTGGGCAGGCAGAGCATGCCCAATGGACTAGACTGTTCGCAGCTCTGCCACTAGTGTTGCTAGATTATCCGGACACTGTACGATGGCGGCTCTCACCTTCGGGTGAGTTTTCCGTCAAATCCGCATACAAGGCTCTAGGCTACCTCCCCGTTATCCCTTGGCTAGCCAACTTGTGGTAGGCCCCCATGCCCCTAAAGATAAAGATCTTTGTTTGGAAGCTTCTTAGAAATCGCCTCCCTTCGGGGACCGAGGTGCTCAAGCGACAGGGTCTGGGTGATGGACTCTCCCCTTTATGCAGGGTCCCTGAGACTGTGGCCCATATCATATTCTTGTGCACAACGGCTCAGGTCCTTTGGTAGTTCGTCCATGAGGCACTAGGATCCGATTGTTGGGGAACGTTGCAGAAAATTAAAATTTTTCCTACGGTTTCACCAAGATCCATCTATGAGTTCATCTAAGCAACGAGTCAAGGGAGAGAGTTAGCATCTACATACCACTTGTAGATCGCGTGCGGAAGCTTGCAAGGTGATGATGTAGTCGTACTCGACGTGATTCGAATCATCGATGACCAAGTGCTGAACGGACAGCACCTCCGCGTTTAACACACGTACGGGACGGGAGACGTCTCCTCCTTCTTGATCCAGCAAGGGGGAAGGAGAGGTTGAGGAAGACAGCTCCACCGGCAGCACGACGGCGTGGTGGTGGTGGAGACGCAGTACTCCGACAGGGCTTCGCCAAGCACACAACGGAGGAGGAGAGGTGTTGGGGAGGGGAGGGCTGCGCCTTGGAGGGTGGTGCGGCTGCCCTCCCCTCACCCCTCTATTTATAGGGGGAAGGGAGAAGGGGGCCGGCCCCCTAGAACCCATCTAGGGGGGGTGCGGCGGCCTAGGGGAGAGGGGAGAGGGTGGCTTGCCCCCCAAGCCAAGGGAGGCGCCCCCTCTAGGGTTCCCCCCTCAACCCTAGGCGCATGGGCCCAAGGGAGGGGGTGCGGCCAGCCCACCAGGGGCTGGCTCCCTGCCCCACGCAGCCCATGTGGCCCCCCCGGGAGGGGTGGCCCCTCCCGGTGGACCCCCGGAACTCTTCCGGTGGCCCCGGTACAATACCGGTATGACCCCGAAACTTCCCGGTGTCCGTTTGACAACTTCCCATATATAAATCTTTACCTCCGGACCCTTCCGGAGCTCCTCGTGACGTCCAGGATCCCATCCGGGACTCCGAACAACATTCGGTAGTCACATACTAGTCTTCCTAATAACCCTAGCGTCACCGAACCTTAAGTGTGTAGACCCTACGGGTTCGGGAGACATGCAGACATGACCTAGACGCTCTCAGGTCAATAACCAACAGCAGGATCTGGATACCCATGATGGCTCCCACATGCTCCTCGATGTTGTCATCGGATGAACCACGATGTCGAGGATTCGATCAAACCCTGTATGCAATTCCCTTTGTCAATCGGTACGTTACTTGCCCGAGACTCGATCGTCGGTATCCCAATACCTTGTTCAGTCTCGTTACCGGCAAGTCACTTTACTCGTACCGTAATGCATGATCCCGTGTCCAACACCTTGGTCACATTGAGCTCATTATGATGATGCATTACCGAGTGGGCCCAGAGATACCTCTCCATCATACGGAGTGACAAATCCCAGTCTCGATCCGTGTCAATCCAACAGATACTTTCGGAGATACCTGTAATGCACCTTTATAGTCACCCAGTTACGTTGTGACGTTTGATACACCCAAGGCACTCTTACGGTATCCGGGAGTTACACGATCTCATGGTCGAAGGAAGAGATACTTGACACTGGCAAAGCTCTAGCAAAACGAACTACACGATCTTTTATGCTATGCTTAGGATTGGGTCTTGTCCATCACATCATTCTCCTAATGATGTGATCTCGTTATCAACGACATCCAATGTCCATAGTCAGGAAACCATGACTATCTGTTGATCACAACAAGCTAGTCAACTAGAGGCTCACCAGGGACATATTGTGGTCTAAGTATTCACACGTGTATTACGATTTCCGGATAATACAGTTATAGCATGAATAAAAGACATTTATCATGAACATTGAAATATAATAATACTTTTATTATTGCCTCTAGGGCATATTTCCAACAGTCTCCCACTTGCACTAGAGTCACCAATCTAGTTACATTGTGATGAATCGAACACCCATAGAGTTCTGGTGTTGATCATGTTTTGCACGCGAGAGAGGTTTAGTCAGCGGATCTGCGACATTCAGATCCGTGTGCACTTTGCAAATCTCTATGTCTCCATCTTGAACATTTTCACGGATGGAGTTGAAACGACGCTTGATGTGCCTGGTCTTCTTGTGAAACCTGGGCTCCTTTGCGAGGGCAATAGCTCCAGTGTTGTCACAGAAGAGTTTGATCGGCCCTGACGCATTGGGTATGACTCCTAGGTCGGTGATGAACTCCTTCACCCAAATCGCTTCATGTGCTGCCTCCGAGGCTGCCATGTACTCCGCTTCACACGTAGATCCCGCCACGACGCTCTGCTTGCAGCTGCACCAGCTTACTGCTCCACCATTCAACATATACACGTATCCGGTTTGTGACTTAGAGTCATCCAGATCTGAGTCGAAGCTAGCGTCGACGTAACCCTTTACGATGAGCTCTTCGTCTCCTCCATAAACGAGAAACATGTCCTTTGTCCTTTTCAGGTACTTCAGGATATTCTTGACCGCTGTCCAGTGTTCCTTGCCGGGATTACTTTGGTATCTTGCTACCAAACTTACGGCAAGGTTTACATCGGGTCTGGTACACAGCATGGCATACATAATAGATCCTATGGCTGAAGCATAGGGGATGACACTCATCTCTTCTTTATCTTTTGTCGTGGTCGGTGACTGAGCTGAGCTCAGTCTCATACCTTGTAACATAGGCAAGAACCCCTTCTTGGACTGATCCATTCTGAATCTCTTCAAAATCTTATCAAGGTATGTACTTTGTGAAAGACCTATGAGGCGTCTCGATCTATCTCTATAGATCTTGATGCCTAATATATAAGCAGCTTCTCCAAGGTCCTTCATTGAAAAACACTTATTCAAGTAGGCCTTAATGCTGTCCAGAAATTCTATATTATTTCCCATCAGGAGTATGTCATCTACATATAATATGAGAAATGCTACAGAGCTCCCACTCACTTTCTTGTAAACGCAGGCTTCTCCATAAGTCTGCATAAATCCAAACGCTTTGATGAGACATGCAGACATGACCGAGACTCTCTCAGTCAATAACCATCAGCGGGATCTGGATACCCATGATGGCTCCCACATGCTCCTCGATGTTGTCATCGGATGAACCACTATGTCGAGGATTCGATCAAACCCTGTATGCAATTCCCTTTGTCAATCGGTACGTTACTTTCCCGAGACTCGATCGTCGGTATCCCAATACCTTGTTCAGTCTCGTTACCGGCAAGTCACTTTACTCGTACCGTAATGCATGATCCCGTGTCCAACACCTTGGTCACATTGAGCTCAATATGATGATGCATTACCGAGTGGGCCCAGAGATACCTCTCCGTCATACGGAGTGACAAATCCCAGTCTCGATCCGTGTCAACCCAACAGCTACTTTCGGAGATACCTGTAATGTACCTTTATAGTCACCCAGTTACGTTGTGACGTTTGGTACACCCAAGGCATTCTTACGGTATCCGGGAGTTACACGATCTCATGGTCGAAGGAAGAGATACTTGACACTTGCAAAGCTCTAGCAAAACGAACTACACGATCTTTTATGCTATGCTTAGAATTGGGTCTTGTCCATCACATCATTCTCCTAATGATGTGATCCTGTTATCAATGACATCCAATGTCCATAGTCAGGAAACCATGACTATCTGTTGATCACAACGAGCTGGTCAACTAGAGGCTTACCAGGGACATTGTGTGGTCTAAGTATTCACACGTGTATTACGATTTCCGGATAATACAGTTATAGCATGAATAAAAGACAATTATCATGAACAATGAAATATAATAATACTTTTATTATTGCCTCTAGGGCATATTTCCAACAGTCTCCCACTTGCACTAGAGTCACCAATCTAGTTACATTGTGATGAATCGAACACCCATAGAGTTCTGGTGTTGATCATGTTTTGCACGCGAGAGAGGTTTAGTCAGCGGATCTGCGACATTCAGATCCGTGTGCACTTTGCAAATCTCTATGTCTCCATCTTGAACATTTTCACGGATGGAGTTGAAACAACGCTTGATGTGCCTGGTCTTCTTGTGAAACCTGGGCTCCTTGGCGAGGGCAATAGCTCCAGTGTTGTCACAGAAGAGTTTGATCGGCCCCGACGCATTGGGTATGACTCCTAGGTCGGTGATGAACTCCTTCACCCAAATCGCTTCATGCGCTGCCTCCGAGGCTGCCATGTACTCCGCTTCACACGTAGATCCCGCCACGACGCTCTGCTTGCAGCTGCACCAGCTTACTGCTCCACCATTCAACATATACACGTATCCGGTTTGTGACTTAGAGTCATCCAGATCTGAGTCGAAGCTAGCGTCGACGTAACCCTTTACGACGAGCTCTTCTTCTCCTCCATAAACGAGAAACATGTCCTTCGTCCTTTTCAGGTACTTCAGGATATTCTTGACCGCTGTCCAGTGTTCCTTGCCGGGATTACTTTGGTATCTTGCTACCAAACTTACG
>NC_041392.1:467881264-467886316 GCF_002162155.2 Triticum dicoccoides | reverse complement strand
TCTTCTTTATCTTTTGCCGTGGTCGGTGACTGAGCCGAGCTCAGTCTCACACCTTGTAACATAGGCAAGAACCCCTTCTTGGACTGATCCATTTTGAACCTCTTCAAAATCTTATCAAGGTATGTGCTTTGTGAAAGACCTATGAGGCGTCTCGATCTATCTCTATAGATCTTGATGCCTAATATATAAGCAACTTCTCCAAGGTCCTTCATTGAAAAACACTTATTCAAGTAGGCCTTAATGCTGTCCAGAAATTCTATATTATTTCCCATCAAGAGTATGTCATCTACATATAATATGAGAAATGCTACAGAGCTCCCACTCACTTTCTTGTAAACGCAGGCTTCTCCATAAGTCTGCATAAACCCAAACGCTTTGATCATCTCATCAAAGCGAATGTTCCAACTCCGAGATGCTTGCACCAGTCCATAAATGGATCGCTGGAGCTTGCATACTTTGTTAGCATTCCGAGGATCGACAAAACCTTCCGGCTGTATCATATACAGTTCTTCCTTAAGATGTCCGTTAAGGAATGCCGTTTTGACGTCCATCTGCCATATCTCATAATCATAGTATGCGGCAATTGCTAACATGATTCGGACGGACTTCAGCTTCGCTACGGGAGAGAAAGTCTCGTCGTAGTCAATCCCTTGAACTTGTCGATAACCCTTAGCGACAAGTCGAGCCTTATAGATTGTAACATTACCATCCGCGTCCGTCTTCTTCTTAAAAATCCATTTGTTTTCTATCGCTCGCCGATCATCGGGCAAGTCTGTCAAAGTCCATACTTTGTTTTCATACATGGATTATATCTCGGATTTCATGGCTTCAAGCCATTTGTTGGAATCCGGGCCCGCCATCGCTTCTTCATAGTTCGAAGGTTCATTGTTGTCTAACAACATGATTTCCAGGACAGGGTTGCCGTACCACTCTGGTGCGGAACGTGTCCTTGTGGACCTACGAAGTTCAGCAGTAACTTGATCCGAAGTACCTTGATCATCATCAATGTTTTCCTCTTCAGTTGGTGTGGGCATCACAGGAACATTTTCCTGAGCTACACCACTTTCCCGTTCGAGAGGTAGTACTTCATCGAGTTCTACTTTCCTCCCACTTACTTCTTTCGAGAGAAACTCTTTTTCCAGAAAGCATCCGTTCTTGGCAACAAAGATCTTGCCTTCGGATCTTAAGTAGAAGGTATACCCGACAGTTTCCTTAGGGTATCCTATGAATACGCATTTTTCCGACTTGGGTTCGAGCTTTTCAGGTTGAAGTTTCTTGACATAAGCATCGCATCCCCAAACTTTTAGAAACGACAGCTTAGGTTTCTTTCCAAACCATAATTCATACGGTGTCGTCTCAACGGATTTAGACGGTGCCCTATTTAAAGTGAATGTAGCTGTCTCTAGAGCGTATCCCCAAAATGATAGCGGTAAATCGGTAAGAGACATCATAGACCGCACCATATCCAATAGGATGCGATTACGACGTTCGGACACACCGTTTCGCTGAGGTGTTCCAGGCGGCGTGAGCTGTGAAACGATTCCACATTTCCTTAAGTGTGTACCAAATTCGTGACTTAGGTATTCTCCTCCATGATCTGATCGTAAGAATTTTATCTTTCGGTCACGTTGATTCTCTACCTCATTCTGAAATTCCTTGAACTTTTCAAAGGTCTCAGACTTGTGTTTCATTAAGTAGACATACCCATATCTACTCAAGTCATCTGTGAGAGTGAGAACATAACGATATCCTCCGCGAGCCTCAACGCTCATTGGACCGCACACATCGGTATGTATGATTTCCAACAAGTTGGCTGCTCGCTCCATTGTTCCGGAGAACGGAGTCTTGGTCATTTTGCCCAAGAGGCATGGTTCGCACGTGTCAAACGATTCATAATCAAGAGACTCTAAAAGTCCATCGGCATGGAGCTTCTTCATGCGCTTGACACCAATGTGACCAAGGCGGCAGTGCCACAAGTATGTGGGACTATCGTTATCAACTTTAAATCTTTTGGCATCTACACTATGAACATGTGTAATATTACGCTCGAGATTCATTAAGAATAAACCATTGACCATCGGAGCATGACCATAAAACATATCTCTCATATAAATCGAACAACCATTATTCTCAGACTTAAATGAGTAGCCATCTCGTATTAAACGAGATCCAGATACAATGTTCATGCTCAAACTTGGCACTAAATAACAATTATTAAGGTTCAAAACTAATCCCGTAGGTAAATGTAGAGGAAGCGTGCCGACGGCGATCACATCGACTCTGGAACCATTCCCGACGCGCATCGTCACCTCGTCCTTCGCCAGTCTCCGTTTATTCCGCAGCTCCTGCTGTGAGTTACAAATATGAGCAACGGCACCGGTATCAAATACCCAGGAGTTACTACGAGTACTGGTAAGGTACACATCAATCACATGTATATCAAATATACCTTTGGTGTTGCCGGCCTTCTTATCCGCTAAGTATTTGGGGCAGTTCCGCTTCCAGTGACCCTTCCCCTTGCAATAAAAGCACTCAGTCTCAGGCTTGGGTCCATTCTTCGACTTCTTCCCGGTAACTGGCTTACCAGGCGCGGCAACATCTTTGCCGTCCTTCTTGAAGTTCTTCTTACCCTTGCCCTTCTTGAACTTAGTGGTCTTATTGACCATCAACACTTGATGTTCTTTCTTGATTTCAGCCTCTGCTGACTTCAGCATCGAGAACACTTCAGGAATGGTCTTTTCCATCCCCTGCATGTTGTAGTTCATTACAAAGCTATTGTAGCTTGGTGGGAGCGACTGGAGGATTCTGTCAATGACCGCCTCATCTGGGAGGTCAATGTTCAGCTGGGTCATACGGTTGTGCAACCCAGACATCTTTAGGATGTGCTCACTGACAGAACTGTTTTCCTCCATCTTACAACTGTAGAACTTGTCGGAGACATCATATCTCTCGACCCGGGCATGAGCTTGAAAAACTAGTTTCAGCTCTTCGAACATCTCATATGCTCCGTGGTGCTCAAAACGCTTTTGGAGCCCCGGTTCTAAGTTGTAAAGCATGCCGCACTGAACGAGGGAGTAATCATCAGCACGGGACTGCCAAGCATTCATAATGTCTTGGTTCTCTGGGACGGGAGCGTCACCTAGCGGTCCTTCTAGGACATATTGTTTCCTGGCAGCTATGAGGATGATCCTCAGGTTCCGGACCCAGTCCGTATAGTTGCTGCCATCATCTTTCAGCTTGGTTTTCTCTAGGAACGCGTTGAAGTTCATGTTGACATTAGCGTTGGCCATTGATCTACAAGACATATTTGCAAAGGTTTCAGACTAAGTTCATGATAATAAAGTTCTAATCAAATTATGAACTCCCACTCAGATTAGACATCCCTTTAGTCATCTAAGTGTTACACGATCCGAGTCGACTAGGCCGTGTCCGATCATCACGTGAGACGGACTAGTCATCGTCGGTGAACATTCTCATGTTGATCGTATCTTCCATACGACTCGTGTTCGACCTTTCGGTCTCCGTGTTCCGAGGCCATGTCTGCACATGCTAGGCTCGTCAAGTTAACCCTAAGTGTTTTCACTGTGTAAAACTGTCTTACACCCGTTGTATGTGAACGTAAGAATCCATCACACCCGATCATCACGTGGTGCTTAGAAGCGACGAACTGTAGCAACGGTGCACAGTTAGGGGAGAACACTTCTTGAAATTTTGTAAGGGATCATCTTATTTACTACCGTCGTCCTAAGTAAACAAGATGCATAAACATAATAAACATCACATGCAATTATATAGTTGTGACATGATATGGCCAATATCATATAGCTCCATTGATCTTCATCTTCGGGGCTCCATGATCATCTTGTCACCGGCTTGACACCATGATCTCCATCATCATGATCTCCATCATCGTGTCTTCATGAAGTTGTCACGCCAACGACTACTTCTACTTCTATGGCTAACGCGTTTAGCAATAAAGTAAAGTGAGTTACATGGCGTTCTTCAATGACACGCAGGTCATACAAAAAATAAAGACAACTCCTATGGCTCCTGCCGGTTGTCATACTCATCGACATGCAAGTCATGAATCCTATTACAAAGAACATGATCTCATACATCACAATTCATCATTCATCACAACTTCTGGCCATATCACATCACATGATCAATCGCTGCAAAAACAAGTTAGACGTCCTCTAATTGTTGTTGCATCTTTTACGTGGCTGCAATTGGGTTCTAGCAAGAATGTTTTCTTACCTACGAATAACCACAACGTGATTTTGTCAACTTCTATTTACCCTTCATAAGGGCCCTTTTCATCGAATCCGCTCCAACTAAAGTGGGAGAGACAGACACCCGCCAGCCACCTTATGCAACTAGTGCATGTCAGTCGGTGGAACCGGTCTCACGTAAGCGTACGTGTAAGGTTGGTCCGGGCCGCTTCATCCCACAATACCGCCGAAGCAAGAAAAGACTAGTAGAGGCAAGTAAGATGACAAAATCCATGCCCACAACAAAATTGTGTTCTACTCGTGCAAAGAGAACTACGCATAGACCTAGCTCATGATGCCGCTGTTGGGGAACGTTGCAGAAAATTAAAATTTTTCCTACGGTTTCACCAAGATCCATCTATGAGTTCATCTAAGCAACGAGTCAAGGGAGAGAGTTAGCATCTACATACCACTTGTAGATCGCGTGCGGAAGCTTGCAAGGTGATGATGTAGTCGTACTCGACGTGATTCGAATCATCGATGACCAAGTGCTGAACGGACAGCACCTCCGCGTTCAACACACGTACGGGACGGGAGACGTCTCCTCCTTCTTGATCCAGCAAGGGGGAAGGAGAGGTTGAGGAAGACAGCTCCACCGGCAGCACGACGGCGTGGTGGTGGTGGAGAGGCAGTACTCCGACAGGGCTTCGCCAAGCACACAACAGAGGAGGAGAGGTGTTGGGGAGGGGAGGGCTGCGCCTTGGAGGGTGGTGTGGCTGCCCTCCCCTCACCCCTCTATTTATAGGGGGAAGGGAGAAGGGGGCCGGCCCCCTAGAACCCA
>NC_041392.1:467875650-467881145 GCF_002162155.2 Triticum dicoccoides | reverse complement strand
AGGGGGGCGCCCCCTCTAGGGTTCCCCCCTCAACCCTAGGCGCATGGGCCCAAGGGAGGGGGTGCGGCCAGCCCACCAGGGGATGGCTCCCTGCCCCACGCAGCCCATGTGGGCCCCCCGGGAGGGCTGTCCCCTCCCGGTGGACCCCCGGAACTCTTTCGGTGGCCCCGGTACAATACCGGTATGACCCCGAAACTTCCCGGTGTCCGTTTGACAACTTCCCATATATAAATCTTTACCTCCGGACCCTTCCGGAGCTCCTCGTGACGTCCAGGATCCCATCCGGGACTCCGAACAACATTCGGTAGTCACATACTAGTCTTCCTAATAACCCTAGCGTCACCGAACCTTAAGTGTGTAGACCCTACGGGTTCGGGAGACATGCAGACATGACCTAGACGCTCTCAGGTCAATAACCAACAGAGGGATCTGGATACCCATGATGGCTCCCACATGCTCCTCGATGTTGTCATCTGATGAACCACGATGTCGAGGATTCGATCAAACCCTGTATGCAATTCCCTTTGTCAATCGGTACGTTACTTGCCCGAGACTCGATCGTCGGTATCCCAATACCTTGTTCAGTCTCGTTACCGGCAAGTCACTTTACTCGTACCGTAATGCATGATCCCGTGTCCAACACCTTGGTCACATTGAGCTCATTATGATGATGCATTACCGAGTGGGCCCAGAGATACCTCTCCGTCATACGGAGTGACAAATCCCAGTCTCGATCCGTGTCAACCCAGCAGATACTTTCGGAGATACCTGTAATGCACCTTTATAGTCACCCAGTTACGTTGTGACGTTTGATACACCCAAGGCACTCTTACGGTATCCGGGAGTTACACGATCTCATGGTCGAAGGAAGAGATACTTGACACTGGCAAAGCTCTAGCAAAACGAACTACACGATCTTTTATGCTATGCTTAGGATTGGGTCTTGTCCATCACATCATTCTCCTAATGATGTGATCCCGTTATCAACGACATCCAATGTCCATAGTCAGGAAACCATGACTATCTGTTGATCACAACGAGCTAGTCAACTAGAGGCTCACCAGGGACATATTGTGGTCTAAGTATTCACACGTGTATTACGATTTCCGGATAATACAGTTATAGCATGAATAAAAGACATTTATCATGAACATTGAAATATAATAATACTTTTATTATTGCCTCTAGGGCATATTTCCAACACCGATTGGGAGGACCTGGATCTCGTGGACTTCCTCCAGGCCAGGGTTACCATGCTAGGACGACACCGCCACATATTTTGGATGATCTTTGCGGCCATGTCATGGACTCTTTGGACGACAAGAAATAAAATTGTGATTGAGAGGGTGTTCCCGAGGCAGATGTCTGACTGTTTGTTCAAATTCCTTGCTGTTCTGCAACAATGGCACCCGCTTACTAGGCAACACAATCGCGATCGTCCAGACATCATGCTCGATGCGCTCGTGGATTCGGCACGTCGGCTTTCGTCATCTTAGCTTCGCTCGTCGACAGCCACTAGGTGGCCTTGTTTTTCTTTTCCCTGGTGTTTATCTTTGGGCATTGGTGTCTTGTTGCCCTAGTCGTCCCCTTTATGGATTATCTGGATGTTGGTTCTATGGAACTTTGCTTTATCTATAAAGCGGGGCAAACACCTATTTCGAGAAAACGACACCATTTGTCAGGTTAAACCAATGAAGGTCAGATTAAGAGTTTTAACCCTTGCAACTCAAATAGAATCGCATAGTGAATGTCGTCCTGTGCTGCCACCAAATGTAGATATATCAGAGAGAACATGGGGGGAGGCGATTACGATTAAGTTAATTTATTAGAAGGGAAAACCTCTAAAGACATCATTAAGGATGCAAATGAACTAGAACTAGGTGAATTTATAAGGGAAAGGGAAGACCCCCTCCCCTCCCCTTTGGTGAGAGAAAGCCATAGGGGAGGTGAAGCAGTAGAGCGGTGGAGAGTTCACGAGCAAATGAAAGGGGAGTGAAGAGAAGAGGAGTAGAGGAAATGGTCAAGTCATATATATAGTTTGAGTGTCTTGCTTCATACTTATCTCTGTTAGCTTATGGATTGATAAACTTTTCGAGTGAGGGTACCAAAGGGGAAAAACTTCCGCGAATTTTCAAACAAAATTTGTGAAACTGATGAATTTGAGTAGGGGCGACACATGTCAACCTTGACCAAAAAAGGTCAAAATTTAAGGGGGGGGGCAATTATTTGTTGGTTCTAAAGATAACAAATCCACTAACAAACATAAACCTTGTCGTATAATACTTGTAAAGTTTATCTACATTCGGTCTCCTTAAGCAGCCTACAAAAAAGGGATTGTGACCCCCTCGTCGTCTCCTGTAGGCGGCTCGGGCAGGCACCCTAGCGAAGCCGCCGCCACGTCCTTCTTTATCCCCCTTGTCTCACCGCACCTAGAGGAGCTGCATGCGAAGCCTGCTTCACCTGCGCCGATTCTGGTGAAAGTGGTGGCGGGGTTCTTCACCTCGTCGTTGTCGCACAGCCCTCCATCTCCCCACCCGACCGAGGTATGTCACGGCTACTGCCATTTTGGTCCTTCAGCATCCCCTCCTGAAGTGGTGAGGACCAGCCATTGTTGCTTGCAGTACTGGTCGGGGATCTCGCGCAGCTACATTGTGGCGCGGGCGCCAGAGCTCACTTGGTCGGGGTTGTCCTGGATGGAGTGCAAGCGGCCCTCCTGGTGGCGGCTGCTAGTGAGGGTTGGGGTCAGTCCCTTGCTTTCTCGTTGGTGGTAGCACCCGATCGAATTGGCAAACGTCGGTCGGGTGTTTGATTTGGGAGGATTTTTTTCTTCAGATCTGACCATGATAACACCGACTGACGGCTTGTACTACTAAGGTTGTGTGATGTAGTCGGAAGGCTCCATTGTGGGGTTTTCTTGCTCTCACTCCGGCCAGTTTGCCTTCCATGGTGCGACGCAATCTATGGAGTCAGGTGTTTGGTTTGGGAGGATTTTTTTCTTCAGATCTGACCATGATAACACCGACTGACGGCTTGTACTACTAAGGTTGTGTGACGTAGTCGGAAGGCTCCATTGTGGGGTTTTCTTGCTCTCACTCCGGCAGTTTGCCTTCGATGGTGCGACGCAATCTATGGACGGTGGCTTGAGACAGCGGGTATGCTCGTGCACTTGCGGCGGTGGGATTTCTAGCCCAACACATGTAGTTGTTGGGATCATAGAAAGGTTATGGAGACAACACATGATTGCCTTTAATTTGGTGGTGCTTCTCGAGTATCCAGTCTCGATATCCGGGATCTGACCCAAGTTGGTTTTATGTACCAATGGATAAAAAATCGTCGTGACCTTGTTGGATCCATTGCTCGAATATGCTCGCACTTGTTTCTTCATTGTGAAAACCTAGAATCTGGGCTTTGGTGATTGGATCCGATGATAGTGGTGCTTGAGCGTCGTTCCCTTCCTGAAGACGTTGATTTCGAAGTACACTGTTATCCTTGTTGTGTCAAAAGATTGTTGGTGCAGATATGGTCGTTGTTGTAGTTTGATGACCGTAGTTTTGATTGCTTCGGAGTTTTTTTTCTCGTTAAGGCATAACTTTGGTCTAGTATGACTTTGTTATTTGCCGGTTGTTTAGTTTTTTGTGTGTGTTCATGCGTTCATATACACGCGCATACATTCATCTCTATGAACACTTGAATTTAGGGAAATCAGGGCGAGAAATAGTCATTGACATCCATAATTTGTAGTTACATGAAAAAAACTGCTCTCATGAGAAATCAAACTGAAAGACCGATCATTACCAACAACAGTCTTTTTTGGGAGGCACCATTACCGACAATAGTCATGTGAACGTCATGGATGTGAATGAGAGACCAATCATGGATTCAAAGTGGGGTTTTTTTTTTGAGACAAATGCAGTGGTGGTGGTGTAGGGTATTTTTTCTAGGCAACGGTGTTGCGGTGTAACCCGCAAAAAAAACGGTGGTGCGGTGTATTTTTTTTTAGCAAAACGGTGGTGCTTTTTTTTGAGAAAAGGTGGTGCGGTGTAAGTACGGGAGTTATTGGGATTGGGCCCTTGGAAAACACCTCAACCGCCAAGCCTTTATACGCATCTGAGTGGTCCGTTCCATGGGATTTGGCGTGCTTGGGCTATTTGTTCTTTTTTTTATAGAGCAATTTGAGCTATTCCCTATTACTCTCTCCGGTCCTTTTTACTTCGCATATTGCCAAGTCAAACTTTGCAAGGTTTGACTAAATTTATATTAAAAAATATTAAAATCTACAATTTAAAATATATATATATACTATGAAACTATATTTCATAATGAATCTAATAATAGTGATTTGGCATTGTGGATGTAGATACTTCTTTCTATAAGTTTGGTCAAAGTAGAGATACTTTGATTTTGGACAAAACTTATATGCAGACTAAAAAGGACCGGAGAGAATACACCGGAAATCCGTATCTGAGCCTATACTCTTGAACAGTAAAATCAAACTAAATAGCAATAAAATTCAAAAAAATCTGAGGAGCGTGCAAACTTTCATGGTATTCAGACATTTTAGCACTTCCTGGAAAAAAACAAATTCCAATGTCACTCACTTGTCCCCTCAAAAAATAAATGTCGCTCACTTGCAAACGAAGGTGGGCTTGCTAATTTAGACCCTAAAGAGTTCACAACGATTGGCGCGGAACGGTTGAGGAAGATTCTACCTGGATTCAGAAACATTCCTTATGGTTTTTATCATCAGTTTTCTATTGTTCTTTGTTTTTTCTCTTATTTTTTAGCTTTTCGTTTTGTTTTTATTCTTGTTTTACTATTTTTCTATTTTCTTTTTCTTCTTTTATTATTTTCCATAAGTCAAGATCATTTTTTCATATTAATAAACATATTTTCATATTAATAAACGTTTTTCCAGTTTGAGAGCATTTTTTAAAACTTTTTATAATTTAGACACAATATTTTAGATTCATGACCAAAGTCCAAATTCATGAGCAATTTTAAAATTCACACGAATGTTTTGATGCTTCAACATTTTTTATTAAAAATTTCAAATCATGAAAAGTATATTTCCAAACTCGCAAACATTTTTTCAAAGTCTCAAATATATTTTAAAATTCATGAAAACTTTTCCAAATTTCGAAAGGGAAAAGATTCAAGAACATTTCTTAATTCTTAAAAAAATCTACAAACATCTTATAAACTCGTGATTTTTTTTGAAAACATAATTAATTTAGCAAATAATTCATTTCTTAGTTCACGAATATTTTTCAAACCTGAGAACATGTTTTAAATTCATGATTAGAAGTATTTTCTAGTTCTCAATTTTTTGACTCCTTAACATTGTTTGAACTCGCGAATACTCTTCAAATATGTGAACATCTTTTAATTCATGATTGGAAATATTTTTTATTTCTCATATTCTTATTCACAATCAAATTCAGGATTTTTTTTCAATCCGTGATCCTTGTTTTTAAAAAAGTTTGTTAGTGCAGATC
>NC_041392.1:467864780-467875262 GCF_002162155.2 Triticum dicoccoides | reverse complement strand
TTTTCAAATTTGGAAACAAGGAAAACTAAGAGTTAAGCAAACGTGAATGCTAGGGACGTGGTGAACCCTTACATTTTAGTTTGGTTTTTCGAGAAGGAAAGCAAACCCGTTCATGAACGATGTGAGCGGGCGCTCCTTATTATGCACTGGGCTCAGCCCAGTGAACGAGATGACAATGTGTAATTGTCAAGGATCGCTATAGGCGATACGCATCACAGGACCTCATATTTGCGTGAGCGCTATATCTTGCATTCAACAAGACCGAAGGTTCCTCTCGCAGAAGGGTTTCAACCAATCGGCTGGCCCACTAGCGCACAATGAAACAGAAAAAATCGAAAGAAAATGGTGGTGCAAGGGGATTAGAACCGTGGTCGTTTGGATCGAGCGTATAGCCGCTACCCACTGCGACACTTCTGAATTCACATACTTCAGGTACAACACCGGAGTTTTTTTTTATTTCTCCATTTTTTCTTTTCCGTTTCGTTGGCTCTTTGTTTGATTTTCTTATTTTTTGCCGGTTTTATTTTTTGTCATTATAATTCGTTTTCTCCATTTTTATATTTGGGTTTTCGGGTTTCAATGCATTTTTTTGTTTTTTATTTTTCCTTCTCCGGTTTTTGTTTTCTTTTCTTTTAATTATTTCTACATTTGTTTCTTTGGTTTTTATTGTTTTCATTTTTTGGGTTTTCACTTGTTGCTTTTTCAGTTTTTTACTTTTTATTTTTTTTCATTCAATTTTTTATATTTCAAAAATATTTTTTAATAAGTGATCAACATTTTTTGTATAAGTGTTCATCATTGTCCAAACGTTTATTCAACATTTTTCAAATACTTGTTCAAAAAATTTCAAATACTTGTTCAACATTTTTAAATACTTAATCAACATTTTTCAAATACTTGTTCAATAATTTTAATACTTATTCAACATTTTCAAATACTTGTTTAACATTTTTCATATACTCGTTCACCTTTTCAAATACTTGTTTAGCATTTTAATACTTATTCAACAATTTTCAAATTCTTGTTTGACATTTTAATACTTATTCAACATTTTCAAATACTCATTGAACATTTTTTAAATACATGGTCAATTTTTTTATACACATTTGTATTTTACTGTATAAATTTTATGTATAGATGACAAAGAATTTTTCTGTATGCATTCATCATTTTTTTTCAAGTGCTTAGTTAACATTTTATAAAAATCTTTTTACTCTGATTGAGAGTTAGTTGATGTTCCCTCGGTTTGTGTATGGGGTATGTCCCAAGTGCATGGCCTGATGGCTAGTATCAGGTTCTCCCAGCGAAGTGACCAAGTTTCGAATCCTGGTAGTTCTTTTTTTTTCCTTTTTGGTTTGCCCATTCGTGAGGTCGCTTCAGCGAGAGATCAATCTGACTCGAGTGAAGCGAGGTATAGGGGCGCCCTCATATTTGACGCTCTTTGTGGCAAATAAGAGGATTGCTCTAGGCATCCTGGTGGGCGGCCCATTGCACGAGCCAGAAGCGAGACACACGTTCTCCGTAGAGAACATGAAGCAACCATTGTAGCGAACCAGGCGATGTAGCAACACACTCATGATGGTGCGGGAAGTTCTTATGGTGCTATCATCAAAGAAATCAAACGGATGGAGAAAAGATTTATTTCATTTCCGCTACATGAACGCCGAGCTTCTTATTTTGAAGCACAAAAGTTGGCTAGCCTTGGTGTCTGTCCCTTCTAGGTAGATATATTTGGTTAAGTGATCCCATGATACAAATGTAATACATATTATTGCCAATATTGAATAAATCCTAGCTGATTTTGCTAAAACAACATGTTGTAGCGAACCGAAGCACTGCAGTAAACCAGGTTACTCTAGTGAAATATCTTTAAAGAAGTGAATATTTTTTGAAAATACGTACATGTTTTCATATTTCAAAAGGATTTTTTTAAACATGAATACTATTTCAGATAACCACTTTTTTTGCAACCAAGAACGTTTTTAAAAAAATTCCCAAATTCCTTACTGCATGATTTTATTTTCAAATATTGAACATATTTTTAAAAACATGAATAATTTTTAAAATTTGTTAATACTTTTTGAAAATATGAGTTGTTTTCAAAATTTGAATGCCTTCAAAATAAAAAAACTTTTTTAAAATGTGTGAAGATTTTCTAAGAACGCTAACATGTTTTCAAATTTGTGAACATATTTTAAAAAATTAAACATTTTTCCAAATTTGAACTCTTTTTGCAAACTCAGAAATTTTTCAAATTTTAAACTTTTTTGAAACCTAAACATTTTTATAAATTTGATAAAGCTCTTGAAAACCCAAATAGTTTTCCAAAATTGAAAGTTTTTTGAAAAAAAGAACATATTTTAAAATTTTCACCATTCTAAAAAACACTGCCTTTTTTGAATTTTGTAAATTTAAAAAATAATTAAAGATGAATAAAAAATAAAAAACAGTAAGTAAAATAACAGAAATTAGAAATTAAAACAAAAACATTCTAGAAGGTTCTCAAGACTGGTACCAAAGTCAAACAGTTTTACGCAAAGAGTGTCCCATAGGATTTACCACATGTCACTGCCCGTTTTGTCCTCGCCAGATCGAATGACCTAATCTATGCTATTCGGCCTTCATCAAGCAGTTGACCCACCATTCCCTATTTGACGCTCATTATATCAAATAATCATCGCAACGAATGGTTGCACTCAAGGCCCACCCATTATCAACAAGAAAATTGAAATGTTCTTTCTATCGGGTTTTTGGTTCCATTTGTTTTCATACTTATTTTCCTTTTTAGAAATCTACCAGGTTTTATTTTTTTAGATTTTTATTGACTTTTAGTTTTCTTTTCAGTTTTATCAATTTTCCTTTTCTTCATGTTTTTATTTTCATTTCTTTTTTTCATTTAAAAATATTTTTTCAAAAATAAAGCCATAAAATATGTGATCTAACATTTTTCAATAAATGATGAATATTGTTTTATATAATACATGCAGATTTAAAAACATATGACCCCTTTTCTACAATATGATTATTTTTTAAATCACAAGAATATATTCTGAAATACATGAACAATTTTAAAAGTTACATGAACATATATTTAAACTGAGTGAAGAGTTTAAAATGGCAGAAATCATTTTTAATTATGTTTAAAATTTTCAGCTACATATTATTTATTGCATGATCACTTTAAAAAATAACACTGTTTAAAAATGGCAGAAATCTTTTTTAAGTATGTTTAAAATTTTCAACTACATATTATTTATTGCGTGATCACTTTAAAAAATAACACTTTTTAAAAATGGCAGAAACATTTTCTTAAACTACATCAAACACTTTGTGTAAAATACATTAATAATTTATTTAACTACCTAATATTTTTAGACATGTTTTTGAAATAGAAATATGGAAAATAATAGAAATATTGACCAAGAAGCAAAAGGAAACAACAAAAACAAGAAAGAGAAAAATTCTAAAAACAAAAGAACGAGGCAAACTCTTGACAGACAACCACCAATACCATTAATTATTGAGTTTTTTAGAAACAAATGACAAACTTATGCGCTCACATACACTCACCAATATAAACGCACACACACAAATTCATAAAGTATTTTCTTACGAGAGAATGTATAATAAGGTGACTTTATACTAAATCATTGATAGTTAGTTTGGACCAGAGTGAGTATTATACTTTTGTTGAATTGGATTGGAGAGAATGGAAAAAGAGAAAAGAAACGGGTTGTAGGTCAATAGCCAGCTGCAGCCTGGGCTCCAATAAACATTATAAGAGTATAAGGTGGCCCATATATTAATAAAGTAGTATTTCTTAGTAACAAGTTAGTATATATGTTGGCTATAGGTGACGTGTCAACTATATATAGCCAGTTATTGGCTATACTATTAACCATGCTTTGAGCATCTTCAAAACAGTGAATTGGTGGATCTTAAAATTAGCAAAGTCATCACATACTCCTCGCTATCTATGAAAATGCGGCCTCTCATTGAAGAATACCCCCCATGAGAACATAAGGTTCAATCTCTAATGGGCTAGAGATAGGATCAGTCTTCTAACCATCTAAGGGCACCACCCAACCTGCAAATTTTCTCCCATATTTGTCCGTAGACAGAAGGGGGGGGGGAGTCCATGGACACAGATGCGGAAGGACGACATCCCACGCTAGCCGCATATATTTTGACAACAACTCAAACTAACCGGACGAAATTCGATCAAACACGGCCGGATTTCATATAAACATGGCCGGATTTCATGTAAACATGACAAATTTCATTTAAACATGACGAATTTCATTACATTTACATCAACTAAGTAGAGCTCGTCCGACTTGGTCTAAATGGTCGTGGGCATCCGTTCCTCGTGTCCAGCCATGAGCCCTGAGAACTTAAGCTTCACCGTCTCCAGTTCCGCCTCTGTAACCTCCGCCTCTCGACTCGTCAATGTCCTCTTCCTCCTCGCCGGCCTCTCCAAACATCGCTTCGCCCGCCTCACCGTCACGCTCCTTGCCGGCGGCCGCCGCCTCCGCTACCCGCTGTCGGTACCGCCAGCGGGCGAGGCGGATCTTGTAAACGGAGTGGTAGGACTCGAGTTACGTCTCCTGCTCCTCCATGTCTGTGTCATGCGTGACCGCTCAGCCGACGGCGAGCTGCTCCTCCGCCTGCAGATGCTCCTGGAGGAGGTGGTTTTTGTAGGTGGCATTGACCTGCCTCTCGGGACTGCTCCTCCCGCACCATGTCCATGTAATGGGCACGTGCCTCGCTGATGGTCATGGTGCAATGCACCGGTGAGGGGTGGGCGGGGAGGAGGAGGATGGTGGCGTAGAGGAGGAGGGTGGCGCCGATTCATCGTCGGTAGCGTGCTCCATTGGGACGTCATCATCCTCCGGCTGCCTGCTGGTCAGCCAGCCGGCAGCTGAAAGTGCAACTAATCCCCTGGAGGTTTTGGTAATTCATAACAACATATAGCTCATTGAACTAATATCCATTCAAGTTTAATATTTCAGAAAGTTCAATGAATGGCATGGCACAGACTAGAGATGTGGACCCCTCAAAATGCTAAGGGCACATATTGGCAAAAACTCAAGACTCTTCATTTCTATTTTAATGATCCAAGATGACATTGAGTCCATAGGAAAGCCAATACTATTAAAAGGGGATGAGATGTTGCTTAATGGTCTACTTGCTCAAAGTGTTAGTGATATTGCTCCAAGACCCTCAACCACTTTCTCATTTCCAAATCTGTCGAAAACTCAAAGTCAAACTCGGCCCCACCGAAATGATCTATCCGGCGCCATCGAGTTCACTTGACCTAGCCACTGCCAGAAACCATAACACCTCGGTCACACCAATACGGATCTCGGTCTCACGGAGATGGCCTTGCAAACTCTCTGGCCTGTTAAATATTTCGGTCTCACCGAAATGTGCAATCGGTCCCACCAAGTTTGCTTAACCAACTCTCTGTTTGCTCTTTGCTGAAATCGGTTTCACCGAGTTCAAGCAATAGGCTTCACCAAGATGAGGTTTTTCCCTAGCCCTAGCACATCGGTCCCACCGAGTTTTTCCAGTCGGTCCCACCGAGATTCCTAATGTTCACATTTTGAACTAAAT
Source organism: Triticum dicoccoides (assembly GCF_002162155.2). Lineage (NCBI taxonomy): Eukaryota > Viridiplantae > Streptophyta > Magnoliopsida > Poales > Poaceae > Triticum > Triticum dicoccoides. The sequence goes on along the minus strand of NC_041392.1, from coordinate 467,869,646 downwards.
CGGTCTCACCGAGTTCTTTTATTCGGTCTGACTGAGTTGGGTCAAATGTGTGTAACAGTTGGATTTTGTGTGGAGGCTATATATACCCCTCCACCCCTTCTCCACATGAGTGAGATCCATCAGAACGTGCCTACACTTCCATCCTACATTTTTTGAGAGAGAACCACCTACTCATGTGTTGAGATCAAGAAATTCCAGTCCAACCACATGAATCTTGATTTCTAGCCTTCCCCAAGTTGCTTTCCACTCAAATCATCTTTCCACCATATCCAAATCTGTGTGAGAGAGTTGAGTGTTGGGGAGACTATCATTTGAAGCACAAGAGCAAGGAGTTCATCATCAACACAACATCTATTACCTTTTGGAGGGTGGTGTCTCCTAGATTGGTTAGGTGTCGCTTGGGAGCCTCGATCAAAATTGTGGAGTTGAACCAAGAAGTTTGTAAGGGCAAGGAGATCGTCTATTTCGTGAAGATCTACCCGAGGGAGGCAAGTCCTTCGTGGGCGATGGCCATGGTGGGATAGACAAGGTTGCTTATTCGTTGACCTTCGTGGGTGGAGCCCTCCGTGGACTCGCGCAACGGTTACCCTTGATGGGTTGAAGTCTCCATCAAACGTGGATGTATGATAGCACCACCTATCGGAACCACGCCAAAAAACTCTGTTTCATCATTGCGTTTGCACTCTCCAAATCCTTCTCTTTACCTTCATATGCAATGTTTTACTTTCCGCCGCTACACTCTTAGAATTGCATGTGTAGGTTGATTGCTTGACTTGTGGTAATTGCTAAAATCTTCCCACAACTAAAATTAGGGAAATGTAAGATTTTTATTTGGTCAAGTAGTCTAATACCCCCCTCTAGACCTACTTTCGATCCTATAAGTGGTATCAGAGCTTTGGTCTCCATTCGTCTTGATCTCCATAGCTTTGGTGATCATAGCCTTGGTTTCATAACCTAGGAGAGTATGGCGTCTAGCGAGGGAAATTACACCGTAGAGGTCCTTACTTTGATGGTACTAATTTTGCTAGTTGGAAGCATAAGATGAAAATGCATATTCTTGGTCAGAACTCCGCCGTTTGGGCTGTTGTGCGTATTGGCTTGCAAGGTGATTTCTTCGAGGATGTAAAAGAACTGGATCATGAAGAGACACTGGAAGAAATGAAGATGTTGCAATACAATGCTCAAGCTTGTGATATTCTCTTCAATGGATTGTGTCCCGAAGAATTCAACAAAATCAGCCGCCTTGAGAATGCAAAGGAAAATTGAGATATTTTGGTTGATATGCACGAAGGTACCGAGTTCGTCAAGGAATCCAAATTGAATGTGCTTCAAAGTCAACTTGACAAGTTCAAGATGAAGGATGGTGAAGGAGTTGCTGAGATGTACTCTAGGCTTGCTCTCATCACAAATGAGATTGCCGGCTTAGGAAGCAAAGAGATGACTGACAAATTCATCATCAAGAAGATCCTAAGAGCCTTGGATGAGAAATATGATACCGTGTGCACCTTGATCCATATGGTGCCCAATTATAAAGATCTCAAGCCCACGGAAGTCATTAGTAAAATTGTTGCTCATGAAATGTCTCTCAAGGATAAGAAAGAGCTCCACAACAAGTATAGTGGTGCCTACAAAGCTTCAAGTGATGCTCCTACAACATCAAGTGAGAAACAAGCCTTCAATGAAGAATTAAGCTTAATGGTGAAGAACTTCAACAAGTTCTACAAGAGTAGAAGAAAAGAGAGAAGTTCCAAGTCAAGATCCTACAATGACAAAAGATCTTCTAGTCTTGATCATAATTGCTACAATTGCGAAAGACCCAGACACAACTCCAATGAGTGTACGGCTCCCTACAAGAAAAGATAAGATTCACCTAAGAGGAGAAGTAAAAGAGATGAATCACCACCAAGAGAGACAAGGAGTAGAGATGTCGTTATGAACGAAGACCCTCTTGTAGAAGCAAGGATTCGGAAAGGAAGGACAAGTCATCAAAGAGCTACACAAGACGAAGACATCAAGCTCACGTTGGTGAATGGGTATCCGGTTCCGACTTCGACAACTACTCCGAGAGAAGCTATCACTTCGACTCCGAATATACTCAAGATGAAGGTGTTGCCGGACTTGCACTTGTGTCATCCAACTCCTACGACATATTTGACTCGCCATATGAAGGAATTGGAAGATGCTTCATGGCTAAAGGCCCTAAGGTATCACACCCCGAGTATGTTGATTTCAATACTGATGAAGATGATTTGCTAGGTGATGATGATTTACTTGTTGACCACTCTAGGGATGAAAACTATGATGAAATTGCTACTACTCATGATAATCAAGATGAAACGAATGACAGTGATAAGAAGGAGATCGAGCGTCTAACTAAAGAACTAAACACTCTTAAGTTAGCTCATGAAACAACTCTAGAGGATCACAAAGAGCTCAAAAGGACTCATGAGAAGCTACGCTCCGAGAAGCTAAATTTAGAGCAAGAGATTGAGTTCCTAAAATCTATCAATGATGATCTTCGAAACAAGAGTTCTTCTTATCTTTCCAAACGTCTCCTCTTGTCTACTTATATGCCACAAGTAAAATGTAGCAATAAGAACAAGAATGATTCTTCCTCTAGTAATAACAATAATCATGTTAAATCCAATATTGTTGCTTCTAGTACTTCTCTTGATTCCACTAATGACTCTCTTAGCCAAGTTACACTTGAGCAAGAAAATAGCTTATTGAAGGGAATTATAGAGAAAGGTGTTTACAAGAGCCTTGCCAGAAGTAAGCACTTTGAGGAAATTATACGCAAGCAAGGAAGGCACCAGAAGAATCAAGGTGTTGGTTTTGAACGAAAGCTCAATGCCAGTGGAGTTGAGTGGGAAGAAGATCAATATCCCAAGACGAAGTTTGTTCCTCAACAAGAGAAGTATGACCCCACTTCTTTCAAGGGAACACAAGATCAAGATGATCTTCCACCACAAGACCACAAGCTAAAGGGCAAGGACAAGCTTCAAGAAGAGATTGACTCATTTGAAGAAGCTCCTAAGGCCATGGTCAAGTGGGTTCCCAAGACTACATCAAGTTCTACTTCATCAAGTATGACTACAACTCCAAGGATTCCCATCAAATTGATGTGGATCCCAAAGAGGAAGAACTAGAGAGTTCTTGAGGGTGACTCCGCCAACATACTTCACTCATATTCATTTTGGCGAGGACAAGTGCAATCAACTTTCAAATCTTGCACTAGTTCATGGAGTCACGCAAACCCTCTTGTTGGTAAGACAATGGACAAGGTAACATAATGATTTCATGGACATCATCATATGTGTATTTCACTCGATGTCTATGGATATTCTCGTATGTTCCTTGTGGGACTAACCCGTGTAGGTATTGAAAGTGCAACACTTCAATGGATTGCTCCAAATGATCTACATCAACATTGAGCATCCACATCTTCAACATCTACATGAAGTCATCATCGACAAAATCCGAGGTTAGTTCATCCCTCTAAGGGGGGATGTCACACCTAGGGGAGCTTTGCTCTAAAAAATTGAGCAAAAGCAACTCAAATGATGTGAACACAACAACGCTTTATGTAAAAGTGGTAACCCCACTTGTGCTTAAACAATGAGTATGACCTATGATCAAATGTTCTCATTCGACTCCTTAGTCAATATACTCATATATAGATCACCTAGTCATTGCTAATTGCTTGATAGATGCTAGAGTGTATGTGCATGCTTTGCCACATGTTTTATTTGAAATCTTCTTGTGTGAGCATGTTGGTTGCATATTTTTCTTCATTCGAGGCCATCCATTTGTTGTTTTGATTGTTTGGTATTTTCTTATACCAAATGGATGGACAACAATGCCTAAGTACTTCCACTAGCTATCTATGCTTTTTCTTGTCTCAAACTCTATTCATGCTACATCACAAAGTTTGAACAAGTCACTTTCGGACCCTCCGGGTGAGGAGCACTCGGAACCACCGATTTGTCAAGGGCTTAACTTCCAAAACCTCTTAATGATTTTTGGTCAGACCGACTCATCCAATTTGGTCTCACCGAGATTAGTAAGTTTATCTAGGTTTTCATCTCGGTGCCACCGATTAGAACGATTCAGTCACACCGAGTTGCAGCAACTGCTAGCAGTTTTGCATCTCGGTGCCACCGAGACGTTCCACTCAGCGCCACCGACAGCGCCTGGGTATATATACTTCGCATACCCGTACGGTTGAAAATTACTTCAAACCGCATGAGCTCGCGCCCTAGCACTCCCGCCCCCTTGGCCTCCAGATTGTCGTCGTCGTCGCCAGTGACCCTCCGCCGCTAGTTTATGTCACCGTCAACGGAATCCTCTGTTGGGGAACGTAGCAAGCAATTTCAAAAAAATTCCTACGATCACGCAAGATCTATCTAGGATATGGATAGCAACGAGACGGGGAGAGTGTGTCCACGTACTCTCGTAGACCAAAAGCGGAAGTGTTAGATTAACGCGGTTGATGTAGTCGAACGTATTCATGATCCAACCGATCCAAGTACCGAACGTACGGCACCACCATGTTCAGCACATGTTCAGCTCGATGACGTCCCTTGAGCTCTTGATCCAGTAGAGGGTCGAGGGAGAATTCCGACAGCATGACGGTGTGGTGACGGTGATGGTGATGTGATTCGCGCAAGGCTTCACGTAAGCACTACGACGCTATGACCGGAGGAGTAAACTGGGGGGGCACCGCACAGAGATAGAAATCTTGGTGTCTTTTGGGGTGCCCCCGCCCCCATATATAAAGGGGGGAGGAGGAGGCCGGCGGTCTGGGAGGGGCGCGCCAAGGGGGGAGTCCTACTTAGACTCCTAGTCCAAGTAGGATTCGTCCCC
>NC_041392.1:467790705-467864507 GCF_002162155.2 Triticum dicoccoides | reverse complement strand
ACTACAAAAAAATACAGTTCCGTGATGATACGTGTTTGTCACAGTAGGTCACGTTTTTTGCCATGCATGTACATCCATGAGGATTTTATAAGAGAATCAAGATAGTCATACCTGTGCTGTCGTAGAAGTGTTCCATGACATTACCAAAATTATCATCACGGAAGTGTCCACTTCCATGAAGATAAATCACGCGTCACATAAGTGCTTTCGTCAAGGGTGACCGACATGTGGCATCCACTGTAACGGAATGCCGTTAAGCTATCGGGTCCGGCTTTGGATCCGATAACCCGTTAACAGCCCCGACCAATGGGGATTTTCCACGTGTAAAATCATCATTGGCTGGAGGAAACACGTGTCGGCTCACCGTTGGGACAGATGTCATCCACTCATTGGACCCAAGGCGCCTATGATACGTCGACACATGACACGGCCCAACAGAGGCCCATTCCTGTGAAAAGGCCGACCCGTTTGACTTGGTAAAAAGGTGGCGGGCCAGCCCACGGAAAGCCTGTTAACGGCATGTTCGCATATAGCCCATTTACAGCCCGCTAACTCACGACCTGTTACGGCCTACCGGAATTAGGCCCAGTAGCGTCATCTGGGCCGTCCAATATGATTCCAGCCCGTTGTAACTTCCGGCCCATGTATGGCCCATGACGTATTTCGGCCCATATGAGTCCCTTTGTAACTCTTGGCCCATTAACGGCCCGTGGTGAAACCGGCCCGTAATGAACAGTGTATCGCTGTATACCCATTAGCGGCCCATTATTCCATTGGGTCGTTTCGAGCCAGTGTTACCTTTCGGCCTTCTTAGGGCCCATTTATTCTTGGGCTCATTTCCAGCATTCGGTTACTTATGGCCCGTTACTGGCCTTTTCTGCTTGTGGGCCAAATTCAGCCCATGGATACAGTCGGCCCGTTTGTGGCCCGTTAATCTGTTGGGCCATTTTCATAGCATCATCAAATACGGCCTATTAACGGCCCATTAATGTCAGCCCATAAAACGTATGATTTCCACTCTAGCCTGATTACGGCCCCTTATACGGCCCGTATAAGGCCCATAGATGAGACGACCCATAGAAGGCCCATTGATCCGACGGCCCATAGAAGGCCCATTGATCCGACGGCCCATAGAAGGCCCATGGATCCGATGGCCCATAGAAGGCCCATGGATCCGACAGCCGATAGAAGGCTCATGGATCCGACGGCCCATAGAAGGCCCATGGATCCGATAGCCATAGAAGGCCATGGATCGTCCGTCCCGTAGATGGCCCATGGATCGTACGGCCTGTGGAGGGCCATGGTCACTACAATGTTTGGGCGAGTTGGCCCCCGTTTGAACGATACAGCAAATAACATACACTGGGCAAATACAACTCCTACATCATGGACGCGCATCAACATAACTTACCATTTGAACTATAATCTCTTCAGAAAATAGGATTGGCCAGATTTAGATAGCACAAATTTCAGTCTGCAAAATCTCCAATTCCTTCGTTGTTACCTCAGTGTCTTGTTTCATTTTTTGACTCCTGCATCTAATACCTGCATGTCCAGTCTCAACTTATTGATTGTACGTTGAGAATCATGTACACGTTGTCTTGCCACCTCTAGTTGATGCTCGAGAACATCAGCACATTCCAATCCTAATCCATAATCATTCGATAATGGCCATGCCACACTGCTTGCAGATCTTTGTGTTGATGTCACTTCATCCTGAAATGTTTCTATAAGTACACATGACTAGGGCAAAAATATAGTTACAACAGTGAAGTGAGCAAGACAGACTATTTTGTACATGGCAAAACAGGACTAACAATAATGTTACACGTCATGAAGCATAAGCATGTGATATTTTAAAAATTATAAAAAAGGTAGTCTGTGCAGCCTGCATACAGAAATCTCTCTTAGCTCACCAGAGGAGCATGATGTTGGGGCCCAATCCAAAACACAGACAAGTTACAAATTTAGACAACACGTTGCATAGAAGTAAGCAAGCAGTTGGCCATTCTGTAGCTTAATTAAAGTCTTAGGGAGCATAATGAACATCAGAGGGTTTCATACAAACATACTACAACAAGAAAAACTATGCAATCTTTAGTCTAGTATAAACTAGATTGTGAGCCTCAAGCAATAATAGTTAGTTAATAGACTTCAAAGCTTCAGGCACACTTCGACAGAGTAATTAAATGGTAAGGCCTTTAATTATGTCAACTAATAGTTATAAAAGTACCCAACATCAGGCATCATTCTTTGGGCATCTCATTAACTAATGACAAATAAAGCAATTGAAAAGAGCAAATTAACTACGCCTGAAACAAACAAGGAATTGAACTATTGAGTTGGATACAATGACTTACCTTAACAGGTTGAAGAGGCTCAGCGCAGCTCCTACTTCTCTTGCAAGGCTCCTTCCTAACATCTTGTACTTGGAAATCCTCAATCTTATCTTCATTGCACCCCCTCTGCAAGGTGACACAAACTAGTTACTTGTCTCCTTGGAAGATAAATATGCATACTTTCTAGTCTGTGAACACAAAAGGATGAGATTATAACAAAACAACACCACATAATGAAACATGCCGCATCTCTTGCACTTGCACACAATGAAATGAGCATTTACTATGTCTGCACTATGTAAAAACTAGGCATACCTTCGAACTGGATCTCCAGGTACTCTTGGAGAGCCTACTTTAGTGTACATCCAAACTTTTATGTCACCTATGAGTTAGAAAAGGCCCCACTACATCAGCTCTTAGTGTTTAAATCATTGACAAGATCTGTTAGAGTGTTAGGTCAAGAATAGCAAGTAATCAAAGCAAACAGTCCTAGTAGGGCTGGCTGATGTAAACAAGCAATTGAACAGATGTGTGAGCAAATCTTACATATCAAGAAAAGAAGCAAAGAAGGAGGCTTAAAGACCATCACTTGACTGACCAGATTTAAGGGGCATCTAAACATCATGTGCAACCTATGAACTAACATAAACATTGCATATTCCAGATTCTACAATGGAATGCACATGTATTAGGTTATGCCATGTATGATGATGCCTAAATGTACACTATAGTAGGCATGAGTGATTCATCATTGCACGCACAATTGAATTGCAGGTTAAGGGCCAGTTCTATTCCGCCTTTTCAGGGCTTATTGTCAAAATAAGCCATAGAAGATGTAAAGAAGTCATTTTTGAGTTATGGGCTTGGGCTTAACTAATTCGCTTTGGAGGGGGGTGTTTCGGGTAGAACCTCACTAAAAATTGAACGGAAGGGGAATAGTGAAATGACTCTGTTGTCTGCCTATATTACATTGGATGAAAATTCGATGGTGCGGGAGTACGGATCGGAGCACAGCAGTGGAGCAGGCATACCGCGTCCAATCGGGTGTGGCTGTGGTAGAAAGTTGATGGTCGCCGCAGTTCAGCTGGCCCGCTTGTCATGCACACAAAGGCAGAGGAGCGGTGGGGCCGAGAGGGATGAGGCGCACGTCGGGGGGATGAGGATCCCCTGACGTGAACAATCCTACCATTCTTTCACTAACATGTGGGACCCCAAGTGTGGGTCCCACCTGTCAGTGAAGGAAAGGCAGGATAAGGCAGTGATAGCCACGTCAGAGGATCCATGTCCACGTCGGGGGACGTCGTGCTTACATGTAGGGTTGGAGCGGCGTCGTGGGAATCGCGTGTGGGTGTGGCAGTGGTACAAACAAGAAACGTGATGGTCGCCGTGGTTCAACTTCCATGGACAAGCTGCCATGTCTGCTGACACATGTATATCAAAACTAGAGTGTTTATATTTCAAGCATGTGAACAAGTATTATTCTACTACTTTGGATCCATTGCAACGCACGGGCCAGCACATTGGTAGTAGTAGTGTCTATCTCTATCTCTAAAGGCCTTCCCTCGTTCATCCTTTTCTCTCACAAGATAAACTACTCATACAAATGCATCTTGATGTTTCGTGGAACGCACGAGGGTGTTTCCTTGGGGGGTCTCTCCAGCGCGGCGTGGCCGTAGTTGCAAGTTGACGCCCCTTGAGATGCTGATGTTGAGGGGCACTCGGATTTCCTCCGATGAGCAGGTAAGATGAGTTTGATCACGTAGTAAATGCATTCTAAAGACTACTTCTGTGTCCATTTCCTAATTCTCCCCCTGCCCACTGTCTCACAGGTTAGGCTCGGTGCGAGTGGAGATTGGCTTGCATATATACGGGAGGGTACCAACATCAATTTGCACAACATTTGCAACGGTGACACCGTTCCCGTAGAACCTTTGTACAACATTGGGATCAGCCATGCAACGGCCACCGCATGAATTGGTACGATGGAACCACGGTGAGATTGAATAAGATAGCACGAACCTTGCACATGGCGGTCAAAGGTGGACCATGCTGTCTGCGGCCGATTTGTTGTCGTCCGAGTACGAAGACGCTGTGCTCCTTTCTAACCGCGTCTTCGCGGTGACAAACCAGGGGACTTGTTTCGTATGGGACACTTCCTACGATATACTCCCTCTCTCCTAGTTTATTTGTTTTGAATCTTTTCGTTTTATAAGTTTCAAATTCAAATTTAGAGCTCCCCATCACATGTTGAGATTACAATGTCCATTGAATCGTTGCATGCATGTATAGTAAAGAAACAAATCTCGAGTTTGGCATGAGTTCGTGCAGCGGTAGCACCAGCCTGGCGCAGGAGTTACATTTCCCTCTCAGGGCCCTCGTGACTAAGCTCCAACGCCTTACTACACCTGGCTTTGAGTCAATAACATGTGGACCCGATAGGTGGTTGGTCCACATGTAATGCTCCCGAAGGCAGAGGGGCAGTGGGGCCGAGAGGGGTGAGCCGCAGGTCGGGAGACGTGTGGTGTCATGGGTTCGTGCGCGTCGTGGGAATCGTGTCTAGCTGTGGTAGAAACTTGATGCTCGCCGCATTTAAGGTGGCCCACATGTCATGGACACAAAGGCAGAGGGGGGGGTGCAGCCGAGAGGGGTGAGGCGCACGTCGGGGGACGTGGTGCCGTGGGTTGGAGCGGCGTCATGGGAATCGCGAGTGGTAGTGGATGAAACGTGATGGTCGCCGTAGTTGAACTTCCATGGACAAGCTGTCATGTCTACGGACACATGCATTGCATGCCGATCACTCGAGGGAGTAGTAGAGAAAGCTAGGCGGATAAATAGTTCCTTATAGTCAAGCGGACGCACGCTACAACTTGTTCCAAAGACATGCACACCATCAAAATAGTCCATCTATATCAATATACACCGTGAGGGAATAATTTTGTTGTACAAGAGAGGAAATAGTTCGTCCATCCATAATGCCTTGCTGCTGGTGCAGCCTTATCTTCTTCTTCTTCTTCTTATTCTTCTCATTTTCTGTGGGAGATGGTTTCGCAACAAGCTCTTTGGACCTTGCAGCTATCTCAAAACTCACACGGGCATCAAGGGCAGCATATTTTATCCGCTCGTACGTCAAGGGATAATTCTCCCATCCAGACGACCTTAATGCCACTGTCTCGTCACCCTTCTGAAGATTTGTACCGAGCACAAAATTTTCTATGTCGAATAGGGATGGTGTATGTTTATCACAATCTTCTACAAGAATTTTGATTCTGGTTTGTAGGTCAGCGATGCTTTTCAAATCAAGGTTGTATGACTCCAGCTTCTGTTTGTCCCCTTCGATGGCTGCCCCACAGAAGTATATGTCCTCCTGAGACAAGAAATCGTGAAGCTCACCTGGTATGGAGGGCACATGTATGATGTGGTACACCAAAACATCATCTTCGAGGCACAACTGAAGGACGGCGGCGCGTTGCATCTTCCCAGTGGCACGCTCCGTGTACTCTGCGTCGAGACCGATGACCATCATCTCTACCTTTTCGAGGGAGTTGGATACATTGTTGATCCACTTCCGAACAACCCTTGGGTGGATGGTGACGGTGGCAACTATGCTCAACGAGCCTTCGATGAGGACATGTTGTATGCTAAAAACCTGCATCTCGATCTCTTTCACCATTTGGAACTGCTGGAACGGAGGGCTATGGTTTGGAGAATTAGGATTAGATGGCTAGTCTAACTGAAGTAGTAGATGATTATTGAAAGAGGTTAAAACAATGTGAACGCAGTGGGGTTTGGATGCAAATGAAGACGAAGGGGAGGTGAAGAAGCCTAGGAAAATCGGTTCCCGATGGAGAAGTAAATAGGAGAAGTGGCGTGCAGGCAGTTGATTAGACGGCTAGGTAGACTAAATGAAAAGGCTATGCGGGTAGACTGAGGAGTCGTACCTGTTCGTGTACGTGCCCATCCTTCCTGATAGGTGGGACCTATGCAAACGGATAAAAATGTGTTGTAGCTAGTTCAGATGGATATTGGCGCGTGCGTGGGAGACACAACATTCTCTGGTTAAGGAATACACGGTTATCCTCATCAAAAAAGAAAAGGCCCATCTTCACACTTCCGCATGCACGGCAATTTGGTTATGCTCGCAATATGGATGATACCTGGAGGATGAAGTGAACAGGCATGCTAGCACGGGAGACCTAATTCCGCTGTACAGTACTGGAGTACTCATGTTCCTACTAGTAGTAGTACAACTATGGTACACTTGATGGTCAAAATACTATTCATCCGGTCCTCACAATGAAGTGACAACACCCTATGCCTGACACTAGTCCAGGCGGCGTGTTCGGGTTACCAAAGTCAGCCTCACCCTATGCATTGTGCAGTCTGTCACCGCCATTGTACAACACATTAGCATGCCTCGCCTCGTCTCCGTATCCCCTCCCATAGCACCACTCCATCTCCGTCTCCATCTCACTGTGCCCCCGTGTACCGTCGCCTCGCTCGCACCGATAGCCTCCCCGTAAATCAAGCCCCCCAAAAACCCCACCTTACAAACTCCACCATGGCCGAACGCGAACCGCACAACATCCATATGGGCCGCGATTGGAGCAGTCTCCCCAGTGAAATCCTCGACCTCTGTTGTTCGTGTATGGATATGTTGAGCACCCTGCGGCTGGCTGCATGCTCGATGGACATGCACACGTCCATAAGCGAGGCCTAAGCTTTTCAAGACACCCTGCTTGCTGCTATCTGGTCTTGCGAGATTGGCTCACCATGATACGGATGTGTACATGATGCCCATCAACTTCAATCCGATCTCCATTAGCCGAAACTTTTTTGCAGGTATGTAGTGGGTCGTTGTACATCATTTCCCTTGACTTTGATCCGATCACCATCGCCCGAAACTTCTAGGCAGGTATGTACTGGGTCGGCATGAACTCCCACTGGATGGCTGCCTTCAGAGAAGGGGAAGACGGTAAAAAGTTGGTTCTCGTAAACTTCCATACCTCCCATGAGATTATCCTTCCTCCGTTGGATTATATAGAGTTTTACCATCGCGGTCCAAGTCATCTAGATGACCACGTCAGTTGGCTGGACCTTGTTTTGCAGAAGATTGTAATCTGCCAAGTGCCCACATGACATGCGAATTACACAGACTTCAAGCTAATTGCCTTGTTCGATCGCGGACTAGCCTTTCTTTACGCCGGTGCCTTCTTTAGCTGGAGACAACTCATCTTGCAGTGGATCATCGTCAAAGCTGATACATAGTTCTGTGATGCTATTTAACACAATGGAATCATTTACGCGATCGAGAAAGCAGATGGCACCACGTATTGCTGGGATGGCGCGTGTAAGTTGTTTCCGTCCCATGTTAATGATGATGCCATGACACTGTTTGAACTTTTTGTGATGATTGGCATATCCCTGTTTGAGCAGAATTTGAGTAGAACTATGGCAATGTATTAGAGACGCCATAAATCAGCTATATTTGGAATGAGTTAATTCATGCGATTGTGACCATGTCATTACAGCCAATTTGTACCCCTGAATAATCAAACGGTTAGGAATATATGGATATTCTCCGTATTTTATAGTAATCGATATACTACTACTAAATATGAGTGTGTATCAATGGCCATGTTAGTTTCCTCATTTTCATGATGTAGAAACATGCACCACACTGTTGTTTTCATCTAACCATACATTAGGGAAGTAAATGTGCATATGGAGAACTCTATATTTGGAAGTAGTGAAATCATGTAATGCTTACCATGTGTACATACCTATATTCGCCCTTCAGCAATCAATGGCTAGAATAATATCCTCACAAAAAATTTGCCCACAGAACACGAGTATATAACAATGCATGGTCTGTTAGTTACCTTGAAGAATTTGTTTGTGAGGACAGAACAGGATTACATAACATGCATGACATGGTAGTTTCCTGTGAAGAATTGATTGTGAGATAACATGAGTATAACCATGCATGGCACTTCTATATTTTTGAACCAACTATACATTTCCCTGTATTTTCCTCCTAGTTCCAATAGGGACATATCAATGCTATTTCTTGCATTATCCTACTCATACCCTGAACAATGCCGATCTTACATTAACAATGCCTGTCCTTTTTGATATGATGCAGTGTCCCTACAGTTACCGCCCTTTGTAATCACACCACCTTTGCCAAAAAAGGGAAGCACAACTGGTTCCTCGCTCAATCAGACTACGGCAAAAGACTGATGATCATTCGGACACATGAGCCGGAAAAGTTATATTGCAAAAACCCCACTATATACAAGCACCGTGAAATACGTGAGTATCCGAACAGTGGCTGTTACGTCTATGAGCAGGATACCAGCTTGTTGGGGCCTTTAGGATTTTTTAGTTGGAGGCAGGTAAACAACCTTGGTTCACACTCTCTGTTTCTTGGACTCAATTATCCGATTAACCAAGAGATCACCGTTGGCAAGGACCTTGATGGCAGAGAGGCTCTGTTTGCTATGAAAACTGTGTCTACACGGCGAGCCCTAGGAGTTCGGGAGCAAACTCCCCTGATTGTCAACGATACAGCCTACAGCCAAAAGAAGGTGAGAATGCCAAAGGCATCCGGATTAACTTTGATCCTTGGATGTCTCAATTACGACATGCGGTGATGTGGTTCAAGCCTTCAGGTTGATAGGTAATTGGGCTATTGCGTTGAAAGGGTGGAGTACAGGTGTCTCCGGATAATTGGTCGCTGAAGCGGGGCTGCAAATTATGATGGTGTTGGATCATCTCTTCGAATGACTTTGTTGTCTTTGCTGTTTGTTCTGGATGGGTAGTTCTTTCTTTTCTTATGCATATTCCTTATCATTTGGTCATCCTCATCTATGTCACTCTTACTACGTAATAGTTGCCTCTATTTAGAATGTCAATCTCGTCTGGATCACGAGAGTCTGAGCGCTGTAGATGGGTGTGTTTTGGTGGTGTAGCAGGACTTCTTATGAACTATCATGTCTTGCTGTTTATGTCAATACTAGTCACTAGTCAGTGTTTGAATGTTGTATATATCTTTGTTTCGAACTGTTTATTGTCTCGAACTACTGGTGGGCTAAATGAGGGCATCCCCATTCTCCAGTGTTCAGAGTGTATCTCCTTTTTTCAAGTTATATAATTTGAGCTCAGTGTCTTTTCGATGATGTACACTTGTTTGGGCTAGTGAGGTGTCATTGAATATGGGCCGAGTAGTAACGCAATGCCAAACAGGTCAATTGTGACTCTCAGGCTGGGCTCCCAAAAGATCCTCAAAAAAAGGTCGGGCTCTCCAAAAAAGAAAGAATAAGGACTCTTAGGCCGACATGTGGGTGCCACTGGTGTTTTCGTGCGCTTGCGCGTCGAGAGCATATTGGCGCGTGTTTGAAATTCATGTTACCTTTTCATCCCCAATCTCCCGCCCCTCCCCCACCTCTGGAATCTCGATTCCTACTCCAGTTCCCCCAAATCCCCCTCCTGCACTCCTTGTACTCAAGCGCACTATCATGTCGCCAGTCAACGCGGATCTCCGAGCCAGAGATCCTGAGGTCCGTCCTGCCTTCGGTCGCTGTGTGCTGTCGCTCAACAGTGGCATGGCAGCGCTTGACGACCAGTTTGCCGGCAAAGTGCTGATGGTAACCATCAACGGCGACCGGCCTCCCGTCTCGCCAGACGACCTTGTCAAAGCTCTTGGCATTGCGCACGGCATCCAAATAAGTGACTTGCTCGTCGAAGTCTGTCTGCCACCGGCTGATTTCTTAGTCAGGTTCCGGACAACTTTCGATTGCAGTCGTGTGTTCGAATCTTCCCGGCGTTTGTTCTGCGATGGCGCGCTGGTGAGCTTTGATCGGTGGCACCCAGGATGGGGCTCAGTGCCCTCTGAGCTTGAGTTTTTAACAAAGCTTACCTTCCACGGCATGCCTCAACGTGCTTGGAATAGCGAGTCCATGAATGAGCTTATCAACGACCTTGGAGGTGAGCTCATAAGTATGTTTGTTCCTCCAGACAGCTGGGCTCTGGCGGTTATGGCATGGATGAAGAAGCCTTCCACCATACTGAGGGTGATTGGTGTTGAGATACCGGTGCAGGAACCAGGGTTGTACTATTCGTCGCCACCAAGGCCGCCGTGGACCACGTTAGGGATGTACCTGTATCGAATGTTCGTGCATGTCGAAGAAGTGGTCAATCCATCAATCGAAGTCCTGCCGCCGCTGGTGCCAGGGTCCGTCGACGACGTCCATTACAGAAGTCAACGTCAGACTTTCCCCGTGTTGCTCGGAACGATGGATGGCACAGGGCCTACTCCATGGCGCGACGGAGGCCACTGCTTCTTTGGGAGAAGAGGCAGGGTTGACTGCCTGGATGTGCTCTAATTTGAGGTAACAACTGAATCTTGTCAGATACTAGTTAAATCCGAGCTATGGGTGCGAAGCACTGATGTGCCAGTACATTTGATTGTGACCTATTCTAATTTTGTACCTGAACTTTTTTTGGAAAGGGATGTACGTCAACTTAATGTGCTAGCAGAACTTATTGTGTTGTGTGTCTGTTTTCTTTGCACAACATTCAAGATATTTCCCCGTCATTGATAAAGACGATGAACCGTTATGTACGAGTTCATTGGTTTCAATATAGCCCTACCCGTAGCGATCCACTGCTTCCATCCTGATTGTGCCACCTGCGTGAAATTTGTGTATGCAAGTTCAGTGTGCTATGATGTTCTATATGATTGTGTCAACTATATAAGTTTTTACTGAGCATCAGCAATGCATATGGCTGAAAGATGTATTTACGAGCATCGACCAGTGGGTCTCTCTCTCTCCCTCACACACACACACATGCACACATGCACACACGCACAAGTGGGACCCGTTGAATTACTTCTTTGCTTGTGGCAGCTTTTAATTAGGTTCCACTGTAATCTAACTTTTTTGGGCTTTTCCGGCATCGTTGAATGTGGGCTGAGTAGCCATGTTAGGTTGTACTGTACTACACAAGCCTTTTTTTCAACATCAACAATGCAACTGGGCCGACAGTTGTACACAATATCCGGGTCAACTTCTCCGCCCTGCTGGGCTGCAAACTTTCCTAGGAGGTATGCATTAGGCTTAACAAGAAAATGGACTTTAAGAAATAATAAATGAGATGTAATTATAATAACTGGGCAGTAACTATAAAAAATGCACCAAACGCGTATTTAGTTTAAAAATATATTATTTTTGGAATTTTAAAATTTTAATTTCATTACTTGTTGCGCGCGCAATATTTCGTTGGATTTTAATGTAATACAACTTTATTTTGAAATTATATTTAATCAAACTTGAAATTTCGGATAAAAATATTTCGGATCCCATAAAAATGTGGGAAATTGTTTTGAATTCTATTTTGAGTGGTTGGTTGAAATTGTTAATCTTTTTTTTGAGGAATGGTTGAAATTATTAATTGTTGTCCTAGCTAGAAAATGGGCTGTACTTTTAGCAAACTATAAATGGGCTGTAGTAAATTCCATTAGAATTAAAAAATGGGTTGTACATTCTTACAAATCACAAATGAGCTATATGTTCTCTGCCACACACTTGTGGGCCTTCTAAGTTGACGCGTCCCCTAAAAAAACTAAGTTGACGCGTATGCAAGGCTTTGTCAACAACACACGGTTCTCGCAGCTGTGGCCGTTGGATGTCCATCCAACGGATGTCGTGCTTGTTCTTCAATCTCGGATATTCTTGCTTCAGCCGCCCAAAAAATGATTCCTCCCCCTAACATCTGGGGTGCACCATTTCGGAGGCTGACCTGTGGGCCTATTAAGTTGACGCGTACCAAGGGCTTTGTCAACTTAGTCAATATAAACGATTCTAGGTGCAGTGGTCGTACGATGTCCATCCAACGGCAGTAGTGCATCTTCAACCTCTGGTCTTCTTGCTCCAGCCGCTCAAAACAGCGTCAGTCATGTCGCGTGCTCCTGCCTCCCCTGGCCGGCTGTGATGCCGCGGAGGCCTCACCGCCCCTACTACTCCCACCGCTGGCCAGGCCATCCCTTTACTCACCCACACCTCCTATTATTCTACGACGACGACAGCCTCACACCGTAACGAACCAGTGAACCCTCATACTCCTCTACGCGTGGGCATCCACTGTCGCGTCTTCCCCGGTTCCGCGTCGTCCCCTTCCCAGGCCTCGCCGTCGTCCACCGCCCTGGTGCTCTCGGTGTGGCATGGTCAACGTGATCAAGGAACGGCTTCCATCGGACGTGGACAATACGTGGAGAGGCTGACAGCTGGGTCCACGGCCGTAGCAAGGAAGTGCCTCCTTATTATGCGGAAAATAATGATTCCTCCACCTGTCAGCAGGGACCCACCGGACGGGCAACCATATTTCGCGAAAAAACGTTTCCCCCTGACTGCTGGGACCTACCAGCTACATCTTCGCACGCAAGGAAGTGCGTCCGGGCAAAAAAAATGATTCGCCCCCCTCATTGCTGGGACCCACCAGCTACATCTTCGCACGCAAGGAAGTGCTTGACAGTCGGGACCCACCTGATCGAAGCGTACGTAGCGTTGTCATTCTGGTCACGAACGTGTACCTACATACTGGTCGATGTAGAGGCGCGCATGTAGCATGTACACGTACATACAACGGCCAGTGTGCAAGAAAGAAAATACGGCCATGTACGTATATACGGGGGAGGGGGTCTCGAACGCCTACTCACACATACGTACGGACAAAGCTCGTGTACATGGCTGGTCGGAACAAAGAAACAGCGTCATCATCGCCCGAAAAAAAACAGCGTCATCGTCGTGTTCATGGGGAGGCAATAGAATGCGTTGTGTTCATCGGGAGGCAACGGAACGCGTGGGAGCCAACTGGCTTGGACGGAATAGCCGATGGAAACGAGGCCTGGTGTACCGCAGAATGGAGGAAACGACCTTGTGTTCGACCGTCCACGTTCAAAACGGGATCCTGTTCATCGGGAGGGGTCAGGCGTACCGTAAAACGGAGGAAACAGGCTTGTGTTGGACCTCCTATGGTCGAAACGGGTTCCTGTTGATCGGGAGGAGTGTGGCATACCGCAAAACGGAGGAAACGGACTTGTGTTGGAGCGCTACGGTCGAAACGGGGGTCCTGTTCATCGGGAGCGGTGTGGCGTACCGCAAAACGGGACTCCACGGGATACTGTTCATCTCCACCGTCGACCCCCTCCAGCCTCCACGGGCTACTGTTCATCCATCGTCGACCTCCTCCAGCCTCCACCTGCGACTGTTCATCCACGGGCTCCTGTTCATCCAGCCTCGACCGTGCGCTACTCCACTGGCTACTGTTCAACCAGCCCTCTCCACGGGCTCCTGTTCAACCACCCCTCCACGGGCTAATTTTCATCTAGCCCTCAACCGTATATTATTCATCCATCCCTCCATGGGGTCGTCCTGTTCATCCAGCCCTTCACGGGGTCCTGTTCATCCAGCCCCAACCGGCTCGATCGATCGGGGTCCTGTTCATCCAGAGGCAACACCACGGGGTCCTGTTCATCTACCCCCACCAGGAACTGTTCATCCAAACCCCCCAACAACGCTCACTGATCATCCAGAGGCAGCATCGATCGGCTGCAGTTAGCAGCAGTAGCGAAGGAATCACTCGGGTTTAGTAACGTAGCTAGTGCAATCGCTCGGGTTCAGTTCGAGTCCAATGCCTCGCTCATGTTCAGTTAGAGCCCAACGCCTCGCACACACGCGCGTACGTGTACGAGAGAAACGTGCATCGCTCGGCCCCCAACCACCCACCGTAACCGGGAACTCCCCGAAATTTTCCTCGCCCTCGCTTCTACCACGGTTTTTTCCGTCATGGATGGCCCAAAGAATGTCATGCAGCTGCATCTCCGGCCCGCCCAGGACGAAAAGCCCATTTTCTGTCATGATTTTTTTGTCATAGAAGTAGGAGCCCACCACATCTATGATGATACCGGGTTTTGTCACAATTATCGTCATAGAAGTGTCATAAGTATGATAGAAAAAAAATCGTTTGGCCCAAAATGTCACATATGTGTATTTTTTTGTAGTGTCAGATGTCCCCTTTATCTCAACCGTTGTGTAGTGCTAAGATTCGGACCACTACCAGTATTTTACTCCGTATTTGGAGGAGTATGCCGGGCTTTTTCGCAGGTTGTGGCCCACTCAACCACCACATTAAATGCAACATCCGTCATTGTGACAGCCCCTCAGATGGAGAGTTGCCTCGTGGGCCACGGCTCAATCGTCAGGCACCAAATGGACGTCGCCATTAATTCAGCTCCTCCCGCATCCTTCCACTGCAAGATTCCTCTGCTGCCTTCGCTCGCCGTAATGGCCATGAGTCAGCAAAGACGATAACAGTTGGATCGTGCTCGCCAGCCCCCTCCACTCCACCTGCTTCTGGTTCCATAGCAGCCTCCGAATCAACATGAAGCTTATCATCGATGTAGACAGCAGCCACCAGTGCATGGCCGTGAACTGACAAGCTCCGTTGAAAAACAAAAAGACAAGAAATTGTTCCAGCTCCCAGTTTTCTTCAAGGAAAAACAATTGATGCAAAACAAGAACTGCATTCTGGAAACATCCCATCAAAATTATTGGCATACCTGAAACGATCCATTCGACATGCGGGAAACAACATTGCCATCTGATCATGCAGACGTAGCCTGGTTCACATTTGCCCCATGCTTCCATTCTTACAGAAAGGAACAAGAGGAAGAAAGATCAGAGGGAGAAACAATTCAAAAACTAGAGTCATGTACCTCAGCACCGCAGCCGATGCCTGCACCCACTGTGACTGTCAGTGTCAAAACCGGCAGATCTCGGGTAGGGGGTCCCGAACTGTGCGTCTAAGGTCGATCGTAATAGGACACAAGGGACACGATGTTTACCCAGGTTCGGGCCCTCTCTATGGAGGTAATTTCCTACGTCCTGCTTGATTGATATTGATGAATATGAGTATTACAAGAGTTGATCTACCTCGAGATCGTAATGGCTAAACCCTAGAGGTCTAGCTTGTTTGGCTATGGTCATGAATATCCCTATCCGAACTAAGTCCTCCGGTTTATATAGACACCGGAAGGATCTAGGGTTACACAAGGTCGGTTACAAAGAAGGGAATCTACATATTTGGTCGCCAAGCTTACCTTCCACGCCATGGAGAGTCCCATATGGACACGGGTGCAGTCTTCGGTCTTCGTATCTTCACAGCCCATCAGTCTGGCCCATGGCTAACAGGTCGGACGCCCGAGGCCCCCTTAGTCCAGGACTCCCTCAGTAGCCCCTGAACCTGGCTTCAATGACAAGGTATCCGGCGCGTAGTGCTGTCTTCGGCATTGCAAGGCAGGTTCCTCCTTCCGAGCTCTAGAATAGTCTTCGGACGAATTGATTGTGTCCGGACCTGTAACACACACCACACACAACTGTAGAGAGAATATAATAATACACGAGTTCAATCCGCTGACAACTTTTACAACATGACATCACGTCCATCCGGTCATAATTTCGAACCGTTTTTTGCCTGCCGCTCCATGTTTCGAGACGCGGTAGCCATTGGCACGTCTTGTCAAAGCAGATATTGTGTCCCCTTATTACTGGATTCTCATCAATACGGGCGTGGGTAACTCAACCGTGCCATTTACGCAGCCCTTGGGAACAGGCGAATTTTGAGGCGAGTGGGGTGGCGTTCAATATTCACTACCCTTATAAGGAGATAAGATTCCTCCTTCTTCCACCATGCCTTCTTCCTGCCTTTCCACTCTTGAGCTCCAGCGCCCAAGTTCTCATCTGTTCCCCACTCGAGAAAACACTCAACCATGTCCGGACACGGAGGTCAAGGCAAGTGGATGGCTTCCTCCGTCAAGGAGGAGGACATCGCCGAGCTTCGAGCGGTCGGGTACCTGGCGAAGGAAATCACCCACCGTCTTCCAGCCCAAGGACAAATCATTCCCACACCGAAGCCCGATGAGAGGGTAGTGTTCCTCCCCCATTTCCTCCGCAAGCTAGGGTTTCTACTCCACCCCTTTGTCCGTGGGATAATATTCTACTACGGAATAGACTTCCACGATCTATCCCCGGACTCCTTCCTCAATATCTCGGCGTTCATCGTCGTGTGCGAGGCCTTCCTCCGCATCCATCCCCACTTCGGGCTGTGTCTCAAAACATTTAACGTGAAGCCCAAGGTGGTGGATGGACATCACGCAGAGTGTGGGGGCGCCATGGTGAGCAAGCTCACCAATGTCTCTTGGCCAAAAGGCACATTCGTGGAGTCTGTCAAGGAATGGTAGAAACAATGGTTCTACATCACTGAACCCCGCAGCGCCACCCGGGCCGCGGCTGCCGCATTCAACTCCGGCGCTCCCGTGCGACTCACTTCCTGGGTCGAGAAGAGCCCGAACTGGTGTTCGTCAGACGAGCTAATTGCGCTGCAAATGCGCATTCAAAGCATGATTGATAGGGACATCAAGCTTGTCGACGTAATCCAAGTGATGCTGGTGCGCCGGATCCTCCCCTGCCAGAGCCGAAGCCGCCCTCTATGGGATTTCAACCCGAAAAAACACCACACTTTGGTGAGGCTCTTCGAAACAGCTCACGAACATGCCTGGAAGTTGCTCTTCAAAGGCAACGAGATACCGCCGGCCACAGATTCAGACTGTGGTCATGACATAAATCACCTCCCCAGCGAGGTATATTATTTTCAACACATCCCCTACTTGCTTGTTTCAAGGGTGATGTCTAAGCTATTATTATCATTGCTTTTTCAGTACTGGTTGAAGAAGGCGAATCAGATCCGGTGTCCGGCTCTCCTGCCTAAAGAACCAGTCATCCCGCGCTTAGCGAAGATGCTGGAGCCGGCGCCTTACAGGGCACCAGAAAAGAAAGACACATGAAAGGCCAAGGGGGTTCGGAGTGGCCCCCGCCGCAGGGGCACTTTGGACGTGACGCCCGAAGACAAGACCCGTTCCCCTACCGCCGAAGACGATGAGGAGGAGGAGGAAAGCGACTCTCCCCCTGATGGGGGGAGGAAGAAGAGGGCGGCCTCCACAACTCTGTAGGCGGAGGTGCCCAAGAAGGGGAAGGCTCCCTCACGGATAACTCCGCATGGGACGTCGACAACAGTCCGGAGAGACGCCCCTGCACTAAGCCTCGGGCCGCATCGTAAGTGCTAAGACTTATATCCTCCCATAAAGTGCATCCCTCTTATTGTATTAACATGATTGATTATGTTATTGTAGTCTCGCCCACAACAGCTCCCCGCGATCCTCGTTAGGAGGCCCGCTAGATTCCAAGGCGATGGCCGGCGACTCACCGCCAGCCGCTCACTCCCCCAAAGCCAAGGATGATGCAGAGGTACTGTCCCGAAGGACTGTTCCATGCGGGGAAGAGGCTTAGGAGGCGCCAGAAGGCGAAATCCCCGTCGCCGCACACCAAGGGGAATCAATCCCCATGGAGACTGGTGGGAAGGGCCATACTCAGTTCGACCCTCAGCCGGACTCAATTCCGGAGATCGAGGCTGCTCCGGAATCCAGCACGCGACCTCCTTCGAAAGAAGGGGGGATGCCCGTTCCCCTGGTGACCCCTGTCCAACTAGGGGCACTGGATAATCTGCTGGAAGCGCTGCGTGGCGCTTCCATTGTGGATGAGCACCGTGTCCTTATGGGCACGGTAATCAAAAGGGTTCGATCTGCCAAAAGCGGACTAACCGAAGCTTGCAGCAGCCTGTTGACAGGTTTTGAGGTAAGCAGCGCAAAAAAGGAGAAAATCCCAATATAAACAGTAGCCCCTGAGACATTGTCTGGTGTTCGAAAATAAAAAACCAGACAGAGGATCAATTTCCTATTGCAGGAAACTAACTAAATCTGTCTGAAATGTATGTGCAGCCATCGTTGTTGGCCGCGGCCTCGCATACTGCCGAAGTCTCTGGACTAAAGCAGAAATTGGCGGAGGCCGAGGAGGAGTTGGGCCAGGTGAAGAGGCAGCTCCAGGAAAAACAAGGTAAGTAATAACCTATTATGGATTTGAGAAAAAAAGAAAAGGGGGAAATGATATGCAATGATCTGAATACCATGATGTGAACAGAGGCGACGACCGAGGTCGAGGCCCTAAAAACGGCTCTGGTCAAAGCCGAGGGGAAGGCTGTCAAGGAGCATGCCGCCCGTAAAAGGCTCAAGGCCCGGGTCAACAAATCCAACAGGAGCTCCAGGACATGGTGAGGAAGTGCGAGACCTTGGAGCACAATGCGTCGGCTCAAGAGGCCGAACTTTTCAAGGCTCGTGAGAGTGCAGAGGCGGCCCAGATTGAAGCCCAGGATGCCCTCCATGAGATCTAGGAGGCCAAGAAGATCGCGGCGGGTAAGGCATTCAATATGCAAAGCAGGAGTGTGAAGAGGAAATTTCTTTTACTAACCCAGATTCGGAGTTCTCCAGGAGCCTTTGCTGATCTGCCACGCAGTGTGACCGACACTGCGGAGTTCTTTCGAGACGAAGAAGGGAGCTCCACGGAGAAGCTGTTCTGGTCGTAATATTGCACGCCAGAACATCCGGTACCCTTCAGCGATCAGCTGAAACAGCTGGTCGAGCTGCACAGGATGGCCGAACTGTCCATGAAGGATATGGTAATCCGGCTGTGGCCAGCCGAAGCTATTCCCAGCAGCTACTTCGGCCTCGTGAAGAAGCTGGCAGATGCCTGTCCTCGGCTGGATGTCGTCAAGCGGTCCGTCTGCATCGAGGGCGCGTGTCTAACCTTCTCTTATTGCAAGGTCTGGTGGGCGAAGCTGGACGCTATCAAGCTAGCGACCGAGGGCCTGCCGGAGGGCAAGGAGCACCGCACACGTGAGCGATACGTCGGCGATGTCTTAGAGGGATCCCGCATTGTTGCGGATCATTGTGCGAAGGATACCATCTTTGAATGAACGTATTCAAGCTCCCTCTGCCTTGTACGATTAAACAAAAATTTTATGCAATATAATGCTTATTATGTTTTTAAATTTTTACTTCATGTGCGGCCGTGTTGCATGAAATTGGATTAACCAGTCGTCGGCTGCTGCCCCCATGTAGGTAGTACGGGGGTGTTCAGGATGGAATCTAAACAAACTTGATCCAATTAGATGGTCCTTGAAGGAGTTTTTTAGTGCAACAAACCAGGCAACCAGACTATGCGGCTGTAACGCCCTCACTTAGCCATAGGAGTGCGCCAATAAAAACATGGGCGCAGCCCCTAGTATCCAAACTAGAGTGCTTTAAGCATCTAATCGAGAAGTACCAATCCTTCGCGTAATGCGGAATAAATCTCCAATGATTTGGAACCTCCGAACAGCTGACCGGCTCTCGCCGCATCATGACAGTCGATTTTTGGCTTTCTCTACTGAGGTGCTCCTTTGGATAAACCAAGGCACAATCGCAGTAGTTATCCCTTTACTACCTTAGCCGATATAGTGGAACGTAAGGTAGCAAGCACAGGAGCCGGGCAACCCAACTATTAACCAAAGACATGATTCGGAGCCAATGCATATAATCCTAAATTCGGGGTGCCGAACTGTACTTATAAAAAGTGTTCGGACTTTTGTTGTCATAATGTGGGGTGCTATGAAGCCCCTGGCAAACATCAAGCATACCAAAGTGTACGGGTGCTACCTGATAGGATTATCCACGGGGGAGCTGAAAAAAACCCAGAAAAGGTACAAAGGTAAAAAGCTGGAGTCCTACAGCTCCTGCCGCAAACTGTTCTCATTGTAATTTAATTAGTACGTCAAAGCGCATTGATACAGGTAGTGCGATAAGCAATAGGCTATTCGACATGCCGAAACCAGGGAGAGCTGCATGTGGGACCTGAAAAATAGGAAAGTTATCGTTAACGGAATCACCCAAAAGGCCCCCCATATGTCTGCGTTTCTCGCCGTCTTGGTGTGTTTATCCTTCAAGAGGATCGATGACCAGGCCATCAGATGGTGCCTGTGGGATTGAGACCTGAAAAGGAAACAAGTAAAAATGAAAGTATATGTGTATCCGACGTTGGTTGAGCCGTACTACGGACCACAAGCTAGCCATGCCTCCATCGATGCCCATGGGATTTTGTGTGCGTAGTTATGTACGCGTGGCACGAGTTCCACCACTTGATCGGAACTGCGACGGAGGCCGGATTGCTAGTCGATCTCCTGACGAGCCGAGCTCTCCTGCAGCAGAGTAGTTCGGACCCTCTTAACGGTGTCCGTGGGCTCGGCAGCCGAATTAAGGTTCTGCTTGAGAAGGCCGCTCTATACTTCTGCTGCTAAGGCAGCTGTGTGCTCTTCTGTACGAAGGGAGCGTTCTGTATTTCCGTTGACTGTTATGACGCTGCATGGACCGGGCATCTTGAGCTTGAGATAAGCATAGTGTGGTACTGCATTGAATCGAGCAAACGTGGTTCGTCTGAGCAGTGCGTGATAGCCGCTGTGAAACGGGACAATATTGAAGATTGGCTCCTCGCTTCGGAAGTTGTCCGGAGATCTGAAGACAACCTCTAGTGTGATTGAGCCCGTACAGCGGGCCTCTACACCTGGTATGACTCCTTTGAAGGTAGTCCTGGTGGGCTTGATCCGAGATGGGTTAATGCCCATTTTTTCGCGCTATATCCTGATATAGCAGATTAAGGCTGCTACCTTCGTCCATAAGGATGCGAGTCAGGCGGAACCCATCAATTATTGGGTCTAAGACCAGTGCGGCCGAGCCACTGTGACGGATACTGGTCGGATGATCCCGACGATCGAAGGTGATCGGGCATGACGACCATGGATTAAATTTTGGGGCGACTGGCTCTATCACGTAGACGTTCGTGAGCGCACACTTGCGCTCCCTCATAGGGATGTGGGTAGCGTATATCATGTTCACCGTTTTGACCTGAGGGGGAAACTTCTTCTGTCCCCCTGTGTTCGGTAGCTGGGGCTCTTCGTCATCGTCCTCGCTTTGTGATCCCTTTTCCCTATTCTTGGCATTTAATTTGCCGGCCTGTTTAAAAACCCAGCAATCTCTATTTGTATGATTGGGTGGCTTGTCTGGGGTGCCATGAATCTGGCACGGACAATCGAGTATGTGGTCCAAGCTGGATGTGCCTGAATTGTTCTTTTGGAACGGCTTCTTCGGCTGACCGGACTTGGGGCCTCTGAATTCGGCATTGACTGTCGTGTCCTCGGTGTTATCACTGTTGTTTCGACGCTTGTATCTGTTGCGTCGAGACTTGTCTTTGCTAGTTTTAGCTTCAGGGGTGCCGGCGTCACTTGCATTGTTTTTGCTACGGGCCAACCAACTGTCCTCGCCCGCACAAAAGCGGGTCATGAGTGCAGTGAGGGCTGCCATGGATTTTGGCTTTTCTTGGCCTAGGTGGCGAGCAAGCCATTCGTCGCGGATGCTGTGTTTGAAGGCTGCTGGGGCTTCGGCATCCGAACAATCGACGATTTGGTACTTTTTAGCTAAGAACCTAGTCCAGAATTTCCTGGCGGACTCTCCGGGCTGTTGAACTATATGGCTTAAGTCATCAACGTCCGGAGGTCGAACATATGTACCTTGGAAGTTATCTAGGAAGGCCTCTTCCAAGTCCTCCCAGCTGCCAATAGAATTTGCAGGCAGACTGTTGAGACAGTGCCGAGCTGACCCCTTGAGTTTTAAAGGGAGGTATTTGATGGCGTGGAGGTCATCACCACGGGCCATATGAATATGGAGAATGAAGTCTTCGATCCACACTGCGGGGTCCGTGGTTCCATCGTATGATTCTATATTCACGGGTTTGAACCCTTCTGGGAATTCATGATCCGGGACCTCATCAGTGAAGCAATGAGGGTGTGCGGTGCCTCTATATCGGGCTATATCGCTACGTAGCTCTGATGGAGTCCGTCTGTGGTTTTAGGTCCAAGCATGACTAAGTTTATCACGTCCGAATAGGTGACCGCTGTCGCGTGTTGAGGCACGCTCTCGTGATCCGTAGATTGATCTAGTATGTCATGCTTTATTGTTCAGGTTTTGCCGAAGGTCATATGTATGACCGTGGGCTAATTTACCTCTACCTGTGCGCTGAGGCGGGGCTGGCTGGTGTTCGGCGTGAGTTGTCATTTTGTCTCGGCCACGTGGTGGCTGGTCAGCCATATTATACGATGGAGGTATGTATTTCAGCGCCTCCTCATCAAACTGAGGTAGCAATTTGTGCTTTGGGTAGCTTTTGGTTGGGCGCTTGAGGCTGTATTCTTCGGCTGCTAGGACATCGGTCCATTTATCATTGAGCAGATCTTGGTCAGCTTGAAGCTGCTGCTACTTCTTTTTCAGGCTCCTTGCAGTGGTGATTAGCTGGCGCTTGAAGCGCTCTTGCTCAAGAGGTTCCTCAGGCACGATGAAATCCTCGGTGCCGTGGCTCACCTCGTCCTCGGAGAGCGGAAGGTAATTGTCGTCCTCCGAATCTTCGTGCGTGGCCTCCTTGCCAGGGCTAGCCTGCCCATCTTCCCGTTCATCTTGTTCGTTAGCTGTTTCAACGGGTTCTTCGTTGTCTTTGGCACCTTCTGGAGAATTATCTTCTCCTGTGCCGGTGTTCCTGTCTTTACCGCGGCGTGACTTAGAGCGGAGCCGCTGCCGCCGACGCTTGAACTGTATTTCAAAAGGTTTATCCTTAGCTGGATCTTCCTTGTCCTCGCCGCTGTTCTCCTTTGGTGCATCCACCATGTATACATCATACGAGGAAGTGGCCGTCCAACGTCCGGTGAACGGCGGGTTCTGGGCCTCTTCTTCTCCGGCATCGTCGTCCATACCGTCGATGTCTTCGGAGTCGTAATCAAGTTCGTCGGTCAAATCCTCGATCGTGTCTATGAAGTGGGTGGCGGGTGGGAAGCAAAATTCTCCGCCGTCAGCCCCTAGTTCGAGTCGGATATAGTTCGGCTGTGAGTCCTCCGCCAAGGACATGTTTTTAATGAGTTTAGCGCATTGCCCAAAGGTGAGTGCTGGAAGGTGTCTGCGTCGCTGAATTCGAAGATCGACAAACGATCAAGCTCGGCGTCCATGGGCTCACGTGGTTCAGAACTTACAACCGGAGACGAGTCCGGGGTTCCGCTGACAAAAACGTCGTGAGAGGTTAAGTCTATGTGCGGCTCCAACGCTGTGGAATCTGTTGCCTCCGTAGTGAGGTTGATCCTCCCGTCCTTGGATGGCGTGGCTTGCTCCGGATCTAGGGCCAGAGCGGTTATAGGAGCAATCTCCTGGATGCGGCCAAATGGCAGATTTAGGTCATGATCATCAGGGTGACCGGGAGCGGCTACCGCGGTCTCGAATCCGGTGAAGATCAAGTCTCCATGGATGTCCGCAACGTAGTTCAAGCTCCCAAATCTGACCTGATGGCCAGGGGCGTAGCTTTCGATCTATTCCAGATGGCCAAACGAGTTGGCCAGTAGTGCGAAGCCGCCGAACACGAAGATCTGTCCAGGGAGGAAAGTTTCTCCTTGGACAGCGTCATTATTGACGATCGAAGGAGCCATCAAACCTTTCGGCTAAAGCACAGTGGAACTCTCAATGAAAGCACCAATGTCGGTGTCAAAACCGGAAGATCTTGGGTAGGGGGTCCCGAACTATGTGTATAAGGTCGATGGTAATAGGAGACAAGGGACACGATGTTTACCCAGGTTCGGGCCCTCTCTATGGAGGTAATACCCTACGTCCTGCTTGATTGATATTGATGAATATGAGTATTACAAGAGTTGATATACCTCGAGATCGTAATGGCTAAACCCTAGAGGTCTAGCTTGTATGGCTATGATCTTGAATATCCCCTATCCGGACTAAGTCCTCCGGTTTATATAGACACCGGAAGGATCTAGGGTTACACAAGGTCGGTTACAAAGAAAGGAATCTACATATTTGGTCGCCAAGCTTGCCTTCCACGCCATGGAGAGTCCCATCCGTACATGGTGCAGTCTTCGGTCTTCGTATCTTCACAGCCCATCAGTCCGGCCCATGGCTAACAGGCCGGACGCCCGAGGACCCCTTAGTCCAAGACTCCTTCAGTGACCCCTATCAAAATAACATCGTACGCATCACAAATGGATCGCTCCATCTCCTAGTACACCTGAGATCTGTGTGCTCAAATCTTACCCCTGAGATTAGTTCAAAATAAGGCTGAAGCTAGCTCCATCTCTCTCATTGGGCGTATGAGTTGTCACTGCTACATCTAATTACATGACACCAATACCAAAGCATTTTTACCTACATAAAAAATTTATAAACAATAATGGCACCACCACCACAAAGAAGCTCTTCTAATCAATCAAGAAATTTTAATGTGACAATATATACAAGTAGCGACAGCATGAAGGGCTGAACAAAAAATAGTCAAAAGCTCATGGAAGGCAATATGCAATTATGGAACAGAGGACATCAAAGGTTAACAGCATTGATGTATCACATCTATGACTGAACCTGAAAATAGACATAACGTAAAAGAGTTGAAACCCTTTGTTCAGATCCTAACTGACAACATCAACGAGAATGTTACATAGTACAGACCCTAACAAACAAGTTACTTTGCTTAACTCCCATTCCTATTTGGCTACTACATTCCTCCTGGCATCCTTAAGTTCCATTGCCTTAGTGCAGTTGCTCCGTTGATGGCCCTCGACACCATAGTTTTTGCATCTACCAGGCTTCCGAGGCTGCTTTGGGATGTCGCCACGGTCTGGACAAGCTGTTCTCTTGCGTGCTTGCGTACGGCATATGGTGCAAAATCTGGTCCTCTTGCTAAGTCCTTCATATGGAGATTCTCGCTGTTGGCCGACCCATCTCCTTCCTTTTCGCTGGTGCCAGAAGCCTGTCCAAGCAGTTGCTTGTCCTTGACATCGAGTCAGTCTCTCCAAAATCAGCCATAGCTTGCTGCCCACTGTGGTTCTGTTCTCTTACTACTATCATTGGGTTTGATTGGTTCACCACAGCTCCCTTTTCTATCTGCAAGCCATCTCTGACAAGACCATCTCTAATTTATGTGTACGACAACATTACTGACAAGTTCGACTTGAAGAGGTCCATCAACCGATTGTACACTTCCACACTGGTGTCACCGAGCCTGACCAGCTCCATCGCATGCATGTACATGGTGAAGTGCCTTTACGCGTACGGGTTGTTCTGCATACTGTCTTTCTGTGATATTGTGCCAAGTGTGCAGCAGTATGTACCAACAGTACAGAAGGAGGATTCATCATTTTTCCAAATAGAGATAATGCCTGCAAGTATGGTCACGAGTGGAGAACCACCCATCATTCTTTGGAATTCTGAAAAAAAAACACTTGAAACTCTCTTAGGTCTCGTTGCAAACAAGAGCACCAGCCATAAGCACACTCTGGAAGTGTTTGTTAACCCCAACAAATAGGACGAAAGGCATGTCATATAGGTTGGTACTATATGTTCTGTCGAATGTTATGACATACCCAAAGAAGGAGTACTACAGCATGTTGCGCCCACTTGCCCACATCAGATTCTTGATTCTACCTTCACTGTAAGCTTGGACCCTGTGTTCTCGACACCAGCTGTCACCTGCAAAATGTTTACCAAATTTCGTCAGTTAGTAATTCTTGACAACCTTATCAACTCAATTGATTCGTTGAAGTAGTACCAAGCAAAAATTCATACTCACCGCGCACCCACAAACTATTTCCTGCATGCATTTTGTCCTCTCCATATTCAGCTGGCTCTTATCGTATCAAATGCCAAAGCCCTTGTCCCATGAGTACAAATTCTAGAAGTCATACGCCTCACCCACCGAGTCAAATCTAGTGCCAATAACTAATGTAATCACATTATTAGCTGGGTTCCCAACAAAGCTCCTGATAGCCTTCTCAAATGAATTGACGCGGGTTTGGGCAAGGTGCTGCAGCTCCAATCGTCAACCTTGCGAAAGCATGCAACTATGAAATTATTCTCCAAGGTTTCAACCATCATATCATACTAACTAAGTGCATCTTATGCCCTAGTTCTTCAAATCCAGTAGTTAATTTTTCTAAACTCACCCTGAATTTTTTAAATCCTACAAAAATATGATTTTCCTTCCTATTCTGTCATAATCCATACACTAATTGAGCAAAACTAAGACTCATTTTATCCTGCTCCAAATTGAATGCATGATCAAATACATCACTAACCTTTTGTTCCACCCAGGGGCTCGGGGATTCATCTTTCCAGTTGACAGTTCCAAAGCCGGGGAGAGCTCTCCCTCCTTTCCGTCGCCGTGTCAGCGACTGCCAAGATCTGAGCGTCCGCGCTGCCATCCACTGGTGCCAGCTCCCCCGCACCCTGCTCCGCCACCAGTCCATCTATCATCGCCACTGCCTGCTCCACCACACCTTGATCTGGCAGTTGCCGCTTGCTGCTCCGGCACGGGAGGTGGCACCATACTCTCGCCTACCTCCTCCAGGAAAGTGGATCTATTCGATGAGGAACCAAATCCATCTCAAGCAGTAAATACAGATCACTAATCCAGGGACTAAACCACGGGAAAAGGAAGGATTTACATACCCGCGTATGGACTGCATCAAGAACTCCATGGTCGTCGGCTCGCTGCCGGCTCGCCTTCTCTCGACGGCTCCAGTCCCCAACCTGCAATAGGCCGAGAAGACACTAGACAGTGCATTCATTTCCCCCTGACCCCACCAACCGGAAAAGGCAACAACCTGATCCACGGATCAGACATGCACGGCGATTGTGATCCACGGCTTGCCTTGTCTCAGTCGAACGTCTGTCAGCCCACCACATACGTATTTCTCAATAATGTCCTTTTTCCAGCAGCCCACGAGCAATTGTATAAAGAAATGGCCCATATCCATATGTAGTACTGAACGCCCAGGATAGTGAGCTCATTTGAGCACGGGTCCAATAATTCCATGTCCCCACCCCCCACTTTTTTCTTCCAACTGGGGGGGAAAGAGGGAAGGAGAGGAGAGGAAGAGGGAAAGGCGGGTCGTGCCCCCTCCCTTCCTATTCGGACTTGCCTTGGAGGGGGGGGGAGCGCCTCCCCCTTGTGGGTTGTCCCCTCTTCTCTCCCATGGCCCATGAGGCCTATGATTTCTCCCGAGGGGGGGGGTCCGGTAACCCCTTGGTACTCCGATAAAATACCTGAATCACTCAGAACCATTCCGATGTCCGAATATAACCTTCCAGTATATGAATCTTTACCTCTCGACCATTCCGGGACTCCTCGTCATGTCCGCGATCTCATCTGGGACTCCGAACAGACTATGGGTTCGAGAACTATGTAGACATGACCGAGACATATCTATGGTGAATAACCAATAGCAGAACCTCAATGCTCATATAGGTTCCTACATATTCTACGAAGATCTTTATCGGTCAAACCGCATAACGACATACGTTATTCCCTTTGTCATCGGTATGTTACTTGCCCGAGATTCGATCATCGGTATCCTCATACCTAGTTCAATCTCGTTACTAGCAAGTCTCTTTACTCGTTCCGTAATGCATCATCCCGCAACTAACTCATTAGTCACTTTGCTTGCAAGCTTTATAGTGATGTGCATTATCGAGAGGGCCCAGAGATACCTCTTCGATACACGGAGTGACAAATCCTAATCTTGATCTATGCCAACTCAACAAACACCTTTGGAGACACCTGTAGAGCATCTTTATAATCACCCAGTTACGTTGTGACGTTTGATTGCACACAAGGTGTTCCTCCGTTATTCGGGAGTTGCATAATCTCATAGTCAGAGGAATATATATAAGTCATGAAGAAAGAAATAGCAATAAAACTAAACGATCATTATGCTAAGCTAACATATGGGTCTTGTCCATCACATCATTCTCTAATGATGTGATCCTGTTCATCAAATGACAACACATGTCTATGGTCAGGAAACTTAACCATCTTTGATTACTGAGCTAGTCAACTAGAGGCATACTAGGGACACTCTGTTTGTCTATGTATTCACACATGTACTAAGTTTCCGGTTAATACTTCTAGCATGAATAATAAACATTTATCACGATATAAGGAAATATAAATAACAACTTTAGTATTGCCTCTAGGGCATATTTCCTTCGGCCGGCCACTTGCACTAGAGTCAATAATCTTGATTACATAGTAATGATTCTAACACCCATGGAGTCTTGGTGTTGATCATGGTTTGCTCGTGAGAGAGGCTTAGTCAACGGGTCTGCACCATTCAGATCCGTATGTATTTTTCAAATCTCTATGTCTCCTTCCTTGACTTGATTGCGGATGGAATTGAAGCTTCTCTTGATGTGTTTGGTTCTCTTGTGAAATCTGGATTCCTTCGCCAAGGCAATTGCTCCAGTATTGTCACAAAAGATTTTCATTAGACCCGGCGCACTAGGTATTACACCTAGATCGAATATGAACTCCTTCATCCAAACTCCTTCATTTGCTGCTTCCGAAGCAGCTATGTACTCCGCTTCACACGTCGATCCCGCCACGACGCTCTGCTTGGAACTGCACCAACTTACAACTCCACCATTCAGTATAAATACGTATCCGGTTTGTGACTTAGAGTCATTCGGATCAGTATCAAATCTTGCATCGACGTAACCATTTACGACAAGCTCTTTGTCACCTCCATAAACTAGAAACATATCCTTAGTCCTTTTCAGGTATCTCAGGATGTTCTTGACCTCTGTCTAGTGATCCACTCCTGGATTACTTTGGTACCTCCCTGCTAAACTTATAGCAAGGCACACATCAGGTCTGGTACATAGCATTGCATACATGATAGAACCTATGGCTGAGGCACAGGGAATGACTTTCATTTTCTCTGTATCTTCTGAAGTGGTCGGGCATTGATCTGACTCAACTTCACACCATGTAACACAGGCAAGAACCCTTTCTTTGACTGATCCATTTTGAACTTCTTCAAAACTTTATCAAGGTATGTGCTTTGTGAAAGTCCAATTAAGCGTCTTGATCTATCTCTATAGATCTTGATGCCCAATATATAAGCAGCTTCACCGAGGTCTTTCATTGAAAAATTCTTATTCAAGTATCCTTTTATGCTATCCAGAAATTATGTATTATTATTTCCAATCAACAATATGTCATCCACATATAATATTAGAAATGCTACAGAGCTCCCACTCACTTTCTTGTAAATACATGCTTCTCCAAAAGTCTGTATAAAACCATATGCTTTGATCACACCATCAAAGCGTATATTCCAACTCCGAGATGCTTGCACCAGTCCATAAATGGATCACTGGAACTTGCACACTTTGTTAGCACCTTTAGGATCGATAAAACCTTCTGGTTGCATCATATACAACTCTTCTTTAAGATATCCATTAAGGAATGGAGTTTTGACATCCATTTGCCAGATTTCATAATCATAAAATGTGGCAATTGCTAACATGATTCAGACAGACTTAAGCATTGCTACGGGTGAGAAGGTCTCATCATAGTCAACTCCTTGAACTTGTCGAAAACCTTTCGCAACAAGTCGAGCTTTGTAGACAGTAACATTACCGTCAGCATCTGTCTTCTTCTTGGAGATCCATTTATTCTCTACGGCTTGTCGATCACCGGGCAAGTCAACCAAAGTCCACACTTTGTTCTCATACATGGATCCCATCTCAGATTTCATGGCCTCAAGCCATTTCGTGGAATCTGGGCTCATCACCGCTTCCTCATAGTTCATAGGTTCATCATGGTCAAGTTACATGACCTCCAGAACAGGATTACCATACCACTCTGGTGCGGACCGTACTCTGGTTGACCTACGAGGTTCGGTAGTAACTTGATTTGAAGTTTCATGATCATCATCATTAACTTCCTCACTAATTGGTGTCGGCATCGCTCGAACTGATTTTTGTGATGAACTACTTTCCAATTCGGGAGAAGGTACAATTACCTCATCAAGTTCTACTTTCCTCCCACTCACTTCTTTCAAGAGAAACTCCTTCTCTAGAAAGGATCCATTCTTAGCAACGAATATCTTGCCTTCAGATCTATGATAGAAGGTGTACCCAACAGTCTCCTTTGGGTATCCTGTGAATACACATTTCTCCGATTTAGGTTCGAGCTTATCAGGTTGAAGCTTTTTCACATAAGCATCGCATCCCCAAACTTTAAGAAATGACATCTTAGGTTTCTTGCCAAACCACAATTCATATGGTGTCGTCTCAACGGATTTAGATGGTACCCTATTTAACGTGAATGCAGTTGTCTCTAAAGCATACCCCCAAAATGATTGCGGTAAATCGGTAAGAGACATCATAGATCGCACCATATCTAATAAAGTACGGTTACAACGTTCGGACACACCATTACACTTTGGTGTTCCAGGTGGTGTGAGTTGTGAAACTATTCCACATTGTTTCAAATAAATAACAAACTCATAACTCAAATATTCACCTCCACGATCAGATCGTAGAAACTTCATTTTCTTATTACGATGTTTTTCAACTTCACTTTGAAATTCTTTGAACTTTTTCAAATGTTTCAGACTTATGTTTCATTAAGTAGATATACGTACCCATATCTGCCCAAATCATCTGTGAAGGTCAAAAAATAACGATACCCACCACGAGCCTCGACACTCATCGGACGGCATACATCAATATGTATTATTTCCAATAAGTCAGTTACTCGCTCTATTATTCCGGAGAACGGAGTCTTAGTCATCTTGCCCATGAGGCATGGTTTGCAAGCATCAAGTGATTCATAATCAAGTGATTCCAAAAGTCCATCAGCATGGAGTTTCTTCATGCGCTTTACACCAATATGACCTAAATGGCAGTGCCACAAATAAGTTGCACTATCATTGTTAACTTTGCATCTTTTGGCTTCAATATTATGAATATGTGTATCACTACAATCGGATTCAACAAAAATAGACCACTCCTCAAGGGTGCATGACCATAAAAGATATTACTCATATAAATAGAACAACCAGTATTCTCTGATTTAAATGAATAACCATCTCGCATCAAACAAGATCCAGATATAATGTTCATGCTCAACGCTGCCACCAAATAACAATTATTTAGGTCTAAAACTAATCCCGACGGTAGATGTAGAGGTAGCGTGCTGACGGCGATCACATTGACTTTGGAACCATTTCCCACACGCATCGTCACCTCGTCCTTAGCCAATCTTCGTTTAATCCGTATCCCTTGTTTCGAGTTGCAAATATGAGCAACAGAACCAGTATCAATTACCCAGGTGCTACTACGAGCATTAGTAAGGTACACATCAATAACATGTATATGAAATATACCTTTCACTTTGCCATCCTTCTTATCCGCCAACTACTTGGGGCAGTTCCGCTTCCAGTGACTAGTCCCTTTGCAGTAGAAGCACTCAGTTTCAGGCTTAGGTCCAGCCTTGGGCTTCTTCCCTTGAGCAGCAACTTGCTTGATGTTCTTCTTGAAGTTCCCCTTCTTCTCTTTGCCCTTTTTCTTGAAACTAGTGGTTTTGTTAACCATCAACACTTGATGCTCCTTCTTGATTTCTACCTCCGCAGCCTTTACCATCGCGGAGAGCTTGGGAATTATCTTTTCCATCCCTTGCATATTATATTTCATCACGAAGCCTTTATATCTTGGTAGCAGTGATTGAAGAACTCTGTCAATGACACCATCATCAAGAAGATTAACTCCCAGCTGAGTCAAGTGGTTATGGTACCCACACATTCTGAGTATGTGTTCACTAACAGAACTATCCTCCTCCATTTTGCAGCTGTAGAACTTGTTGGAGACTTCATATCTCTCAACTAAGGCATTTGCTTGAAATATTAACTTCAACTCCTCGAACATCTCACATGCTCCATGACATTCAAAACGTCTTTGAAGTCCCGATTCTAAGCCGTAAAGCATGGCACACTGAACTATCGAGTAGTCATCAGCTTTGCTCTACCAGATGTTCATAACATCTGGAGTTGCTCCTGCAGCGGGTCTTGCACCTAGCGGTGCTTCCAGGATGTAATTCTTCTGTGCATCAATGAGGATAATCCTCAAGTTACGGACCTAGTCCGTGTAGTTGCTACCATCATCTTTCTACTTAGCTTTCTCTTGGAACGCATTAAAATTCAAGGGAACGGTAGCACGGGCCATTGATCTACAACAACATAGATATGCAAAAACTATCAGGTACTAAGTTCATGATAAATTAAAGTTCAATTAATCATATTACTAAAGAACTCCCACTTAGATAGACATCCCTCTAGTCATCTAAATGATCACGTGATCCATATCAACTAAACGGTGTCCGATCATCACGTGAGATGGAGTAGTTTTCAATGGTGAACATCACTATGTTGATCATATCTACTATATGATTCACGTTTGACCTTTCAGTCTCAGTGTTCCAAAGCCATATGTGCATATACTAGGCTCATCAAGTTTAACCCGAGTATTCTGCACGTGCAAAACTAGCTTGCACCCGTTGTATGTGAACACAGAGCTTATAACACCCGGTCATCACATGGTGTCTCGGCATGACGAACTGTAGCAACAGTGTATACTCAGGGAGAACACTTATACCTTGAAATTTAGTGAGGGATCATCTTATAATGCTACCTTTGTACTAAGCAAAATAAGATGCATAAAGGATAAACATCACATGCAATCATAATATGAGACATGATATGGCCATCATCATCTTGTGCCTTTGATATCCATCTCCAAAGCACCATCATGATCTCCATCGTCACTGGCTTGACACCTTGATATCCATCGTAGCGTCGTTGTCGTCTCGCCAACTATTGCTTCTACGACTATCACTACCACTTAGTGATAAAGTAAAGCAATTACATGGCGATTGCATTTCATACAATAAAGTGACAACCATAAGGCTCCTACCAGTTGCCGATAACTTTTACAAAACATGATCATCTCATACAACAATTTATATCTCATCACGTCTTGACCATATCACATCACAACATGCCCTACAAAAACAAGTTAGACATCCTCTACTTTGTTGTTGCAAGTTTTACATGGCTGCTGCGGGCTTCTAGCAAGAACCGTTCTTACATACGCATCAACACCACAATGACTTTTCATCGAGTGTGCTGTTTTAACCTTCAACAAGGACCGGCCATAGTCAAACTCGATTCAACTAAAGTTGCAGAAACAGACACCCGCCAGCCACTTGTGTGCAAAGCACGTCGGTATAACCAGTCTTATGAACACGGTCATGTAATGTCGGTCCGGGCCGCTTCATCCAACAATACCATCGAATCAAAGTAAGACGCTGGTGGTAAGCAGTATGACTACTATCACCCACAACTCTTTGTGTTCTACTCGTGCATATCATCTATGCATACACCTGGCTCAGATGCCACTGTTGGGGAACGTAGCATGCAATTTCAAAAAAATTCTTACGATCACGCAAGATCTATCTAGGAGATGCATAGCAGCGAGACGGGGAGAGTGTGTCCACGTACCCTCGTAGACCAAAAGCGGAAGCGTTAGATTAACGCGGTTGATGTAGTCGAACGTCTTCACGATCCAACCGATCCAAGTAACGAACGTACGGCACCTCCGTGTTCAACACACGTTCAGCTCGATGAGGTCCGTCGAGCTCTTGATCCAGTAGAGGGTCGAGGGAGAGTTCTGACAGCACGACGAGGTGGTGACGGTGATGGTGATGTGATCCGCGCAGGGCTTCGCCTAAGCACTACGATGCTATGACCGGAGGAGTAAACTGTGGAGGGGGTCACTGCACACGGCTAAGAGAAATCTTGGTGTCCATTAGGGTGCTTGTCGGTGTGAAAACCGGCGGATCTCGGGTAGGGGGTCCCGAACTGTGCGTCTAGGCCGGATGGTAACAGGAGGCAGGGGACACGATGTTTTACCCAGGTTCGGCCCTCTTGATGGAGGTAAAACCCTACGTCCTGCTTGATTAATATTGAAGATATGTGTATTACAAGAGTAGATCTACCACGAGATCAGAGAGGCTAAACCCTAGAAGCTAGCCTATGGTATGATTGTATGTTGTGATTGTTGTCCTACGGACTAAAACCCTTCGGTTTATATAGACACCGGAGAGGGTTAGGGTTACACAAGGTCGGTTACAAAGGAGGAGATATACGTATTGCCTAGCTTGCCTTCCACGCCAAGTAGAGTCCCATCCGGACATGAGACGAAATCTTCAATCTTGTATCTTCATAGTCCAACAGTCTGGCCAGCGGAGATAGTCCGGCTATCCGAAGACCCCCTAATCCAGGACTCCCTCAGTAGCCCCCGAACCGGGCTTCAATGACGACGAGTCCGGCGCGTAGTATTATCTTCGGCATTGCAAGGCAGGTTCCTCTCCAAATTCTTTGTACTTGTCAAAATAATGTCCGATCCCTTGTGACGGTTTGTACTCCTCGGCTTCTAAGCCCAATAATGGCCACTTTCCACGTGTCGAGCGGATGCGAAGAGCCAGGGTGTTTTCACATTTACCCCCTAGCTATGTAAATGAGCCGCCTATTTAAAAAGACGAGGGTTCAGATCCAAATCACATCATCCTCCCTTGCTGAGTCTTCATCGGAGTGCACCCGACAGAGATCCATTCCACCATGGCCGGTCGATGCAGCTCCTCCTCTCGCACCCCTAGCTCCAAGCCTGGAGATTGGGAGAGATGTTCCATCCCGCATAGCAAATTGGTGATGTTTCAGTCCAAGGGATTCCTTCCCCCAGCGTATCTGGTCCCGGTTCGAGCTGGGCTTGCCACCTACAATGGCGGAGAGCAAGCGGAGAGCCGTCCCAATCCCTCCAAGGGAGAGTGGGTATGCCTTATCCCTTATCTAGTAAGAGGGCTCGGATTCTCAATTCATCCATTTCTCCGGGGGCTTCTGGAGTTCTATGGCCTCCAGCTGCACAACCTTACGCCTGCCTCCCTGCTGCACATCACGGGATTCATAGCCCTCTGCGAGTTATTTTTGGGCTGTGAGGCTCATTTCGCTCTGTGGAAGAACCTGTTCTGCCTTGTGCCCTGTTCTAAGAAGGGATCAATATATCAAGTGGGCGGAGCCGAAGTGTGGCGTATTGCCGGGACCGGATACCTGTCCGGGACCCCGAAGAAGACGTCCGAAGACTGGCTTTCAGAATGGTTTTATATAGAAGATGTCCCGCTTCCGGACCCTATTCGGATCGGCCTTCTCGAGTTCGGCAACGCCCCTTTGAAGAAGCGCTGGAGCTGGCGTCCATGGAGCTCCCTGGAGGAAGACGACAGGGACATTCTTTATCTGATGAGCCGGATAAGTTCTTTAGCTCGATCTGGATTGACCATGATCGAGGTCATGGCTATATGCATTATGCGGGGGGTGCAGCCGCTCCAGTATAGAGGCCACCCCATGTGGGATTTCAACGGGGAGGATGACGCCACCCGCCATGGCCGCAAAGGGCCGGGATCGGCTGCTGACCTAATAAAGATCTTGTCCACTTTGTACAAGGGAGAAGAGGAGGAATTCCTCCATGTCAACCCGCAGGGCGAATTCTCTATGTACAATCCTCCGAGCTGGGTAAGCGGAGACTTTTTCTCGCCCATCCGTTTTGTATTCCTGTAGTTTAAGTATTCATCCTAGTGATTTCATCGCAGGAGTTGCGCCAGGCAGTGAAGGAGATAAACAACCCTCCTCCACAGCCCGAGGTCCCTGGACGGTCCCTTGACCCGGCCTCCCAGGAGGATCCGGATATATCCGTGGAGCTGATCGACGGGGTATTTTACCAAGGGAGTAATGACAATACCATGGTGGCCATTACGGCCGACTACCCTGGGCTAGTTCCAGCCTCATAGGTGACTGAGACCGAAGTCCCAGCACTTAAAAAGGGATCCGTCCTTGTGCTCCTTTTTTTTCATTGCCGTATAACAGCCGTGTTTTGCAGGGGAGGTCCTCGGGGCAGAAGACCGAACCTGTGGCAACTAGCAAACAAGGGGCCGCTAGGCCCGGCGGGCTGAAGAGATCTGCAGTTCGGATTGAGGCACCGGCGTAGCAGTATGGCACGCCGTCTTTATTGAAAGATATTACTTACAGAGGCAAATTAACGCCTATGCCTTCTTTTCAGGAAAAAGAGCGCTCGCCGGACTATACCCGGAGAGGCTACCAATCGCGCCTCCACAAGCCAGGCTCCAAGGCTGGACTCAGAGGTGAGAACAAGTACAAGGCGTGCGCCGGGTGCTCCTCCGATAGAGGATACAAATAGACTATCCGCCACCCATTCCGAGGGGGAAAGTGCCATGAACCACAGGCGTCGCCGGATTGTTCTTCGAGATGCTTGTTTCTCCCAAGAGACATTGGATGCCTTCAACTCGGGAGATACGCACCTCCGTGCCGCTCAAAATGGTCTAGCCAGAGCCACGGAGCAGTATGTAAAAGACATACGGGTGAGAAAATTTGATGATTATATATATCAGTAGCCCGTGAGACTTGAAACAGTTAGGATAACTAATTTAAGGATCATTTGTTATGTAGGTTCTTACAGAAAAGAATACTCAACTGTCCCACGAGCTGGAAGAGTGCAAAGCCCAACTTCAGGCCGCACTGGCCGCAACAGGGGAGCCCAAAGAGACCCCCTCTAGTAACATATCCGTCAAATGATAAGTATCATAAAGAAGTGCGGCTTTATATGCAGATCTCACAATAAAATTGCAGATGATGCTGGAGTGAATCCGGATAAGCAACAGCTCATACGCCAGCTGAAGGCCGGGGAGAGCGTGCTTACAAGGGTGAGGCAGGAGAAGAATGATCTCCCAGATGCCAACACCAAGCTGGACGTGGAGCTAAAAGATGTTCGTGCCCAACTGTCAGACTCTGTTAAGGAGAATCGGCGGCTTCGACGCGGCATATTTAGTAAGTGCTTGAACAAACTTTGAAAAAGAGTTCGGCGAGGAAGCTGGCTGACAGAGTTATGTCTGTAGGTATGCTAATAGGTCGTCCTGCCAAGGAGATGGTCGATTCCACGGGTGATCTTCTTCCCGAGCTCGCACAGTTGCACGAACAAGTTCGGCAGGTGATGCGAGGCGTTGCCCAGGCCTTGTGGCCGTCCGTATCCATACCCGAAGGCCTTGGAGAGCTTGCAGAAAAGCTAAAAGGAGCACGGCGGCGCTTCCGATTATGGAAGATATCGGCCTGCCGTCAGGGCGCCAGGGAAGCTTAGGCAATGGTGAAGACACGGTATACGAAGGCTGACCCAAACCACATGGCCGAAGTCAGACCTGTGGGGCCTGACGGCAAGGAGATCCCTGTGAATTTAGTGTACGGCCAAGTAGAATTGGCCGCAAAGTATTCCCAACAGGACTGTAGACTAGACAGCTTACT
This sequence comes from Triticum dicoccoides, assembly GCF_002162155.2. Classification (NCBI taxonomy): domain Eukaryota; kingdom Viridiplantae; phylum Streptophyta; class Magnoliopsida; order Poales; family Poaceae; genus Triticum; species Triticum dicoccoides. The sequence goes on along the minus strand of NC_041392.1, from coordinate 467,826,891 downwards.
GGATGGCATTGAAGAGGAATTCAACCAGTCAAATTGACTATGTAATTTTAAAGTAACATATATGATGCCTTCTAGCCAGATTGTAGATTGTTTATCGTGGCGGACCTTTTCGCTTCAACCTCGGGACCCAACAGTCCGGAGTGTATTCGAATACCCTCTCGGTTATATAAGAATCGGGGCATGCATGGAGACCAGGCGTAGGGGTCATTAGTGCTTTATCAGACAAGTGCCCAACTAGTTATGTTATATTACATGGGTAGTAAGAAACATCTTCCAGAAAGAATAGTTCTGTTAGGGGTTCCTTTCCCTGGGTAGGCATGCCCTGAAGTGCATGTCCGGACTGCGACAAGAAGCACAGTGAAAACGTCTGGGGCAGATATGGATAATAAATAAAAGTCATCTTTTGTTCACCGATCGAATATTCTCTTAAGAACGCTAGCTTTCGGCTTCACCCAGTCCGAGGTACACGCCCGGCTGACCCGGCGGTAACAATCGCAGAGGTTCTCCCCTTATGCCCTAGCCGAATTAACGGGAACGTAGGGCATAAATACAAGAGCCAGACAACCCAGCTTGGCCAAAACTTAAGTCATATCGATGCATATAATGGTGAAAAAAGGTACGTGCGGAATTATAACACATGTGTTGGGCGTGGGGCCCAGGTAAATAATTTAAGCTTCTGTGAGAGAAGCCCCCGGGTATGAAGAGTGCAGCTAGCGCATCTGTGATGTATGATTGAGGCACAAGGTGACCCTTGAAGGCCTAGGAAAAAATAAAAGAAAGGAAGGGAAACAAGACAGATGATGCATATGCAGGAAATGGACAAAGGGAGGGGACTAACATAAAGTCCGGAGCTAGGCGTAGAATCTTCAGAGCCTGGCTGCGTTCCATGGGTTCAGCTCGAGTCGACTGGTCAATGCATCCCGTAGTCGGTATGCTCCACCGGTCAGAACTTGGTCGATAATGAAGGGACCTTCCCAATTGGGCTCGAGCTTGTTCTTTTTCTTATCCGGCAGCCATAGAACTAGTTCGCCAACATTATAAGTTTTGGCCCGTACTTCTCTGCTTTGGTATCTGCGAGCCTGTTGCTGATAAAATGCGGAACGGGCTTTGGCTACGTCGCGCTCTTCCTCCAATGTGTCTAGACCTTCCTGTCGATCGAGCTCGGCTTCTCTTTCTTCATACATGCGCACTCGAGGTGAGTCATGAATTATGTCACAGGGCAGGACTGCCTCTGCACCGTACACCATGAAAAATGGTGTATATCCGGTACTACGATTCGGCGTGGTCTACAGTCCCCATAGTACGGAGTCGAGCTCCTCTACTCAGTGCGTATCGGACTCCGTTAAGGAGCGACTAATCGGGGTTTAATGCCACTCATTATAAGACCATTTGCTCGTTCGACTTGGCCGTTGGTTTGTGGGTGATATACCGAAGCGTAATCAAGCTTGATGCCCATTTTGCCGCACCAGAGTTTTACCTCATCGGCCGTGAAGTTCGTGCCGTTATCAATGATGATGTTGTGGGGGACGCCGTAACGGTGTACAACCCCGGATATGAAATCTATCACCGGTCCGGATTCGGCTGTTTTTACCGGTTTAGCCTCTATCCATTTGGCGAATTTTTCCACCATGACCAATAAGTATTTTTTCTTGTGGGTTCCCCCTTTATGGGGTCCGACCATGTCAAGCCCCCAGACCGCGAACGGCCATGTAATGGGGATCGTTTGGAGGGTGGTGGGTGGCATGTGGCTTTGATTTGCAAAGAGCTGGCAACCGGCGCAACATTGGACCAAGTCCTGTGCATCTTTCCGGCCGTTAGCCAATAAAATCCTGTGCGGAAGGCCTTGCTTACAAGAGCCCGGGCTGCGGCGTGATGACCGCCGAGTCCAGCGTGAATTTCTGCCAAAAGATTCCGCCCTTCCTCTTCGGAGATGCACCTTTGAAGGACTTCGGTAGCGCTTTTTTTGTACAATTCTCCCTCATGAACCCTGTAGGCCTTGGATCGCCGCACTATGCAGCATGCCTCATTTTGGTCCTCCGGAAGTTCCTGTCTAATTAGGTAGGCCAGGAATGGTTCTGTCCACGGGGCAATAAAGGCCATTATTTCGTGGGCTGATTGTGTTATTTCGGTGGTGAAGCCTCCGATTGTGTCAGAGAGTTCGATATCGGGTATTTTGGCTGGGTCCGGACTGTTGTTACCGGTGTCCCCTTCCCATGATACGGATGGCTTGAAAAGCCTTTCCAGAACAATGTTGGGAGGGACCGCGTCGCGTTTGGCGCCAATGCGGGCGAGGATATCCGCCGCCTGATTGTTTTCCCGAGCCACATGGTGAAATTCGAGCCCCTCGAACCGAGCTGACATTTTTAGGATGGCATTGCGATAAGCGGCCATTTTTGGATCCTTGGCATCAAAGTCTCCATCTATTTGGGATATCGCGAGGTTTGAATCCCTGCGCACCTCTAGGCGTTGAATGCCCATGGATACTGCCATCCGGAGACCATGTAGAAGGGCCTCATATTCGGCTGCGTTGTTGGAGTCTGTATACATTATTTGCAGTACGTATTGAACGGTGTCTCCTGTTGGGGACGTCAAAACAACGCCAGCCCCCAAACCAGCCAACATTTTGGAGCCGTCGAAGTGCATGATCCAGTTTGAATATGTGTCGTACTCTTTAGGGAGTTCGGCTTCCGTCCATTCAGCGACGAAGTCAGCCAAAACTTGTGATTTAATAGCTCGCCGTGGCTTGTAAGTTATGCCGAACGGGAGGAGCTCAATGGCCCATTTGGCAATCCGGCCCGTCGCGTCGCGGTTGTTTATAATATCGTTAAGTGGTACTTCCGAGGCTACTATTAACGAACACTCTTGAAAGTAGTGTCGCAGCTTCCGGGATGCCATAAATACCGCTTGTGCTATCTTTTGATAATGCGGGTACCGTGATTTGCATGGAGTAAGGACAGTGGACACGTAGTAAACCGGCTTTTGAAGGGGAAATTTGTGTCCGTCCACTTCTCGCTCGACGACAAGCACTGCGCTTACTACTTGATGAGTTGCCACAATGTATAATAGCATTGGTTCGCCAATGTTTGGCGTGGCCAGGACTGGGTTTGTTGCCAATATGGCTTTTATTTCGTTGAGACCGGCTGTGGCAGCGTCCGTCCACTCGAAGTGTTCGGTGCGCCGGAGGAGGCGATAAAGGGGTAATTCCTTTTCTCCCAAGTGGGAGATAAAGCGGCTTAGAGCCGCCACTCATCCAGTCAATTTTTGTATTTGTTTGAGGTCTGTTGGGGTAGCCAACTGTGACAACACTCAGATTTTGGCCAGATTAGCTTCAATACCTCTACTGGAGACAATGAATCCCAGGAGCTTTCCTGCTGGTACGCCGAAAACGCATTTTTCCGGATTGAGCTTGATGTCATATGTTCGGAGGTTGTCAAATGTGAGCCTCAAGTCGTCTACTAGAGTTTAGACATGCTTGGTTTTAACGACCACGTCATCGACGTATGCCTCCACTGTTTTGCCGATCTGGTTTGCCAGGCATGTCTGAATCATGCGCTGATATGTTGCACCGGCGTTTTTTAGCCCGAAGGGCATTGTGTTGAAGCAGAATGGGCCGTATGGTGTGATGAATGCCGTTGCGGCTTGGTCTGGCTCTGCCATTTTGATTTGATGGTAGCCAGAGTATGCGTCGAGGAAACACAATGAATCGTGTCCTGCAGTATCATTGATGATTTGATTGATGCGGGGGAGGGGGAAGGGATCCTTTGGGCAGACCTTGTTAAGGTCCTTAAAATCGACGCACAAGCGCCAGGATTTGTCCTTCTTTGGTACCATCACCAGGTTTGCTAGCCAGTCCGGATGTTTTATGTCTCTGATGAATCCGGCCTCCAATAGCTTGGCTAGTTCCTCTCCCATGGCTTGTCTTTTAGGCTCAGAGAAACGTCGAAGAGCCTGCTTGACTGGCTTGAATCCTTTTAGGATATTTAGGCTGTGTTCAGCCAGCCTGCATGGGATTCCTGGCATGTTTGAAGCGTGCCAGGCAAAAATGTCCCAGTTCTCGCGTAGGAACTCTCGTAGTGCGGCATCGACATCAGGGTTTAATTGTGCCCCGATGGAAGCTGTTTTTGTAGGGTCCGTTGGATGGACTTGGAATTTGACTATTTCGTGCGCCGGCTTAAAGGAGGTGGACTTGGATCTTTTATCGAGTATCACGTCATCCGTTTTCACCGTGGAGTGCAGCGCAGTTAGTTCTTCGGCCGCTAGGGCTTCGGATAGTGCCTCAAGGGCCAGTGCATCTGTCTTATTTTCGGCGCGGAGTGCTATGTCCGGATCACTAACAAGAGTGATGATTCCATTGGGCCCGGGCATTTTGAGCTTCATGTACCCGTAATGGGGTATGGCTTGGAAGATTGTAAACGCCTCCCGCCCTAATAGAGCGTGGTATCCGCTGCTGAATGAGGCCACTTGGAATGTAATTTCTTCGGACCTGTAATTATCCGGTGTGCCAAATACCACGTCTAGTGTGATTTTTCCCGTGCAGCGTGCTTCCCGACTGGGGATGATTCCTCTAAAGGTTGTGCTGCTTTGCATAATGCGGCTCCAGTCTATTTCCATCTTTTGAAGAGTTTCCTCATAGATGAGGTTTAATCCGCTGCCGCCGTCCATGAGTACCTTGGAGAGTCGAAAGCCGTCCACGATTGGACTGAGGACCAGTGCGGTTGGTACTCGGGCTGTTTGGAATTTAGGTTCGTCACTGGCATTGAAGGTAATAGCAATGTCGCTCCAAGGATTTATTTCTGCTATGTGGCAGATTTCGGACATGCTGCAGAGTGTTCGCTTCCGTCTATTATTTGACGCGAAGGTCTCAAAGACTGTTAAGACCGTATTGTTGTCCTCGGGGTGGTGCTCTGTGGTTTTTGGGAGGAGTAGATCCTCACCACTTTTGGCCACCTGTCGGAGTATCCAGCATGCTCTAAGGCTGTGCATTGGTATCGCATCCGCTGTACTATGAATTTTGCAGGGTCCGTTGAGCCATCCCTCCAGTACGGTTCCTTGCTCCGTAGAGGGCTTTTGCTTTTTGGTAGTTAACCTAGGTGTATTGTGATAATGCACCCTTTTATTTTGGACCGGGTTTGTATTCAGGGCCGGATTATCCCAAAATTGTATTTCGGTTTTCCAGGTGCTTCCCATCGCACAGTACTTTCGTACTATGGACACCAAGTCGGCAAAGCGTGTAATTTCGCGATGACTTATGGCGTTGAGGATTCCCTTGTCCGTGCAATTATTGCAGAAGAATGAAATTGCGTCTTCCTCGCGGCAGTCCTTTATCCTGTTCTTGACAAGGAGGAATCTGGCCCAATAATGGTGTACTGTTTCTTCGGGCTCTTTGCCTAATTTGGGATAGATCGCATATGTTTGGGTGGGTGGGTGGAATTGAATCCGAATCCTCACCCCATCTGAGGCTCAGTGGCCAAAGAGATTCCGAACTCGAAAGTTTGGATTCTCGGATCTTTTCCGGTAAATCTAGCCCGCTGCCTGATTCTAGGTTCAGGCTTTGAGTGACATCCTCCCCTCCGCGGGTATCCGGCTTGGAGGGATCGGGAATCCGGACGTAGTTAGTCCTTAAGATAGATGAAGGATTGCCGCATTGTTCTTCCACCACTGCAACGTGATGGGTGACCTGGGGAGAGTTAATTTCTCTTAGGTCGGGTTTAGGCCCAATCTGATCATAGTCTGTAGCGACTCCCAGGGCGGCGATGCGGTCCAAGAGCTCGTTCAGGGAAGAGAGCTCTGTTGGATCTAACTTCTCGGCGAGTTCCGAGTTGACGTGAAGATTGCTTTCAATGACCCGAGAAGTCATCGTCGGCGCAACGGCCGAACAAGCGGTCATAAGAAAACCACCTAGTCAGAGAGTTTGGCCGATAGCCAGAGCTCCCTCAGCGATAGTGCCGTCTTTAAAGACGGGACGAGACATCCTTCCTGGTGGCGACGGCACAGTGGAACTCTCAATGAAAGCACCAATGTCGGTGTCAAAACCGGCGGATCTCGGGTAGGGGGTCCCGAACTGTGCGTCTAGGCCGGATGGTAACAGGAGGTAGGGGACACGATGTTTTACCTAGGTTCGGGCCCTCTTGATGGAGGTAAAACCCTACGTCCTGCTTGATTAATATTGAAGATATGTGTATTACAAGAGTAGATCTACCACGAGATCAGAGAGGCTAAACCCTAGAAGCTAGCCTATGGTATGATTGTATGTTGTGATGTTGTCCTATGGACTAAAACCCTTCGATTTATATAGACACCGGAGAGGGTTAGGGTTACATAAGGTCGGTTACAAAGGAGGAGATATCCATATACGTATTGCCTAGCTTGCCTTCCACGCCAAGTAGAGTCCCATCTGGACATGAGACGAAATCTTCAATCTTGTATCTTCATAGTCCAACAGTCCGGCCAGCGGAGATAGTCCGGCTATCCGGAGACCCCCTAATCCAGGACTCCCTCAGTGCCCCCCGCCCTCGTATATAAAGGGGGAGGAGGAGGAGGCCGGCGGCCTAGGAGGGGCACGCCAAGGGGGGAGTCCTACTTGGACTCCGAGTCCAAGTAGGATTTGCCCCCTCCCCACTTTTTCCTTCCAACGGAGGGGGAAAGAGGGAAGGATGGGAGAGGAAGAGGGAAAGGGAAAGGGGGCCGCCCCCCTTCCTATTAGGACTCCCCTTGGGGGGCGGCCTCTTCCTTGTGGGTTGTACCCTCTTCTCTCCCATGGCCCATGAAGCCCATGATTTCCCCCGGGTGGTTCCGGTAACCCCTCGGTACTCCGATAAAATACCCGAATCACTCGGAACCATTCTGATGTCCGAATATAACCTTCCAATATATGAATCTTTACCTCTCGACCATTTAGAGACTCCTCGTCATGTCTTTGATCTCATCTGGGACTCCGAACAAACTTCGGTCACCAAAACACATAACTCATAATACAAATCGTCATCGAACGTTAAGCGTGCGGACCCTACGGGTTCGAGAACTATGTAGACATGACCGAGAAACATCTCTGGTCAATAACGAATAGCGGAACCTGGATGCTCATATTGGTTCCTACATATTCTACGAAGATCTTTATCGGTCAAACCCCATAACAACATACATTATTCCCTTTGTCATCGGTATGTTACTTGCCCGAGATTCAATCGTCGGTATCCTCATACCTAGTTCAATCTCGTTATCGGCAAGTCTCCTTACTTGTTCCATAATGCATCATCCCGCAACTAACTCATTAGTCACATTGCTTGCAAGGCTTATAGTGATGTGTTGGGGAACGTAGCAGAAATTCAAAATTTTTCCTACGAATCACCAAGATCTATCTATGGAGAGACCAGCAACGAGTAGAAGGAGAGTGCATCTACATACCCTTGTAGATCGCTAAGCGGAAGCGTTCAAGTGAACGGGGTTGATGGAGTCGTACTCGTCGTGATTCAGATCACCGATGATCCTAGTGCCGAACGGACGGCACCTCCGCGTTCAACACACGTACAGCTCGGTGACGTCTCCCACGCCTTGATCCAGCAAGGAGAGAGGGAGAGGTTGAGGAAGACTCCATCCAGCAGCAGCACAACGGCGTGGTGGTGATGGAGGAGCGTGGCAATCCTGCAGGGCTTCGCCAAGCACCTACGGGAGAAGAGGAGGTGTCACGGGAGGGAGGGAGGCGCCAAGGGCTCAGGTATGGATGCCCTCCCTCCCCTCCACTATATATAGGGGCAGGGGAGAGGGGGGAGGCGCAGCCTTGCCCCCTCCTCCAAGGAAGGGGTGCGGCTAAGGAGGGGGGAGGAGTCCATCCTCCCCAAGGCACCTCGGAGGTGCCTTCCCCCTTTAGGACTCTCCCCTTTTTCCTTTATCTTGGCGCATGGGCCTCTAGGGGCTGGTGCCCTTGGCCCATGTAGGCCAAGGAGCACCCCCTACAGCCCATGTGGCCCCCCGAGGCAGGTGGCCCCACCCGGTGGGCCCCCGGGACCCTTCCGGTGGTCCCGGTACAATACCGATGACCCCGAAACTTGTCCCGATGGCCGAAACAGGACTTCCTATATATAAATCTTTACCTCCGGACCATTCCGGAACTCCTCGTGACGTCCGGGATCTCATCCGGGACTCCGAACAACATTCGTTAACCACATACAAGCTTCCTTTATAACCCTAGCGTCATCGAACCTTAAGTGTGTAGACCCTACGGGTTCGGGAGACATGTAGACAGGACCGAGACGTTCTCCGGTCAATAACCAACAGCGGGATCTGGATACCCATGTTGGCTCCCACATGTTCCACGATGATCTCATCGGATGAACCACGATGTCAAGGACTCAATCGATCCCGTATACAATTCCCTTTGTCTAGCGGTATTTTACTTGCCCGAGATTCGATCGTTGGTATACCGATACCTTGTTCAATCTCGTTACCGGCAAGTCACTTTACTCGTTCCGTAACACATCATCCCGTGATCAACTCCTTGGTCACATTGCGCATATGATGATGTCCTACCGAGTGGGCCCAGAGATACCTCTCCGTTTACACGGAGTGACAAAATCCCAATCTCGATTCGTGCCAACCCAACAGACACTTTCAGAGATACCCGTAGTGTACCTTTATAGCCACCCAGTTACGTTGTGACGTTTGGCACACCCAAAGCACTCCTACGGTATCCGGGAGTTGCACAATCTCATGGTCTAAGGAAATGATACTTGACATTAGAAAAGCTTTAGCATACGAACTACATGATCTTGTGCTAGGCTTAGGATTGGGTCTTGTCCATCACATCATTCTCCTAATGATGTGATCCCGTTATCAACGACATCCAATGTCCATGGTCAGGAAACCGTAACCATCTATTGATTAACGAGCTAGTCAACTAGAGGCTTACTAGGGACATGGTGTTGTCTATGTATCCACACATGTATCTGAGTCTCCTATCAATACAATTCTAGCATGGATAATAAACGATTATCATGAACAAGGAAATATAATAATAATCAATTTATTATTGCCTCTAGGGCATATTTCCAACATGATGTGCATTACCGAGAGGGCCCAGAGATACCTCTCCGATACACGGAGTGACAAATCCTAATCTTGATCTATGCCAACTCAACAAACACCTTCGGAGACACCTGTAGAGCATCTTTATAATCACCAAGTTACGTTGTGATGTTTGATAGCACACAAGGTGTTCCTCCGGTATTCGGGAGTTGCATAATCTCATAGTTAGAGGAATATGTATAAGTCATGAAGAAAGAAATAACAATAAAACTAAACGATCATTATGCTAAGCTAATGGATGGGTCTTGTCCATCACATCATTCTCTAATGATGTGATCCCGTTCATCAAATGACAACACATGTCTATGGTAAGGAAACTTAACCATCTTTGATTAACGAGCTAGTCAAGTAGAGGCATACTAGGGACACTCTATTTGTCTATGTATTCACACGTGTACTAAGTTTCAGGTTAATACAATTCTATCATGAATAATAAACATTTATCATGATATAAGGAAATATAAATAACAACTTATTATTGCCTCTAGGGCATATTCCCTTCATCCTCACCGCCATTGTCGCCGTAGCAAATCTGTCAGCAAGTTAGGGTACTGATTTGACCCTTTGTGCTTTCCATTGCTTTGATTCTTGCACAAAGTATAATGCCTTTGCTCTTCCCACGTATGAGATCAGTCTATCCACCAAACAAAGTCCTTAGAATAGATTTGATGCACAAACTTAGGGTTAGGTTTTCTCCGAGCCCATCTCGGACCGACCAATCTAATGGTTTCGGTCACACCGATTAGCCCTGGCCATTGCACAAGTGCAACTCGGTCTGACCGATGTGTCGGCGAGACCAAAATCACTTTCTTTGTGAAACCCTAGCATCTCGGAGTCACCAAACTGCATTTCGGTCTGACCGAAACTGCATGTTTTAGACTCTGTTAGTGCTTCAGTGTCACTAAGTTTGTCAAATCGGTAGCTCCAAAATGTTTTCTGCATAAAACTAAAGTTAAGTTTTTGTCTCAATATTTTGCAAAATAAGATATACTTTGTGATGCTCATCTACTCTATCTACACCCAACTATTCACAAGGTCAGTTGCAGCTATGTCAGAAGGCAGTGACAGTCAGAACAGGTGTGAAGAGCAGCTCAACCTCAATGACGGCACTAGTCCCTCTAGTAGCTATGATGAGAGGAGTAGGAGCACTCCCGGCAATTTGCCTAAGGAAGCTACTAGGCATAGGAAGAAACGGACATCTGAATCTGAGGATGAGGAAGTGACCTCCAAGAAGAAGGTACTCAAGAAGGAGTATGATGTTGCTGCCATAAAGCCAGGCATGTCCAAGAAAGCTGCTACCAAGAGGACTCCAATGTGCAAGGTCAGATCCTCAACTCAAGAAACCATGGAGTTTACACTTGAACCAAGAGAGGATGAGGTTGCTGGTGGAAAGAAGAGGAAAGAAAGGGTCAGGAAGACCATTGCCAGAGTGATTGGCAAACCATCCATGATGATGGATGAGGAAGAAGAAGAGGAGGAGGAATAGCATGCTCTCCTGCCAAGACATGGAAACTGACGGGGACTGGGGCTGCTCCTTCTAAGCCCAAGTGTGCCCCCAAGTGTAAGTAGCTTAATCCAGGTTTTCCATTGAAAAATACTTTCCAAATAACCCTTTATGCTTTCCAGAAATTCTACGTCATTTCTGATCAACAATATGTCAACAACATATTTATCAGAAATTCTATAGTGCTCCCACTCACTTCTTTGGAAATACAAGTTTCTCATAAACTTTGTATACACCCAAAATCTTTGATCATCATCAAAGCATACATTCCAACTCCGAGATGCTCACTCCAGTCCTCAGAAGGATTGCTGGAGCTTTGCATACTTATTAGCATATTTCAGGATAGACAAAACCTTCCGGTTGTATCACATACAACCTTTCCTCAAGAATCGTCGAGGAAACAATGTTTTGACATCCTATCTACAAGATTTCATAAATAATGCAGTAATTGCTAATATAATTCCAACAGACTCTTAGCATCGCTACGAATGAGAAAGTCTCATCGTAGTCAACTCCTTGAACTTGTCGAAAAACATCTTAACGACAAGTCGAGCTTTCTCAATGGTGACACTTACCATCATTGTCTGTCTTCCTTTCAAAATCCATATGTACCTAACAGCCTTACGACCATCAAGTAGTTCTTCCAAAGTCTACACTTTGTTTTCATACATGGATCCTCTCTCGGGTTTTATGGACTTGAGCCATTTATCGGAATACCGGGCCCACCATCGCTTCTCCATAGCTCGTAGGTTCATTGTTGTCTAGCAACATGACTTCCAAGACAGGATTACGTACCACTCTAAAGTAGTACGCATCCTTGTCATCCCACGAGGTTTGGTAGTGACTCGATCCGAAGTTTCATGATCACTATCATAAGCTTCCACTTCAGTTGGTGTACGTGCCACAGGAACAACTTCCTGTGCCCTGCTACACACTTGTTGAAGTGACGGTTCAATAACCTCATCAAGTCTCCACCATCCTCCCACTCAAATCTTTCGAGAGAAACCTTTCCTCGAGAAAGGACCCGATTCTAGAAACAATCCATATTGCTTTCGGATCTGAATTAGGAGGTATACCCAACTGTTTTGGGTTTCCTATGAAGATGCATTTTATCCGCTTTGGGTTCGAGCTTAATCCTGAAACTTTTTCACATAAGCGTCGCAGCCCCAAACCTTTAAGAAACGACAACTTAGGTTTCTCTAAACCATAATTCATACGGTGTCATCTCATCGGAATTACGTGGTGCCCTATTTAAAGTGAATGTGGTTGTCTTTAATGCCTAAGCCATAAACTATCGTGGCAGTTCGATAAGAGACATCATGGTATGCATCATATCCAATAGGGTGCAACTATGATGTTCGGACACACCATCACACTATGGTGTTCCAGGCGGTATTAATTGTGAAACAATTTCCACAATGTCTTAATTGTGTGCCAAAACTCGTAACTCAGATACTCATCTCTATGATCATATCATAGACATTTTATCCTCTTGTCACAATGATCTTCTACTTCACTCTGAAATTACTTGAACCATTCAATAATTCAGACTTGTGTTTCATCAAGTAAATATTCTCAACATCTACTCGAATCATCTGTGAAGTAAGAACATAACGATATTCACTGCATGCCTCAGCACTCATTGGACTGCACACATCAAAATGTGTTGCTTCCAACAAGTTGCTATCTTGTTCCATTTTACTGAAACCGAGGCTTTTCAGTCATCTTGCCTATGTGGTATGATTTGCATATCTCAAGTGATCCAAAATCAAGTGAGTCCAAACGATCCATCTGCATGGAGTTTCTTCATGCGTATACACCAATAGACATGGTTCGCATGTCTCAAACTTTTCAAAAATGAGTGAGTCCAAAGATCCATCAACATGGAGCTTCTTCATGCGTTTTATACCGATATGACTTACGTGGCAGTGCCACAAGTAGGTGGTTCTATCATTACTATCTTTTGGCATGAACATGTGTATCACTACGATCGAGATTCAATCAACCATTCAGGTTTAATGCTAATCTTGATGGTAGAGGGAGCGTGCGATGTTTGATTACATCAAACTTGGAAACACTTCCAACATATATCGTCAGCTCACTTTTAGCTAGTCTCCGTTTATTCCGTAGCCTTTTGTTTCGAGTTACTAACACTTAGCAACCGAACCGGTATCTAATACCCTGGTGCTACTAGGAGTACTAGCAAAGTACACATTAACACAATGTATATCCAATATACTTCTATCGACCTTGCCAGCCTTCTTATCTACCAAGTATCTAGGGTAATTCTGCTCTAGTGGTCGTTCCCCTTATTACAGAAGCACTTAGTCTCGGGTTTGGGTTTTACCTTGGGTTTCTTCACTAGAGCAGCAGCTGATTTGCCGTTTCATGAAGTATCCCTTCTTACCCTTGCCCTTCTTGAAACTAGTGGTTTCACCAACCATCAACAATTGATGCTCCTTCTTGATTTCTACTTTCGCGGTGTCAAACATCGCGAATACCTCAAGGATCATCATATCTATCCCTGATATATTATAGTTCATCACGAAGCTCTAGCAGCTTGGTGGCAATGTCTTTGGAGAAACATCACTATCTCATCTGGAAGATCAACTCCCACTCGATTCAAATGATTGTTGTACTCAGACAATCTAAGCACAAGCTCAACAATTGAGCTTTTCTCCTTAGTTTGCAGGTTAAGAAAGTCATCGGAGGTCTTATACCTCTTGACATGGGCACGAGCTTGAAATCCCAATTTCAGCCCTCAAAACATCTCATATGTTTCGCGATGTTTCAAAAACGTCTTTGGTGCCTCAACTCTAAACCGTTTAACTGAACTATCACGTAGTTATCAAAACGTGTATGTCAGATGTTCGCAACAACCACAGACAACGTTCGAGGTTCAGCACACTGAGCGGTGCATTAAGGACATAAGCCTTCTATGAAGCAATGAGGACAATCCTCAGTTTACGGACCTAGTCCGCATAATTGCTACTATCAACTTTCAACTAATTTTTCTCTAGGAACATATCTAAACAGTAGAACTATAGCGTGAGCTACGACATAATTTGCAAAAACCTTTTGACTATGTTCAAGATAATTAAGTTCATCTTATGAACTCCCACTCAGATAGACATCCCTCTAGTCATCTAAGTGATTACATGATCCGAGTCAAACTAGGCCGTGTCCGATCATCACGTGAGACGGACTAGTCATCATCGGTGAACATCTTCATGTTGATCGTATCTTCTATACGACTCATGCTCGACCTTTCGGTCTCCGTGTTCCGAGGCCATGTCTGTACATGCTAGGCTCGTCAAGTTAACCCTAAGTGTTTCGCGTGTGTAAATCTGTCTTACACCCGTTGTATGTGAACGTTAGAATCTAACACCCGATCATCACGTGGTGCTTCGAAACACGAACTGTCGCAACGGTGCACAGTTAGGGGAGAACACTTCTTGAAATTGTTGTAAGGGATCATCTTATTTACTACCGTCGTTCTAAGCAAATAAGATGTATAAACATGATAAACATCACATGCAATCAAATAATGACATGATATGGCCATCATCACTTTGCTCCTTTTGATCTCCATCTTCGGGGCTCCATGATCATCATCGTCACCGGCATGACACCATGATCTCCATCATCATGATCTCCATCATCGTGTCTTCATGAAGTTGCCTCGCCAACTATTACTTCTACTACTATGGCTAACGGTTAGCAATAAAGTAAAGTAATTACATGACGTTTAAGTTGACACGCAGGTCACAAATAAATAAAGACAACTCCTATGGCTCCTGCCGGTTGTCATACTCATCGACATGCAAGTCGTGATTCCTATTACAAGAACATGATCAATCTCATACATCACATATATCATTCATCACATCCTTTTTGGCCATATCACATCACAAAGCATACCCTGCAAAAACAAGTTAGACGTCCTCTAATTGTTGTTTGCATGTTTTACGTGGCTGCTATGGGTTTCTAGCAAGAACGTTTCTTACCTACGCATGAACCACAACGTGATATGCCAATTGCTATTTATCCTTCATAAGGACCCTTTTCATCGAATCCGATCCGACTAAAGTGGGAGAGACAGACACCCGCCAGCCACCTTATGCAACTAGTGCATGTTTGTCGGTGGAACCGGTCTCATGTAAGCGTACGTGTAAGGTTGGTCCGGGCCGCTTCATCCCACGATGCCGCCGAATCAAGATAAGACTAGTAACGGCAAGCATATTGAACAATATCGACGCCCACAACTACTTTGTGTTCTACTCGTGCAAAGAATCTACGCAATAGACCTAGCTCATGATGCCACTGTTGGGGAACGTAGCAGAAATTCAAAAATTTTCCTACGAATCACCAAGATCTATCTATGGAGAGACCAGCAACGAGTAGAAGGAGAGTGCATCTACATATCCTTGTAGATCGCTAAGCGGAAGCGTTCAAGTGAACGGGGTTGATGGAGTCGTACTCGTCGTGATTCAGATCACCGATGATCCTAGTGCCGAACGGACGGCACCTCCGCGTTCAACACACGTACAGCTCGGTGACGTCTCCCACGCCTTGATCCAGCAAGGAGAGAGGGAGAGGTTGAGGAAGACTCCATCCAGCAGCAGCACAACGGCGTGGTGGTGATGGAGGAGCGTGGCAATCCTGCAGGGCTTCGCCAAGCACCTACGGGAGAAGAGGAGGTGTCACGGGAGGGAGGGAGGCGCCAAGGGCTCAGGTATGGATGCCCTCCCTCCCCTCCACTATATATAGGGGCAGGGGAGAGGGGGGAGGCGCAGCCTTGCCCCCTCCTCCAAGGAAGGGGTGCGGCTAAGGAGGGGGGAGGAGTCCATCCTCCCCAAGGCACCTCGGAGGTGCCTTCCCCCTTTAGGACTCTCCCCTTTTTCCTTTATCTTGGCGCATGGGCCTCTAGGGGCTGGTGCCCTTGGCCCATGTAGGCCAAGGAGCACCCCCTACAGCCCATGTGGCCCCCCGAGGCAGGTGGCCCCACCCGGTGGGCCCCCGGGACCCTTCCGGTGGTCCCGGTACAATACCGATGACCCCGAAACTTGTCCCGATGGCCGAAACAGGACTTCCTATATATAAATCTTTACCTCCGGACCATTCCGGAACTCCTCGTGACGTCCGGGATCTCATCCGGGACTCCGAACAACATTCGGTAACCACATACAAGCTTCCTTTATAACCCTAGCGTCATCGAACCTTAAGTGTGTAGACCCTACGGGTTCGGGAGACATGTAGACAGGACCGAGACGTTCTCCGGTCAATAACCAACAGCGGGATCTGGATACCCATGTTGGCTCCCACATGTTCCACGATGATCTCATCGGATGAACCACGATGTCAAGGACTCAATCGATCCCGTATACAATTCCCTTTGTCTAGCGGTATTTTACTTGCCCGAGATTCGATTGTTGGTATACCGATACCTTGTTCAATCTCGTTACCGGCAAGTCACTTTACTCGTTCCGTAACACATCATCTCGTGATCAACTCCTTGGTCACATTGCGCATATGATGATGTCCTACCGAGTGGGCCCAGAGATACCTCTCCGTTTACACGGAGTGACAAAATCCCAATCTCGATTCGTGCCAACCCAACAGACACTTTCAGAGATACCAGTAGTGTACCTTTATAGCCACCCAGTTACGTTGTGACGTTTGGCACACCCAAAGCACTCCTACGGTATCCGGGAGTTGCACAATCTCATGGTCTAAGGAAATGATACTTGACATTAGAAAAGCTTTAGCATACGAACTACATGATCTTGTGCTAGGCTTAGGATTGGGTCTTGTCCATCACATCATTCTCCTAATGATGTGATCCCGTTATCAACGACATCCAATGTCCATGGTCAGGAAACCGTAACCATCTATTGATTAACGAGCTAGTCAACTAGAGGCTTACTAGGGACATGGTGTTGTCTATGTATCCACACATGTATCTGAGTCTCCTATCAATACAATTCTAGCATGGATAATAAACGATTATCATGAACAAGGAAATATAATAATAATCAATTTATTATTGCCTCTAGGGCATATTTCCAACATGATGTGCATTACCGAGAGGGCCCAGAGATACCTCTCCGATACACGGAGTGACAAATCCTAATCTTGATCTATGCCAACTCAACAAACACCTTCGGAGACACCTGTAGAGCATCTTTATAATCACCAAGTTACGTTGTGATGTTTGATAGCACACAAGGTGTTCCTCCGGTATTCGGGAGTTGCATAATCTCATAGTTAGAGGAATATGTATAAGTCATGAAGAAAGAAATAACAATAAAACTAAACGATCATTATGCTAAGCTAATGGATGGGTCTTGTCCATCACATCATTCTCTAATGATGTGATCCCGTTCATCAAATGACAACACATGTCTATGGTAAGGAAACTTAACCATCTTTGATTAACGAGCTAGTCAAGTAGAGGCATACTAGGGACACTCTATTTGTCTATGTATTCACACGTGTACTAAGTTTCAGGTTAATACAATTCTATCATGAATAATAAACATTTATCATGATATAAGGAAATATAAATAACAACTTATTATTGCCTCTAGGGCATATTCCCTTCATCCTCACCGCCATTGTCGCCGTAGCAAATCTGTCAGCAAGTTAGGGTACTGATTTGACCCTTTGTGCTTTCCATTGCTTTGATTCTTGCACAAAGTATAATGCCTTTGCTCTTCCCACGTATGAGATCAGTCTATCCACCAAACAAAGTCCTTAGAATAGATTTGATGCACAAACTTAGGGTTAGGTTTTCTCCGAGCCCATCTCGGACCGACCAATCTAATGGTTTCGGTCACACCGATTAGCCCTGGCCATTGCACAAGTGCAACTCGGTCTGACCGATGTGTCGGCGAGACCAAAATCACTTTCTTTGTGAAACCCTAGCATCTCGGAGTCACCAAACTGCATTTCGGTCTGACCGAAACTGCATGTTTTAGACTCTGTTAGTGCTTCAGTGTCACTAAGTTTGTCAAATCGGTAGCTCCAAAATGTTTTCTGCATAAAACTAAAGTTAAGTTTTTGTCTCAATATTTTGCAAAATAAGATATACTTTGTGATGCTCATCTACTCTATCTACACCCAACTATTCACAAGGTCAGTTGCAGCTATGTCAGAAGGCAGTGACAGTCAGAACAGGTGTGAAGAGCAGCTCAACCTCAATGACGGCACTAGTCCCTCTAGTAGCTATGATGAGAGGAGTAGGAGCACTCCCGGCAATTTGCCTAAGGAAGCTACTAGGCATAGGAAGAAACGGACATCTGAATCTGAGGATGAGGAAGTGACCTCCAAGAAGAAGGTACTCAAGAAGGAGTATGATGTTGCTGCCATAAAGCCAGGCATGTCCAAGAAAGCTGCTACCAAGAGGACTCCAATGTGCAAGGTCAGATCCTCAACTCAAGAAACCATGGAGTTTACACTTGAACCAAGAGAGGATGAGGTTGCTGGTGGAAAGAAGAGGAAAGAAAGGGTCAGGAAGACCATTGCCAGAGTGATTGGCAAACCATCCATGATGATGGATGAGGAAGAAGAAGAGGAGGAGGAATAGCATGCTCTCCTGCCAAGACATGGAAACTGACGGGGACTGGGGCTGCTCCTTCTAAGCCCAAGTGTGCCCCCAAGTCTTAAGCTCAAGCTCAAGCCCCCAAGCCATCTGCACCAAAGAGATCAACTAGGAACATCTCAGCTGCTGAAAAGAACATGGCCCCAGTGCCTGAAGTTCAAGAAGAAGAAGAGCCACTAGTGCTCAGGAAGCTCAAGCCCAAGATTCTAGACCATAATGATGATCATCCCGTGGTAGAGAACATGAAGTTGAGAAAGGATGCAGGTCTGAGACTATGGAGGAAGACTGATCCTTATGCCACCAGGAGAAGGACTGTTGTGGACTATCGCTTTCACACCCAAGGAACATCAGGACTTCTATGATACTGTCCTATTGTACAAAAAACCCATTGTGGACTAGAAGTACATTGACTCAAATGAAGACTACTTTCCTCATGTGCATGAGAGTTTCAGGATGAATGGAGTGGAAAAGTTTGTGGGATAGAAGTTGACAAAGTGGAATGATGAGATGATAATGCAGTTCTACTCCACAA
Source organism: Triticum dicoccoides (assembly GCF_002162155.2). NCBI lineage: Eukaryota > Viridiplantae > Streptophyta > Magnoliopsida > Poales > Poaceae > Triticum > Triticum dicoccoides. Next base: position 467,808,171 of record NC_041392.1, on the reverse strand, counting down.
CTCACTTCTATCTAGATGGAAAGATAGTATGGATGACAGAAGGAACCAAATATCAGTGTTCAATCTCAGAATAGGCCAAGTTGATCAATGCTCCATAGGAAGCTAAAGATGATCATGTGTATAGTAAGCCTAGGAAGGATCACAACTCCATGGCTAATATGTATAAGCCAATCCCAGATGCAACATTGGACACACACAAGTTTGGATCCATATATTACTTTCTTGTTGGCTTGACCACCATGAACACCATCTCGAGGCACACTCTTTTGCTCAAGTCAGGAGATCATAGGATGATTCATGGTCACTCCATAAACTTGCTTCACTTGTTTGATGTTCCACAAAAATGCAAAGTGATGAGCTTGATAGTAGAAACTGTGAAGAGAACAGCTGCAGACCTGAAGAAATCTTGTGGATATGCCCTCACATTCAAACCTTCATCAACTCCAAGATGGGAACTGGGAAATATTTACTAGACAGAGAGCACCTTCCCCAGAGGCCAGACTTTGAGGACAACAAGGTTGTCATGGATGCTTCCCATCCTAGTTGTGCAGAAGCCTAGGAGAAGATAGAGAAAGCAAAGGCTGCAAAAGCAGCTAAGGCAGCAAGTGCCCCATATGGTTCAATTGTGAATCTCAAGATCAAGTAAGATCAACTTAGTTATCTGCTTGAGGACACCGTGAGAATTGAGCAAAGCTTGGCCACCTTGTCTCAAAATCAGGAAACTCTTGAGAGGACCATTGAGACTAAGATACATGACCTAGATGTGAAGGTCACTGAGATTCATACTATTGTTGAAAAGCTTCAAGAGGACGTTGAGGATAGGGATGATAGACGCACTACATACACATTCCAGAGAGTCCCAAGGGCACAAAGATCATCAGCTGTGCCAGTTGCCAGAGACTCCAAGACTACCACTTCTGTCGTGGGTTTGTCACGGCAGATGTCCTCATGAAAGGACTTAGTTGTGGAGCCATCGCAATGGGTTAGCTTAAAGGGGTTAAACCGGACAAGGGGACACGGGAGTTTATACTAGTTCGGCCCCTTCGATGAAGGTAAAAGCCTACGTCTAGTTGTGATTGATATTGCTAGGGTTTCGAAGGCCAGGGAGCGAATCCGCTTTGTCTGGCTTTCGAGTTGTTGTTGTCTGTCCCTAAACCGCGGCCGGTTCGTCCCTTTATATACATAGGTTGACGCCCGCCGGGCTACAGAGTCCCGAAGCCGGTTTATAAACGTATCCGGTTCGGCCTCTCTCTTTCTATCTTACTATACAAGTTACATGACTAGGCTGGTTTACATTTACATACTGTAACTCGCCTTTGGGCCCTCCGTAAAGCGCTGGCATCTTTACGTCTTCATGGGCTTTTAATCTTCAAGGAGTCAACCCGGCTACATAAGGCCGGTTTACCTCCAGTAGTAATATCCCCAACATTTGGCCCCAGATTGGTTTGAACTTGTTCATGTCAATCTTCCACACTTTAGAAAAAATCTTCTCTCTTGACTTCATTTTTGATCTTGTAAACCGCCGTGATGTCATACTTCAAAATTACGATAAACCGTCCTGACGTCATCCGTCCGTTGATATCGGAGATTTCCTTCATTTAATATATATCCAGTTGTTGAGGCGACACCTTTATTAACTTATCCATTTTTTGGACTCCTCAACTCCCGCACTTGCCATTTTTCACTTCGCCTTATAAATAAGATCGAGGGGTCATTTTCACCATTTCCCCCCGTGCCTCTTCGCATCGTCTTCCTCGCGCCGCTCAGCCTCTGGAACTCCGCCGCCACCGTCGACCATCGTTTCTGCTCCGACCTCGGCCACTGCATCGCCCTGAACGCACCAGAGAACTGCGGCGCCCTTCTGCTTCCTCACTAGCTCCGGTAAGTTCTCTGCTTTTTTCACCATAGATCTGTTCTAGGGTTTCGATATTCCTCGCAGTTCTTCTGAAGTTCATCAGTGCTATTCTTCCATGTTCTTCCTTTAATAGATGGACACTTCATGCTTGATACATCTCTTACCGTAGCTTACCTACCATGATCATCACAAATCTTTATGCGCCAAGAACTGATCTGTCTGTCAAAAATTGCTTCAGTTCTGCACCCCTTCAAGATCCAATTATTTTTGCTTTTCTGTATTATCTCTAGATCCGAAAGTTTTATACATCACTGTGAAATATGTTTCTCCTCGCACCAATATAAGCGATTTGATATTGGATAAATAGTCTATGCCATTAGCCCTCTGATAAACTGGAAGAGCATGTTACCTTCATAATTACGCTCCGGTTTAACAGTGTCTGATCAATCATGTGCTAGCATTACCTTCTTTCTCATCATACTAGTCTCCGGGTTGTACCATTTATTATATTAATACATTTCTTACTCCCTTGTCTCTTGTGTATGATCATGCATAATTTATAAACCGGCCTTTCATTTTTAGTTTGTTCGCTTTCCAATGGCCAAACAGTTCACTGCCTGCAACTGGGCTCGTTCCCGGGTTACTGAGGCTCAACTGGATGAGATGGTTAGCATCGGCTCTCTGCCTAAGAAAACGGAGATCAAATGGCGAGCCCCAGGAACTGAGAATCCTCCAACCCCAAGACAAGGCGAAGTGGTAATCTTTTTTGACCATATAAGCCGTGGTTTCAAACCGCCAGGGTCCAAATTTTATCGAGATGTGCTTGCCAGCTTCCAACTGCATCCACAAGATATTGGTCCCAATTCAGTCTCCAACTTATGCAATTTCCAAGTCTTCTGTGAAGCCTATTTACAGGAAGAACCAACTGCAGAATTGTTCCGGGATTTCTTTCACTTAAACTGGTGCATAGAGTTTGTGAATGGCCCAAATACAGAGCTTGGTGGTGTTTCGATTCAAAAGCGGAAAGAAGTGGAATTTCCTCATGCCAAACACCATAGCCACCCAAAGGAATGGAACCAAACATGGTTCTATTGCAGAGACACTTCGCCTGAAGATGAGAATCCCCTCCCCGGCTTCCGAGATCATATATTATCCAATACTCACCCAATGCCACAACGCCTGAGCTCCTCAGAAAGGGAAAAATATGCTCCTCAAATCGCCAAACTCCGGGCCTTTATGGCAAACGGTTTAACAGGTGTGGATTTTGTACGCTGTTGGATATCCTGGAGTATCTTGCCGCTAAGCCGGTGTCCCGGTTTAATGTGCGAATATACCGGTGAGGTTGACGATCCTCAACACCACTTCAACATCCAATTATCTGAGGAAGAAGTTACTGAAGGTGTAAAGAAGATTCTGAATGAATCGGAACTGGTCTGTAGTCAAACCGGTCTGAGTCCCTTCTACACCAAGAACAAACCGCCTGCTGTAAGCATTACACTTCTTCTTCATCTCTAATATCTTTGACTTATACAAGCTGTAACCCTTCTTCTTTATATGTATAGGGTGATGACCCCTTATGGAAACGGAAATCCATAGAGAAAGCGGCAAAGCCAACTAGAGACAAAGTGGCCAAGCCAACCCGCCCGAAGACCAAAGCCGTAAAACGGACGTCAAAGCGGAAAACGGCTGACCGGATTAATATGGAGCTTGATGATGATACTGATGACCCAGAAGCTGAGGTAGAACTTGACTCACTTGGCTCTCTTTTTATGCATCTTGTTAACAATGATCTTCCTCAGGAGGAGGCCGAAGCTAGTCAGGCTGAGGACGTAGAGGTAATTACCCTTTCCTCCGGTTCAGACTCTATGCCAACACAAAAACCTTGCCAAACAATCTGAAAAGTAAGCTTTTCTCATCCTCTTGCTCACTTGGATCCAACATTTATTTTGAAGACTCAACAACATGAGGCTCGTCGGACAACTCGGCACAGTGGCCAACAGGTCACCTCTACCGGTTTACCTGATACTCCGGTTCGGAAGCGTCGGTCTGAGGTCTCTCCTACTTCTGACCATTCTTACGCCAAGGCAGGTTATTTCAGACAGCCTCTTAATCCGTCCGATTCAAATTATCAGGTGACACCTCCTTCCTCTTCTGGTGAATCGACAGCAACTCAACTCCCCCCTTTGAAAACTGTGGCTGGGTGAGTTACGAAAAACATTTCCTTTCAACGCTCCCTACATCTTTTGAACATGATGTTAACCCTTTTTATTCTGTTTGCAGGGCCAAAGCTAGACCCAACAAGAAAGCTCGGGTCACCAATCCGCCAGAAGACCCTGTTGCTGAAGAAGAAGAACCAAGAGTTGAACCGGAGCAAACAGGTGAACCGGAAGGCCTCCATCCTGAAACAACGTTTGATGATCCGCCCCTTGACGGCCAACATACTGACGAACCCATAGATGTTGAGCCTGCCGCCCCTGATGCTGAACCGGCAGAACTAAACCGGGCTAATCCAATGAAAGACACTGAAATTCCATCATCATCCACCCAAAATCCTGAAGGTCAAGGCGATGACGTTATTATTACTGGAGCAGGCCACAGTTCTCCTTGTCATCCCGTCATTTTGGCTCAGCATAGTGCCAAAGAAGAGCAAATTGCCAGGGATAAAGGTAAATGGAGCAGCGACTTATCAAACTATGCTCATCTTAACGCTGATGAGCTTCATTCCGGCTTCTTGAACCGTCTGCACTCAAACTGGGATTATGAAGTCGGTTTGGTGAATTTGATGAAAGAACGATATGAGGTAAATTCTTCTCCCTTGCACATTGATTTATAGCTGAAATACTATTCCAAGTAGCCCCCAAGAGCCGTTTTATGATTATCAATCATAAACCGGGTCTTTGTAACACTTTAAGCATCCCATCATTAATCCTTGCCAAGGCGTGTCTTCAATCATAGATAAAACTCCTGTTTGAAAAATGAGATAACATTCTGTAGCATAGCCCCCAAAGGCCGGTTTAACTTGGCAAGTTAATCCGGTTTTTAATCCACACCGCCAGTTTAGAACAAACGTACATTAGCCCCCAAGTGCCAAGGATAATGCCTGCATTGTTCTGGAGACTTCAATGTTGCAGGATGAACTGAGAAGCAATGATGCCAAAAACTCTGACTTGCAAGAAAATGTGAAGTCGCGACAAGCCGAAGCTACAAAAGCCAAAGTGGAGCTGACCCAGGCCCTGGCCGGAATGGAGAAATTGAAAGAACCTTCAATCAAGATCATGTTGCATGGGAGACCGAAAAAGCCGGTTTGACCAAAAGAGCCGTAGATGCCGAGGAAGCCCTGAAACCGGTGGCTGAAGAACTAGCCAGTTTGAAGCGCCAAATCAACGCTATGACCTCTGCTATCTTTGGTAAGTATATTCTTATGTATGTTGCATCAGTCAATGAATCTTAAAACTGACCACGATGTGGAAAAAATCTTTAGCAGGAACTCGGATCACTCATCTTGGTGCAGATATGCGGATGAAGCTCAAAGCGGCATACACATTGGTTGAGCAGCTATACTCTGGATCTCAGCGAGCCATTAGTACAGCAGCTTATAACAAACCGGCACCAACGTTGATTAAGGAAACCCTTGAGAAGCTGGGCATGTTACCGGCGCTTATTGTCGAGTTGAAAAGAGCCGCTGCAAGAGTCGGAGCATTAACTGCCCTTATTCGAGCCAAGGCCTGGATTCCAGATCTTGAAGCGGATGATATCATTAAAGGGTATCCAGGCGTTAAAGAAGACGGTTCAAACTTTCTCAATGATGATCTTCGGCAGTTAACCAAACAGATGCGGCCAGTGGCTAGCAAATTAGCCGAAGACACCGATTTGTCCCATTTTCAACCGTTTTATGATGCATAAGGGAAAAGACAGCCGGCCGAGATCCATGAAGTCGAAGAACTTGTGCCTCCGATTTGTAAGAACACTTATGCCCTTGATATTAACCCTTCTGATCTAATCCATGAAGAAGCAGTATTCCGAGCTTTAACCGGAATCGATTGGTCAACGGCTGATTTCCAGTGGCTGGGGAGGAATGAAGAAGTGCGTACACCAACTGATCCACAACCATCAAACCGTCGTGATGAAGAGTCCTAATCCGGTCGCCGGTTTATATGGCTACTGTGAAAAACAATGGCATTGTTGAGCCGCTTTAAAGCTTCATGTAATAGGATAGCTGAAAGTTTGTTTATCTGCCATGCCATCGAGCATGCTTCATATCCCTTTGTGACAATCTGTGCCGCCCTTCAGGATATATTTTATGCATAGTCTATGATGACTTGCCTTCTTGGGTACAAAAAACTTAAAAGTGTCTAGCGGTTTACCCCTAAACATGTCATAATATCCAAGAAGCATATAGTACTTGAGCTGAATAATCAAGTGTTTGTACAAAAAATAATGTATAGAACATACCTCATTGAGTGAGCAAACGTGTGTACAGCAAAGGTGTTTAACACCAACCCGATACATTTTGATAATCTCATCTTCATAATGCTGGTCTATCTATTAAACCGGACCGGTATACCTACCGGATTTTCTTCATAACACTGGTGATTTAGTCAAACCATACCGGGTCAGTGACCACCGGTTTATAACTGATCATGAGCCAACAGCTGGTGGTTGAAAAGCAAGCCGGATCAAGGATGCCGGTTTATCAAAAAATACTTATGATTGTCAACAAACAAAATGCAAATAGGAAAATATGCGAGGCTTTTTACGAGCTGCCAGGCTCCAAATCGAGGCTTTTCATGGGCTGCCAGGCCTCTGAGTTAAACCATTTAACAAGGCCTTTTAAGATGGGCCTCCAATTAACCAATCACCGTTTTAACTATGACAAGTTCAGGGTCTGTAAAAGATTGACTTGTCAAACGTTCGATGGGCCATGTCAGGATTACCTGGATAGGAGTGGCTTACTTGATGAAGGCAGGTTAACCCGGGGTTTTAGGTGAATACACCAGGCTTCCAAGCCGTGGCTTGATAGCCAATTACGAGGGTCCTTTCAAACTCTTTGTTGCTTTGCAAAAAAGAGCACACAAGTAACTTTGTGAGCGATGCTCAGCGTGTGCCTATGTTTGAGTTTGTACAGTGCACAATACTCTCTTTGGCTCCACAAATTTGTCCTTGTGTGGCTGAAAAGCATATCAAGAGGTGTAGCTGTGGTTCAAACATGACCAAGCCCCCTAGTGATTTTCTTTATCTTTATGCAGTTGCTAAATCCGGTTTAACAAAGACTCCGCTTTGACCGTTAACTTGTAAAAGCACACATATGATAGAAGAAGGAACAGATACCCCGCTTATAACGGAGGCTCCGATTTATTATATGGTATATACACTGTCATAAATATGTACAGGTGAAAAGCCTATGGCTTTAAGTATAGTAAGGCCGAAGGAGAGCTATGTTCCATGGCCGCTTTGTCTCCTCCTCCGATTGACGTGAGTCTTCATGCTCTCGAACATCAATGAGGTAGTAGGATCCGTTGTGCAGATTTTTGCTAACCACAAAGGGTCCTTCCCAAGGGGGGATAACTTATGCATATCAGTCTGATCCTGGATGAGCCGGAGCACCAAATCACCTTCTTGAAAGGTTCTAGTTTTAACCCAGCGGCTGTGATAACATCGAAGATCTTGTTGATAAATCGCCAAACACGCTGCTGCAAGATCCCGCTCTTCATCCAACAGGTCCAGAGAATCCTGACGTGCCTTCTCATTATCAGCTTCAACATAAGCTGCCACACGGGGCGAATCGTGACGGATGTCACTAGGAAGAACCGCCTCTGCTCCATAAACCATGAAAAAAGGCGTGTAACCCGTAGACCTATTGGGTGTGGTGTTGATGCTCCATAACACAGAAGGTAGCTCCTCGACCCAACAACCCGGCGTCCGCTTTAAGGGAACCATAAGTCTTGGTTTGATACCACGCAGAATTTCTTGATTTGCCCTTTCCGCTTGACCATTAGATTGGGGGTGAGCCACTGATGCTAGATCAAGCCGGATATGCTCACGTTGATAGAATTCTTCCATCTCTCCTTTTGACAAGTTAGTGCCATTATCTGTTATAATGCTATGTGGAAAGCCAAACCGGAATATCACCTTTTTAATGAATTGAACCGATGTGGCTGCATCACACTTGCTGACTGGCTCTGCCTCTACCCATTTAGTGAATTTATCAACTGCTACTAACAGATGGGTCTTCTTGTCCTTGGAGCGCTTGAAGGGTCCAACCATATCTAGCCCCCATGTGGCAAACGGCCACGTAATTGGAACCATCCGCAACTCTTGAGCCGGAACATGCGTACGGCGGGCAAACTTTTGACATCCATCACATCTTTTGACTAAATCCTCCGCATCAGCATGCGCCGTCAACCAGTAAAAACCGTGGCGAAAAGCTTTAGCAACCAACGACTTTGAACCGGCGTGATGACCGCAATCCCCTTCATGAATTTCTCGCAAAATCTCACAACCTTCTTGAGGAGAAACACATCGTTGAATCGCTCCTAAAACACTGTATCGATGTAACTCCTCGTTGAGTATGGTCATGGACTTGGAACGCCGAATTATCTGTCGAGCCAACGTTCATGTAATCCAGATATGGGATCGTCCAATCCGGTATGGCATGCAAAGCTGCCACCAATTGAGCCTCCGGATCAGGAACAACCAAATCTTCTTCGGTTGGTATTTTAACTGACGGATTGTGCAACACATCAAGAAAGACATTGGGCGGAACCGATTTACGTTGGGAACAAAGACGACTTAAAGCGTCCGCCGCTTCATTCTTCCGCTGGTCTATATGGTACACCTGATAACCTTTAAAGTGACCAGCCACTGTGTCCACCTCTCGCCGATATGTAGCCATGAGTGGGTCTTTAGAATCCCAAGTGCCAAACACTTGCTGAGCCACTAGATCTGAATCGCCGAAGCACTTAACCCGGCTCAAATTCATCTCTTTAGCCATCCGAAGACCGTGGAGTAAAGCCTATTCAGCTGCATTGTTAGTACAAGGGAACATTAAACGGAGGACATAACAAAACTTATCACCTCGTGGGGAAGTTAATACGACTCCAGCCCCCGAACCCTCTAGCTGTCTGGACCCATCAAAATGAATAGTCCAATATGTATTATCTGGTTTCTCCTCAGGTGCCTGTAACTCCGTCCAATCCTTGATGAAATCTACGAGTGCCTGGGATTTGATCGCCGTGCGGGGTATATATCTGAGCCCGTGGGGTCCAAGCTCAATGGCCCACTTGGCAATCCGGCCAGTTGCCTCTCTGTTTTGAATGATGTCACCCAGAGGAGCTGAACTGACTACTATGATAGGATGGCCCTGAAAATAGTGTTTGAGCTTCCGGCTTGCCATAAACACCCCATACACCAGTTTCTGCTAATGCGGATACCTCTGCTTTGACTCAATGAGCACCTCACCGATATAATAAACCGGCCGTTGAACCGGATACTCTTTGCCATGCTCTTTGCGCTCTACCACAATGGTTACGCTGATAGCCCGGGCATTAGCAGCCACATATAATAGTAAGGGCTCTTTATCGATCGGTGCTACCAGTACGGGCGGTTCCACGAGCTGTTTCTTCAGATCTTTAAACGTCTTATCAGCTGCTTCACTCCAGACAAAGTTATCCATTTTCTTGAGCATCTGATATAAGGGAATGGCCTTCTCTCCAAGGCGGCTGATAAACCGGCTCAAGGCTGTAATCCGGCCGGCTAGACGTTGCACATCGTTAATACACGCCGGTTTAGCCAAGGACGTAATCGCTGCAATCTTTTACGGATTAGCCTCAATGCCTCTGTTTGAAACCAGAAAGCCTAAGAGCTTGCCTGTCGGGACACCGAAAACACACTTCTTCGGATTGAGCATCATCTTGTAGACCCGGAGATTGTCAAAAGTTTCCCGTAGATCATTTATCAATGTCTCCTCCTTTCTGGATTTGACCACAATATCATCTACATATGCATGGACATTGCGCCCAATTTTCTTATGAAGGCAATTCTGAACACAACGCTGGTAAGTTGCCTGGGCACTCTTGAGTCCAAAGGGCATGGAAATATAGCAGAAGGCTCCAAAGGGAGTTATAAAGGTTGTCTTCTCCTGGTCCTTAACTGCCATTTTGATCTGATGATGACCAGAGTAAGCATCCAAAAAACACAAACGGTCACAACCCGCCGTAGCATCAATTATCTGATCAATGCGAGGGAGAGCAAAGGGGTCTGTAGGGCAAGCCTTGTTTAAATCTGTGTAGTCCACACACATGCGCCAAGTGTCGTTTTTCTTAAGAACCAGCACCGGATTGGCTAACCACTCTGGATGAAAAACTTCAACAATAAACCCAGCAGACAACAAACAAGCGACCTCTTCACCTATAGCCTTGCGCCTTTCCTCGTTGAAGCGGCGGAGGAACTGCCGGACCGGTTTGAATTTCGGATCAATGTTGAGTGTGTGCTCAGCGAGTTCTCTCGGTACACCTGGCATGTCAGAAGGTTTCCATGCAAAGATGTCCCGATTCTCACGGATGAACTCGATGAGTGCGCTTTCCTATTTGGGATCCAGGTTAGCGCTGATGCTCAACTGTTTGGATGAATCGCCAGGGACAAAGTCAACCATCTTAGTGTATGTAGCTGATTTGAACTTCAATGCTGGATCATGTTCCGTGGTTGGCTTTTTTAAGGAGGTCATGTCTGCCGGATCAACTTGCTCCTTATAGAATGTTAACTCCTCCGTGGCACAAACCGACTCCGCATAAGCCGCATCGCCTTCTTCACACTCCAAAACAATCTTTCTACTTCCATGTACTGTGATAGTCCCCTTATGACCTGGCATTTTAAGGTGCAGGTAAACATAACATGGCCTTGGCATAAACTTAGCATAAACCGGCCGCCCAAACAGAGTGTGGTACAGACTTTTGATCTTCACCACCTCAAATGTCACTGTTTCTGACCTTGAATCGTAGTCATCTCCAAAAGCTACCTCCAAAGTTATCTTACCAACAGGATATGCAGACTTACCAGGCACCACACCATGAAATACCGTATTCGACGGTTTAAGATCCTTATATGTCAACCCCATACGGCGGAATGTATCATAATACAAAATATTGATATTACTTCCCCCATCCATGAGCACTTTAGTGAACTTGTATCCCCCAACTTGAGGGGCTACCACCAAGGCCAAATGACCTGGGTTATCAACCCGGGGCGGGTGATCCTCTCTGCTCCACAAAATAGGTTGCTCCGACTAGCGTAAATACTAAGGTACTGCCGGCTCAACAGAGTTGACTACCCTTTTTGTGAAGCTTCTGATCACGTTTGCACAAACTAGTAGTGAAGACATGATATTGCCCGCTGTTCAGCTGTTTGGGATTGCTCTGGTAACCCGACTGCTGCTGCTGCTGATTCCCCTGATGGTTGTAACCTCCCTGGTTGCCTTAGTGTCCTTGATTGACATGTCCAGTTTGGTTGCCTGGAAACCCTGAACCGGAACCACCGCCTCCGTAACCCGGCCCATGGAAACCTCCTCCTGAACCGCCGGGCGGACCGTTGTCATATTGGAACATATTGGAATTCTTGAAATCCCGCATGATATAACAATCTTTCCAGAGATGTGATGCCGGTTTCTCCTTTGATCCATGCTTTGGACATGGCTGATTTAACAAACGCTCCAAATTGTTGCCTGGACCTCCACCCCTCTGGGGCTGCTTGCCTTTACGGCGCTGGCCATTCTCCTGTGCCTTGGTATTTGTGACAAAGTCCAAACCACTATCGGCCTTGCGCTTACCAGTGTTTCCATGGCCTGACGGATTGTGTTGTTGGCCTTTGGTGTTGCCGGTCTTCTTACCCTTCTCCGGTTTGTCCTCCTCTGAATCCGGATCCTTGGTATTATCTGAATCGGCGTATTTGACACATGTCGTTGCAGTGACGTTTGAGCCTTCCCAACTTCTGTTTCAACAGTTTGAAACCGCAATTACCCTCTAACATTAACACTGCGGTGTCTGCGTTGATACGATCTGACGAATGCAAAATTACCGAGACCCGTTTGACCCAATGGGTTGTGGACTCCCCTTCCTCTTGGACACAGGCGGCCAGATCTACAATTGACATCGGCTGCTTACACGTATCCTTGAAGTTCTGGATAAACCGGTGCTTCAATTCGGCCCATGATCCAATAGAATTGGTCGGCAAGCTCTTCAACCAAGCGCGAGCGGTTCCTTCCAACATCATGGTGAAATATTTAGCACACACCGCCTCGTCCACATCTAACATCTTCATTGCCATCTCATAGCTCTCCACCCATGCCTCTGGCTGCAAATCGGCGGTATAATTCGGTACCTTACGAGGTCCCTTGAAATCCTTGGGTAGTCTCACATTACGCAAAGCAGGAGATAAACACGGTACCCCTAAGGAACTGAACATCGCCCCTGGCTCCACGGAGGCAGTGGGGTGAACCGGAGTATGTTGTCGTGCCTCGTGTCAAATTGTCAACTCGGCCTCTCGATGTGCGCAGCCATGATCCACAACATCTTGTGCATTAGCACCTCCCCCAGCCGGGTTGTTCCCTCGTGGCGAATTTTGGCGGCGTGCACTACTGGACACGGCCGGTTCATCTTCCACGTGTCTGCTGTAACTCCGGCTTGGGCGGGGAATGGAGTGAATCCTCTCACGGCTATGTGAATATGCTTGCTGTTGGTTTAGCGCTGTCTGAAGGAGATCCCTGGCCCGACGTGCTTCCACTGCCACTGGTGACTCGCCGTCGGTTGGGAGGGCCGCCAGGCGTGATGCAGCGGCCACAATGTTGTCCAACGGGTTGGAATAATGCCCGGGCGGCGTTGATGGTACAATGTTGTTCCGGCGAGGCAGGTCCATTGTGCGCGGCTGAACTGGCGCTCCTGCTCCCGGCGCCCCCGCCTGGTTTAGTGTGGGTTGGTTACCAGCTCCTGCGCCTGGCGTGTTGAAAAGATTCTGCGGCCCATAAACGGACGGGAGACATGATCGGTACCTTCTTCTCATGACTTCCTCTGAAGCATTCTGATCCAGTCTAATCCGGTAAGCCTGTGCTTCCAACTCGGCCCGCTCCGTAGCCATCCTGGCGTTCTCTGCTGCCAGGTCCGCCTTGGCCTGGGCTATCTGATCTTTCACCTTTGTGATCTCCGCATCGTGCTGATCCCTGGCTGCTGCGTCTACCTCCACGGTCATCAATGTTGCCAGAGCGTCGAACAAATCAGATAAGACTTGGGCCGGAGGTGGCGCCGAGCTTCCTGCCCCTGCTGGTGTGGCCATTGTTGAACCGGAGAGCATTGCTGCGGCGGTAGATGAATGAGGCATCGATTGTGTGCCGGCCATGAAGACGGAGGCCCGGTTTGGCAGACCCGGGGAATCCGGAATACTGTTGCCCTCGGATCCTCCCTCAATCCGGCCGTCCTGCAACTGGTAAAGCGATTCAATTTCTCTAGAAGACTCGTCATCAGAGCGGACTACGGTTTCTCCTTCGGACACCGGTCCGTCCTCGTGCCCTGATCCATGGACGACACCTACGAAAACATGCCTTGCCTCGGGCTGAACCGGCGAAGGACTTGCACGCTGAGCCGTTTCGATGATGTCGGTGCGGATGTCCGGCTCGGGGGTCGGTTCGCCGATCTTGCCGATGAAGACGTGAATCCCACCAAAGGGGACCCGGTACTCGTATTCGATTGAATCGGCCTTGGGACCCCATCCTGCGTTGTCGATGTAGAGCTTGCCGCGGCGACTCTTCGTCATCCGGCCCAAACCGTATCCCTTAAGTCCATCGAAGCTACCCTTCAAGAACTCGAAACCATCGTGCTATAGCCCCACGGTGGGCGCCAACTGTCGTGGGTTTGTCACAGTAGATGTCCTCGTGAAAGGACTTAGTTGTGGAGCCATCGCAACGGGTTAGCTTAAAGGGGTTAAATCGGACAAGGGAACATGGGAGTTTATACTAGTTCGGCCCCTTCGATGAAGGTAAAAGCCTACGTCTAGTTGTGATTGATATTGCTAGGGTTTCGAAGGCTAGGGAGCGAGTACGCTTTGTCTGGCTTTCGAGTTGTTGTTGTCTATCCCTAAACCGCGGTCGGGTCGTCCCTTTATATACATAGGTTGACGCCCCCCGGGCTACAGAGTCTCGAAGCCGGTTTATAAACGTATCCGGTTCGGCCTCTCTCTTTCTATCTTACTATACAAGTTACATAACTAGGCCGGTTTACATTTACATACTATAACTCGCCTTTGGGCCCTCCGTAAAGTGCTAGCATCTTTACGTCTTCATGGGCTTCTAATCTTCAAGGAGTCAACCCGGCTACATAAGGCCGGTTTACCTCCAGTAGTAATATCTCCAACAACTTCAGCACCTGCAGCCACTGCCATAGTTGTTCCTCTAGTGTCAACTCCTCCAGCTCCACAAACTTCTTCAGAGGCATTTCCTATTGGGACACGTAGTATGAAATTTCAAAAAAATTCCTACGCTCACGCAAGATCTATCTAGGAGATGCAATGCAACGAGATGGGGAGAGTGTGTCCACGTACCCTCGTAGACCGAAAGCGGAAGCGTTTGACAACGCGGTTGATGTAGTCGAACTTCTTCTAGATCCGACCGATCAAGCACCGAATGTACGGCACCTTCAAGTTCTGCACACGTTTAGCTCGATGACGTCCCTCGTCCTCTTGATCCAGCAAAGGTTTCGAGGAAGAAGATGAGTTCCATCAGCACGACGGCGTGGTGACAGTGACGGTGTAGTGATCCGTGCAGGGCTTCGCCTAAGCACTACGAAGATATGATCAGAGGCGTAAACTATGGAGGGGGGCGCTGCACATGGCTAACAATTGTTGGTGTGTGTTCTAGGTGCCCCTCCCCACGCATATATAGGTGGGAGGGGGAGTGGAACAGCCTTGGGGTGCCCCAAGTAGGAGGAATTCTACTTGGGGCCTATTCCAATTCGCCCCCTACCATATTTGCCGGAAGGGAAAAGGAAGAGAGGGGAGAGGAAAGGAAGGGGGAGGCCGACTCCCCCTTTCCTTCTCCCACTTGGCCGACGGCCTAGGAAGGGTGCGCCAGACCCTTGTGGGCTGGTGCGTCCCTTCCCCTTTGTCCCATGTGGCCCATTAACCTCCCGGGGTGTCCGGTAACCCTCTGGTGCTCCGATAAATATCTGATACACTCCGGAACACTTCCGGTGTCCGAATACTATCGTCCTATATATCAATATTTACCTCTCGACCATTTCGAGACTCCTCATCATGTCCGTGATCTCATCCGGGACTCCGAAAAACATTCGGTCACCAAATCACATAACTCATATAATACTAAATCGTTATCGAACGTCAAGCGTGCGGACCCTATGGGTTCGAGAACTATGTAGACATGATCGAGACACCTCTCCGGTCAATAACCAACAGCGGAACCTGGATGCTCATATTGGTTCCTACATATTCTACGAAGATCTTTATCGGTCGAACAATAATAACAACATACGTTATTCCCTTTGTCATCGGTATGTTACTTGCCCGAGATTCGATCGTCGGTATCTTCATACCTAGTTCAATCTCGTTACCGGCAAGTCTCTTTGCTCGTTCCGTAATACATCATCCTGCAACTAACAAATTAGTCACTTTGCTTGCAAGGCTTCTTATGATGTGTATTACCAAGAGGGCCTAGAGATACCTCTCCAATACTCGGAGTGACAAATCCTAATCTCGATATATGCCAACCCAACAAACACCTTCGGAGATACCTGTAGAGCATCTTTATAATCACCCAGTTACGTTGTGACGTTTGATAGCACACAAGGTATTCAGGAGTTGCATAATCTCATAGTCAAAGGAATATGTATATGACATGAAGAAAGCAATAGCAATAAAACTGAACGATCATAATGCTAAGCTAACGGATGGGTCTTGTCCATCACATCATTCTCCTAATGATGTGATCCCTTTCATCAAATGACAACACATGTCTATGGTTAGGAAACTTAACCATCTTTGATTAACGTGCTAGTCCAGTAGAGGCTTACTAGGGACACGATGTTTTGTCTACGTATCCACACATGTATCAAGTTTCCGGTTAATACAATTCTAGAATGAATAATAAATATTTATCATGATATAAGGAAATATAAAATAACAAATTTATTATTGCCTCTAGGGCATATTTCCTTCATTTGCAGATGCCCTCCTCTCCACACCATACACCGGAGCAAAAAAACCAGAAGACCCCTTTAGGAGCTCCCGGAGATCGTGCCTAGAGTGCAATATAAGACTATATGTTTTCAAACTTTTTGGTAACTTGTTACCAAAGGGGGAGAAAGTGTATAGATCATAGGCTAAGAGAGAGAGAGAGAGAGAGAATGCTTCTTGCTTTTGTTGGTTTCATTTGCTACTCTTGCTACCTTGGTCGTTTGGCTGTTTGATTCCTTTGCTAGAATTTGTGTTATGCTTGTGATGTGATCATGTGTTTGATCATATTATGCTTAATGTGTGCTTGCTTGATTATATCCATGAATGTTTGTGTATGATCAATCACTTGTATCTTTGGTGATGAGTGCATGTTATTTAACTCTTAACATTTTGAGTGCTCCACCAAGATGTATGTGACATGGAAGAGTGACACATGATCCTAATCGATTGTGCATTTCCATTCAAAAGCAAATTTTCAAATAATGCACAAATTTAAGGGGAGCTCTTACTTATCACATACGTCTCAAAGCAATGATGTATTTCATTCACATTATCATTTGTCGAAGCTTTGATCTATATATTGTCGTCAATTACCAAAATGGGGGAGATTGAAAGTGCAACTAATCCCCGGGTGATTTTGGTAATTCATAACAACATATAGCAAATTGAACTAATATCCATTCAAGTTTAATATTTTAGAAAGTTCAATGAATGGCATGGCATGGACTGGAGATGTGGACCCCTCAAAATGCTAAGGACACATATTGACAAAAGCTCAAGACTCTTCATTTCTATCTTAGTGAGCCAAGATCACATTGAGTCCATATGAAAGACAATACTATTAAAAGGGGATGAGGTATTGCTTAATGGTCTACTTGCTCAAAGTGCTTAGTGATATTGCTCCAAGACCCTCAACCACTTTCTCATTTCCAAATCTATCCAAAACTCAAAGTCAAACTCGACCCCACCGAAATGATCTATCCGACGCCACCGAGTTCACTTAACCTATCCACTGCCAGAAACCCTAACACCTCGGTCACACCGATACAGATCTCTGTCTCACCGAGATGGACTTGCAAACTCTCTGTTGCCTGTTGTAATTATTCCGGTCTCACCGAAATGTGCAACCAGTCCCACCGAGTTTGCTTGACCAACTCTCTGTTTGCTCTTTGCTGAAATCGGTCTCACCGAGTTCAAGCAATCGGCTTCACCGAGATGAGGTTTTTCCCTAGCCCTAGCACATTGGTCCCACCGAGTTGTTCCAGTCGGTCCCACCGAGATTCCTAACGTTCACATTTTAAACTAAATCGATCTCACCGAGTTCTTCTATTCGGTCTAACCGAGTTGGGTCAAATGTGTGTAACGGTTGGATTTTGTGTGGAGGC
>NC_041392.1:467748861-467790258 GCF_002162155.2 Triticum dicoccoides | reverse complement strand
CTCCACCCCCTTCTCCATATGAGTGAGAGCCATCAGAACGTGCCTACACTTCCATCCTACATTTTCTTAAAGAGAACCACATACTCATGTGTTGAGATCAAGAAATCCCAATCCAACCACACGAATCTTGATTTCAGCCTTCCCCAAGTTGCTTTCCACTCAAATCATCTTTCCATCATATCCAAATCTGTGTGAGAGAGTTGAGTGTTGGGGAGACTATCATTTGAAGCACAAGAGCAAGGAGTTCATAATCAACACAACATTTATTACCTTTTGGAGTGTGGTGTCTCCTAGATTGGTTAGGTGTCGCTTGGGAGCCTCCGTCAAGATTATGGAGTTGAACCAAGAAGTTTGTAAGGACAAGGAGATCGCCTACTTCATAAAGATCTACTCGAGTGAGGCAAGTCCATCACGGGCGATGGTCATGGTGGGATAGACAAGCTTGTTTCTTCGTGGATCCTTCGTGGGTGGAGCCCACCGTGGACTCGCGCAACCGTTACCCTTCGTGGGTTGAAGTCTCCATCAACGTGGACGTACGAACACCACATATCGGAACCACGCCAAAAATCTCAACGTCATCATTGCGTTTGCACTCTCCAAACCCTTCCCTTTTACCTTCACATGCAATGTTTTATTTTCCGCTCCTACACTCTTAGAATTGCATGTGTATGTTGATTGCTTGACTTGTGCTAATTGCTAAAATCTCCCACAACTAAAGTTGGGAAAAAGTTTGTTTTTTGGTCAAGTAGTCTAATCACCCCCCTTCCCCTAGACCTACTTTCGATCCTACAGCAGCAATGGCGGCCATCTCCTTCTGGTTCGATGTCGTTCCCGAGAGTTTTGGCGGGGGTGGGACCCATGGTGAGAGTGGTGCAGAGAGGGGGTGGAGGTGGATGACTGTGGCTATGGTCGGGGCACCGATTTTTATAGGGATGGTGGGTGGCAGAGGGACGGATGGGTGGCACCGGAGGAGACGCCTCGGCAACCACGTGCCATCAATGTGAGCGGGAAATGGGTGAACAGGCGGGCGTCGTGTCGTTTGAACGTGCAGCAATCGCCTACACCGGGAAGCAGCGCGGGTGGCGCTCTCTCGGCCGACGCGCCGCTTGAATGCCGACGCCAGTGAGCGGCCGCGTCCGCTCTGGCCGGGCATAAATGTGAGCGCCGACGCTCTGTAGCGGTACTGACTGAAAACACAAGGGAGGCGGAGGGTTAGTGGGCCAGGGCGGTCAAAAACGGGCGTGAGATTGGTCCGAACTCCCACAAAACAGATCTGTATTAGTCTGTGGAGCGATCTGGACCGAAAATACACAGTTTGTCTCTAATTTGCGGAAGAAATCACGTCCAGATCGCTATACGGACTAATACAGATCGGTGTTGAATGGCTTCCGCTGTTTAGACAACATGGTCCGGACGCATGCCGGAGGTTTGTGGATTGGGGTTAGATTGCCTGAACACATGTTCAATTTTTATGGAGTATTATTCTTATCCCGAGAGGAAAAAAGATAAAGTATTACTCTTATTATACGACCATACAATGGAGATACAACGTGTTGGCTCCCGAGAGAAAAAATGTGAAAATGTGTTCCCTAAACTGCGTAGTCTCACATTAGTGGACGGACATGTCCAGGAAATGGGAACCATCAATGCGTTGCATCTAGGCGAACTTGGCGAGCTCGACGGCGAACGCGGCGGCATGAGGCTCCTCGACGCAGTGGAGCACCACCCGGATGCCCCCACGCCTGGGCGCCGGCGGCCTGACGTAGTTGAGCGCCGCGACGAAATTGACGTGGTCGTTGAGCGGGAACACGTACCCGGGCGCACCGAAGCCGTAGTCCACCTCGTCGAAGCCGAGACGACTCCAGTCCGACAACGTCACTGTGCTGTAGTCCAGCGGCGGCACGTCGTACTGCTCGACGCCGCGCATCCAGCCCGCGAACCGAGCGGGAACCGCCTCCTTCGCCTCCCGTACCGCGCCGACCACCTCCGCCAGCGTGGCCTCCCGGACGGCCCTGCCGGTCCTCGTGGCGCACGCCAGGAATACGCAGTTGCCGTAGTAGCCCTCCACCGTCGGCAGCACGCCGCGGAGAAGGTGCCGCGTGCTGGCGGCAAAGGCCATCCGGACCTCGGCGTCGTCGGGGAGCGCCGACGCCAGCGCCAGCGCGCGGCACTTGAACACCACGGCCGTCACCGCGTCAAAGGTGGAGCACACCTCCCCCATCGATGTCGCGGCAGCCTGCTTGAAGTCGTCCTTCACGCGCGCGATGCTCTCCGCCGAGATGTCGGCCACCTGGGTCACGAGCCTGAACTCCGTGAGCTGCCCCGGCAGCGGGCTTGGAGGGTCTGGGATCGCGTCGCGGTCCCACACCGGAGCCACTGACGGCACCTTGAGCCCCCGCGCTAGCTCCCCCACCGCCGTAAGGAACTGCGCAGCCCCATGCCCGTCGAACACCGCGTGGCTGAAGCGGATCCCGACGGCGAACCCGCCGCAGGTGAACCTCGTGGCCTGGGCCATGAGGATGAGGTCGTTGAGCTTCTCGCCGGGGGGAGGGCGAGGGAGGAGGAGCTCTCCTGGGATGAGCAGCGGGCAGCAGTCGAGGCCGTCCACGTCGGCGAGCGTGCAGCTCGCGGCTGCTTCCACAAACCAGATGCCCTCCCCGGTGCAGTCCACCGCGAGGCCGCTCGAGACGATGCGGCCGGCCACCGGATAGTACGGCACAAGCGCCCTCGCGAACCCGTCGCGCATTGCGGCCACGGCCGCGACTGCGCCCTGGTCCTTGCGGGCGGCGGAGATCGAGGGCAGGGGAAAGACCTGCATAAGGTTCACAAAGCCGGAGCCGGCGACGGTCTTGTCAATGGAGGAGAGCGGGAGGGTGCCGCAGGGGGTAGGCCCCGCCGGCGGGATGAGCGCCGGCGGCGACTTGGTAACGGTGGGCGTGTTCGTCATAGGGAACTGAGCAATGAGCCACTGAGGCAAAGCGTCCTTCCTTGGCGGCGGTGGGAAGGTAATTTTCCTTTATTCTGCTGGAAGGCAATTGGAGACAGAGAGATTTCTTCACTGTCGGTGTAGTATTATACTACTACTCTGCCTCTTTGAATTTACAGAACAGTGGTACCAGTCCGGCGGTGAGTAGCTTGACAAGGGTGCGCGTGCCAGTCCGGCAAAAATGTAATCATTGACGGCCGCGGGGAGGCAAGCGGAGACTCAGAGATTTGTCTCGTCGGTGGGAAAGTGTCTTCTCCTTCCACGGTGCATATGCACTCGGAAATAACAGTTAAACGTGAAAAATAATAAAATAATTTTATAAATTATGATCTTTTCTACAAACATCATTGAATATTTCACTCGAGCTCAACCATCCTCCGCTGCCGTGCTCAACCACCACCACCACTGCTACCCTCCCGTCAGACGACATCGACTGTCGCTACCGGCGCGCGCTTCAACTACCCCGCTGATGTGTTCCCCTTCCCCTGCTCGGGGGCGGGGTGCGGCAGCAAGTGAGGGGAGAGTGGGGAGCAAATGCCATGGATCCAAATCTATGGCGGCCGTTGCGAAAGCGGAGGTGGAGATGGAGATCAACCGTGTGCGGAGGCACCGGAAAGTGGAGGCTCGTGCGGTGAGGAAGGCGCCAAACAAGATAGCTGAGGGGGTCCTGGACGACAGCCGGATTATATCCTTTGGCCGGACTGTTGGACTATGAAGATATAAGATTGAAGACTTCGTCTCGTGTTCGGATGGGACTCTACTTGGCGTGGAAGGCAAGCTAGGCAATACGGATATGGATATCTCCTTCTTTGTAACCGACCTTGTGTAACCCTAACCCTCTCCGGTGTCTATATAAACCGGAGGGTTTTAGTCCGTAGGACACAACAACTACAACATACAATCATACCATAGGTTAGCTTCTAGGGTTTAGCCTCTCCGGTCTCGTGGTAGATCTACTCTTGTACTACACATATCATCAATATTAATCAAGCAGGACGTAGGGTTTTACCTCCATCAAAAGGGCCCGAACCTGGATAAAACATTGTGTCTCCTGCCTCCTGTTACCATCCGCCTTAGACACACAGTTCGGGATCCCCTACCCGAGATCCGCCGGTTTTGACACCAACATTGGTGCTTTCATTGAGAGTTCCTCTGTGTCGTCGCCGTTAGGCTTGATGGCTCCTACTATCATCGATAACGATGCAGTCCAGGGTGAGACTTTTCTCCCCGGACAGATCTTCATGTTCTGCGGCTTTGCACTGCGGGCCAATTTGCTTGGCCATCTGGAGCAGATCGAAAGTTACGCCCCTGGCCATCAGGTCAGGTTTGGAAGCTTAAACTACACGGCCGATATCCGCGGAGACTTGATCTTCGATGGATTTGAGCCTCTGCCTTGTGCATCACGCGGTCATGATGAGTACGATTTAGCTCTACCATCGGACAGTGTTCAGGAGATCGCACAGGCAGCCGCTCCGACCCTCAATTCAGAGCCAGTTGCGCCGTCCATGGATGGGTGGATGGACCCCGCCACGGAGGCCTTACCCTCAGCGGCGATCAAGCCAAACATCGACCTTACCTTGCACGAGAGTCGTGTTGTTAAACTGCCGGATCCTTCTCCGGCCACGGACTCCGAGCCGCCTGCGCCCGTTCCTATCGAATCCGATTGGGCGCCGATCATGGAGTTTAACTCCGCGGATATTTTTCAGCATTCGCCCTTTGGCGACATACTGAACTCATTAAGATCTCTCTCCTTGTCAGGAGGATCCTGGCCGAACTATGTCCGGCAGGACTGGGATGCGGACGACAATGAAATTCGCGGCCCACCCACCACCCACTTGGTAGCCATTGTCGATGACTTAACCGACATGCTCGACTTCGACTCCGAAGACATCGACGGTATGGACGACGATGCGGGAGACGAATAGGAACAACTGCCCACAGGGCACTGGACAGCCACCTCATCATACGATATATACATGGTGGATACACTCAAATAAGGCAATGGCGACGAGATAGCAGAGGATGACCCCTCCAAGAAGCAACCCAAGCGCCGACGTCAGCGGCGCCGCTCTAAGTCCCGCCAAAGCAAAAGTGGTGATACCGGCACAGGAGATAATAACACTCCGGATAGTGCCGAACACAACAACAATCCCCTCCAGCAAGATTTAGAGCAGGAGGATGGAGGAGCCAACCCTTCTGAGAGAGCGGCAGATGGAGAGACGGAGGATGATAATTACATGCCCCCTCCGAAGATGAGGCAAGCCTCGGCGACGACGAATTCGTCGTGCCAGAGGATCCCGTCGAACAAGAGCACTTCAAACGCCGGTTTATAGCCACGGCAAATAGCCTTAAGAAAAAGCAGCATCAGCTTCAAGCTGATCAAGATCTGCTAGCCGACAGATGGACTGAAGTCCTCGCGGCCGAGGAATATAAACTCGAGCACCCCTCCAAGAGTTACCCAAAATGCAGGTTGCTACCCCAACTGGAGGAAGAAGCGTATGACGCGGCTGATCGGCCACCTCGTGGACGCAATAGAGAGGCATTCAAGCCAAAAACTCGGCCCGCACCCCGACGCCATTCAAATAAAAAGGCATGGGGGGATACGCCAGACCTGCGAGACATATTGGAGGACAAAGCAAAGCATGCAAGATCGATCTACGGATCATGAGGGCGCGCCACTATGCGAGACGATAAACGCCACGCCGGATACAGTAAAAGTAAATACGGCCGGGCCGAACACAGCGGGCAAGACCAATTCGAGCTGCGTCGCGATATAGCCCAATACAGAGGCGCCGCACACCCCTTATGCTTCATAGACAAAGTAATGGATCATCAAATCCTAGAAGGTTTCAAACCTATAAATATTGAATCATACGACGGCACAACAGATCCCGCAGTATGGATTGAGGATTTCCTCCTCCACATCCACATGGCCCGCGGTGATGACTTACACGCCATCAAATACCTCCCACTAAAGCTCAAGGGACCAGCGCGGCATTGGCTTAACAGCTTGCTAGCAGAGTCCATCAGCTGTTGGGAAGATCTGAAAGCCGCATTCCTCGACAACTTTCAAGGCACTTATGTGCGGCCACCAGATGCCGATGACCTGAGCCACATAATTCAGCAGCCAGAAGAATCGGCCACGCAATTCTGGACTCGGTTCCTAATAAAGAAAAATCAAATCATCGACTGTCCGGATGCAGAGGCCCTAGCGGCTTTCAAACACAACATCCGCGACGAATGGCTAGCTCGGCACCTTGTTCAGGAAAAGCCGAAATCTATGGCAGCCCTAACGACACTCATGACCCGCTTTTGTGCGGGAGAAGACAGTTGGCTGGCTCGCAGTAATAACATATCAAAGAACCATGGTACTTCGGATACAAGGACGGCAATAGCAGGTCACGCCGCAATAAACATAAGCGCCGCATTAACATCGATAATAACGAGGATACGACAGTCAATGCCGGATTCAAAGGCTCTAAACCCGGTCAGCAGAAAAAGCCATTCAAACAAAGTACACCGGGTCCGTCCATCTTGGACCGTATACTCGATCGCTCGTGTCAAATACACGGCACCCCAGAAAAGCCAGCCAATCACACCAACAGGGATTGTTGGGTGTTCAAGCAGGCCGGCAAGTTAATTGCCGAAAACAAGGACAAGGGGCCACATAGCGATGACGAGGAGGAGCCCCGGCAGCCACACACCGAAGGACAGAAGAGGTTTCCCCCACAAGTGCGGACGGTGAACATGATATACGCAACCCACATCCCCAAGAGGGAGCGGAAGCGTGCGCTCAAAGACGTATATGCGTTGGAGCCAGTCACCCCAAAGTTTAACCCATGGTCCTCCTATCCGATCACTTTCGATCGCAGGGACCATCCCACTAGTATCCGTCATGGAGGATTCGCCGCACTGGTTCTGGACCCAATCATTGACGGATTTCACCTCACTCGAGTCCTTATGGATGGCGGCAGCAGCCTGAACCTGCTTTATCAGGACACAATGCGCAAAATGGGTATAGACCCCTCAACGATCAAACCCACAAAAACGACCTTTAAGGGCGTCATTCCAGGTGCAGAAGCCCATTGCATAGGCTCAATTACACTGGAAGTGGTCTTCGGATCCCCGGACAACTTCCGAAGCGAAGAGTTAATCTTCGATATAGTCCCGTTCCGCGGTGGTTATCATGCACTGCTCGGGAGAACCGCATTTGCGAGATTTAATGCGGTACCGCATTATGCATACCTCAAGCTCAAGATGCCAGGACCTCGCGGGGTTATTACAGTCAATGGAAACACAGAGCGCTCTCTTCGAACGGAGGAGCACACCGCGGCCCTCGCAGTAGAAGCGCAAAGCAACCTCTCAAGGCAATCCACCAGTTCGGCGTTTCAAGACCCAGACACCTTCAAGCGCGCTCGGAGCAATCGGCAACTAGACCGCCTAGCGCGATCTGAGCTCGCGTAGCAATGCGGCCCCCACCCCAGTGCCAGCCAAACGGCGAAATTCGTGCCACGTGTACATAATTACGCATTAAAAATACCATGGGCACAAGTGGGGAGGGGGACACACTGCGGCACGCCCCAAGACGCGGCTTAAACCGCACTAGGGGCTTCTTGTTTGGTTATTTTTCTCTTTTTCAGGACCTTAATCTCTGGAAACCCTGTCCGGCAGCACTATCGCCGAACACATGATGCAGCAACCAAGGAGGCAGAAAGCTACGTCACACCACGGAATTCCCAGGTGGATTACAATAACGAGCGAAATATTTGATTTAATACTGTTCCTCATCTTGCCCTTGGAAGAGACATAGTCCTACTCTTTGCTTATCGCACCATCTGTATCATTCTGCTTTAACGCACCTTTTTGAATAAACAATGCATGACATTACGACTATTATTGCATTCTTGTTATTTATATATATATATATGTGTGTGTGTGTGTATGTGTGTGTGTTCAATAATGACGCCTTGCAACCGTACACTTTCGTACGACCAATACACCAGGGGCTTGCGTACCCCACAATATGGTGTGAAAAGTCCGAATACTTTCACAAGTGCGGCACCCCGAACTTATAGCATTATATGCATCAGCTCCGAATCATGTCTTTGGTCAAATGTTGGGTTTGCCCGGCTCCTATATTTTGGTACCTTACGTTCCGCTCTATCGGCTAAGGTAGCGCTAGGAGAACTACTGCGATTGTGCCCCGGTTCTGCTAGGCTTAGCACCTCAGTAGAGAAAGCTAAAACTGACTGTCATGATAAGACGAGAGACTGGTCACTGTTCGGCGAGGTTTTCGAGTCCCTAAAGACTTATGCCGCTTAGAGCGAGGGGTCGGCCCTGTACGGCTTAAAGGCGTGGATCGCGCCCCGAATTCGGCCTTCCGAATACCAGGGGCTTCGCCGAAATTTAAAATTATAGAATTCTATGGCTAAGTGAGAGTGATAAAGCATTATTAGTCTGGTTGCCTTGTTCGTTGTGCTGAGCACCTCCCTCGAAGGACCCAAACATGGGAACAAGAGTGCTCAGGTTTATCCCGAACACCCCAGCACTCGTGGCATGGGGGCAGAAGCCAAGGACTAGCCATTTCTGAAATTGGATAAATAGCCAAACAGAAGGTAATATTTTAAATTCACACAAGCGTTGCATAGCGCATATGAAACAAGTTTTCATCATACAGGATCACACGAGCAAGTTTACTCAAATATTACATCCTTGGAACATTCGTCCGCTACAAGACGGGCACCCTTCAGGACACCCTCATAATAAATTTCAGGGGTGCGATGCTCCTTGCCCTGCGGTGGCCCTTCCTTGATCAGCTTCACAGCGTCTAGCTTGGCCCACTGCACCTTCACACGGGCGAAAGCCCGGCGTGCACCTTCCATGCAGACAAACCGCTTGACGACCTCCAACCGTGGGCAGGCATCCACAAGCTGCCTCACCATGCCGAAGTAGCTGTTCGGAAGGGCGTCGCCAGGCCACAGCCGGACTATAAGGCCCTTCATGGCCTGTTCGGCCGCCTTGTGTAGCTCGACCAGCTGCTTTAGCTGGTCGCTCAGAGGCATCGGGTGTTCGGTCTCAGTATACTGAGACCAGAACAGCTTCTCCGTTAAGCTTCCCTCCTCGGCCTAGTAAAACTGTGCAGCATCCGACATGCTGTGGGGCAAATCTGCGAATGCTCCTGGAGAGCTCCGAATTCGGGTAAGTAATCGGTAATTTACTTTTACATGCTTGCTTTGCATATGGAATGCCTTACCCGCCGCTATTTTCTTCATCGCATCAATCTCCTGGAGGGCCTTTTGGGCTTCGGCCTTGGCACTTTTTGCGCTCTCGAGGGCCGCGGCAAGCTCAGACTCTCACGTCTTCGAGTCAAGCTCCAACACCTCGTGCTTCGTCACGAGAGCCTGGAGCTCTTGCTGCACCTCGCCCACACAAGCCTCTTGTTTTTCCCGCTTGGTGCGCTCCTTGGCCGCTTTATCTTCGGCCTTGGTTAGCGCTTGCTTCAGGGTTGCCACCTCGGTCGTGGCCCCTGGCAAATATACGATGATCCTGTCATTTTGCAATCACGTCTTTTTTTATATATATATACATATCTATAGACAGGGTATTACTTACCCTTGTTCTCCTCGAGCTGCCTCTTGGCAAGGCCGAGCTCTTTCTTGGACCCCTCGAGGTCCTGCTTCAGTACGGCGACCTCCGCGGTCAGTGCGGCGGACGCCAGCAGCGAGGCCTGCATATGCATATTGACATACTTATATTAAACTCCTGCGATATTATTTGATACTCTGTTCGGCTTTTCTTTGTGAACACCGAACAAAGCATCAGGGGCTACTGTCTATGCAGTAATATTTTTCCTATATTTTAAAACACTTACCTCAAAGCCTGTTAGAAGGCTGGCACAGGCTTCAGTCAATCCGCTCTTCACAGACTGAACCTTCTGGACCACCGCACTCATAACAGTACGATACTCCTCGTCGATGGAAGCGCTGCGAAGCGCTTCCAGCAGATTGTCCGGCGCCTCTAGATGGACAGAGGTCACTGGCACAGGCGTCTTGCCCCTCTTAGAAGGAGGCCGCCTGCCCGAGCCCGGAACCACTTGAGGTTCCGGCGCGGTGTTCAGGTGAGGGCCGAACTCGGAGCTCTCAGGGGCCTTGTCCCCTCGGCTCCCGGAGTCCGGGAGGCCGCCTTGAGGCGCCTCCGGGGCTGTCTCCCCTCGACCCGGTGCCTCGTGAGACAGCACCTCAGCGTCGTCCGCATGATAGGGGGTGGTGGCGGTCGGGACTGGATCGCTATCCATGTCCGACGAGCCCAGGGAGCCGTCCGATGATACATCGATGCGGGCTCGGGGCGGCCTGCATAATCATATTTCGGCATTAGGTGAAGTAGTGC
This sequence comes from Triticum dicoccoides, assembly GCF_002162155.2. Taxonomy (NCBI): domain Eukaryota; kingdom Viridiplantae; phylum Streptophyta; class Magnoliopsida; order Poales; family Poaceae; genus Triticum; species Triticum dicoccoides. Next base: position 467,779,886 of record NC_041392.1, on the reverse strand, counting down.
GGCAAAGGAATACTATGACTTACTCTGGTATCCGAATACTTACGACTTCCCCAGGGGCTTGGCCCTGGGCAGCCACTCGTCTTCGCCATCGGCGGCGGTGGTAGAGTAGTCCGGAAGGAGAGTTCTCCCCTTCTTGGACCCTTCGGCCTCCCCAGTTGGTGCGGCCTTCCTTTTCTTGTCTCCCCCGTCTGGAGGGGGAGCATCTTCTTCTGCCTCCTCTTCTTCGGGGGAGGATTGCGCCGTAGAATCCTCGGACGGTGAGTCCGACGACGCCTGGCGTCGGGAACTCTTTCGGGTTCCCTTGGCCTTCTTGGTCTTCTCCGGCACCGTATAAGGAGTCGGAGTCAGTATCTTCGCTAGAAGAGTGTCTGCTGGGCCTTCGGGCAAAGGAGCCAGACAATCGATCTGTCCGGTCGTCTCCTGCTAGTCCTGTCAAAGGTACGGGAGTTTAGGTCCCGCATGGAGTCAATCTATAAAAAATAAGTATCCTATGAAAGGTAAAGCAGCTTACCGCACTGGCTTGGCGCTTCGCGCTGAATCCGTGATCCTCAGTAATGGGAGGGGGGACCTCGGCGCTTTTGAACAGCACCCTCCAGGCATCTTCGTGAGTTGTGTCGAAGAGCCTGTTCAGAGTTCAGTGCTGCGCCGGGTCGAACTCCCACAAGTTGAAGTCCCGTTGTTGGCACGGGAGGATCCGGCGGTGGAGCATGACCTGGACTACGTTGACGAGTTTGAGCTTCTTGTTCACCATGTTCTGAATACATGTTTGGAGTCCGATCAGCTCTCCTGAACTACCCCAGGACAGGCCCTTCTCTTTCCAAGAGGTGAGTCGCGTGGGGATGCCAGATCGGAACTCGGGGGCCGCTGCCCATGCAGGGTCACGCGGCTCTGTGATGTAGAACCACCCCGATTACCACCCCTTTATGGTTTCCACAAAGGAGCCCTCGAGCCATGTAACGTTTGGCATCTTGCCTACCATGGCGCCTCCGCACTCCGCCTGGCGGCCGCCCACAACCTTCGGCTTGACATTGAAGGTCTTCAGCCATAAGCCGAGGTGGGGCTTGATGCGGAGGAAGGCCTCGCACACGACGATAAACTCCGAGATGTTGAGGATGAAGTTCAGGGCCAGATCGTGGAAATCCAGGCCGTAGTAGAACATGAGCCCCCGGACGAATGGGTGGAGAGGGAATCCCAGTCCGCGGAGGAAATGGGTAAGGAACACTACCCTCTCATGGGGCCCGGGGGTGGGGATGAGCTGCCCCTCATCTGGGAGCTGGTGTGCGATGTCATCGGGCAGGTATCCAGCTCTCCTCGGCTTCTTGATGTCTCCCTCCGTGACGGAGGAGACCATCCACCTGCCTCCCGCTCCGGACATGGTTGGAGAAGGTTGAGGTGGGAAGTGCGGACTTGGGCGCTAGAGCTCGAGTGTGCGAAAACGGATGAGCAAAGGAGGAAGAAGGCGTGGATGAAAAGGTGAATCCTTATCCCTTTATATGGGCGGATGAAACTAAGCGTCCCCACTAGCCTGGTAAAACTCGCTTATTCCCCAAGCGTCGTAATCGATGGCGCGGTTGGGTTACCCACGCCCGTATTGATGAGAATCCCATGATAAGGGGACACGATCTCTGCTTTGACAAGACGTGTCAAAAAACTGCCTCGCGTTATGTGTGGGGCTAGTTGAAGGAAACAGTTCAAATAATCACCGGGCCATGGTGATGGGGTTATGTACCTAGGGTAGGGTCATGGACCTGATCTAAGTACCTTACCCAAGGACACCCTTAGAAGAGGTCACTTTCCAGTCGACCAACGAGGGACTCACTCGACTGACTTGAAGGACTCGACCACGAAGACTCACTCGACCACCAGAAGGTCAAGAGGCACTCCGCACTGCAACGGCCTGTAATTAAGTGGACTTTATGATAGTAAAGACACTTTATGTGGGGCGTTACCAGTAACGCCCCGGACTTAACTCACCTTAAACCCTCTCCTACGTGGGCTGGCTGGGGTCCTGGCACACTCTATATAAGCCACCCCCCTCCACAGGCAGAAGGGTTCGGCACCTTGTAACTCATATACTCTTAATCCACTCGACCGCCTCCGGGCTCCGAGACGTAAGGCTATTACTTCTTCCGAGAAGGGCCTGAACTCGTACATCCCTTGTGTTTACAGCCTCTCCATAGCTAGGACCTTGCCTCTCCATACCTACCCCCCACTCTACTGTCAGGCTTAGAACCACGACAGTTGGCGCCCACCGTGGGGCAGGTGTTTTAGCGATTTTTGTGGAGAAGTTGCGATTCTTCCGAGTACTTTCATCATGGTGTCTGCTGGAGTTTTGGTCGAGGGTCAAGAGATCCGTCTCGGCACTCTCACCTTCATCGCCGACGACTCCGCGTGGCTCCAGGAGGCTCCACTCGACGTTGATGCGCTCCCCGTCCGTGGTGCGACGCATTTTCGCGCATGTGTCCGCGGCGTTCTGCTGCGGCAACCGTCGACCCAGTATCGGTCGGCTCCTCCATCGTCCACCCTCCCGGTCTCCCGCCAGCGCAAGCGCTCGGGCCGGTCGAGGCTTCAGCGATGGGTGAGGCACGCGGTGGCTCGCCAATCGGCCACCACCCAAGTTGCGGCAATCGAGCCCGACGAATCTCTCTACGGCTTGTTCGATCTGTCGACTGGCTCTGTAGAGACTGCATCCGAGTGCGGTAGCAGTGATCCAGCGGCGGAAATGTTGATGGTCGACGGGCCCCGCAGTCCCCCTGGCTTCGCCCGTGATGGTGGAGCAGGTGACGGAGGCGACCCCGCACGAGGCCACGAAGAGTACCAGCCCGAGCCACTCGACTCTCTGCAAAGAGAGGAACTTCGCCGCAGGAACGTGGATGCCCTGCTACTCCCATCGCAGGAGAAACCCCCGAGGCTCGTGCCTTGGAGGAGGCACGTCTGGCCAATTTGGCCGAACGCACTCGACTGGAGAATCTTCAGCGAGCACTCGACGAGCGCGCGCGGCAACGAGTTCCCGACACCAGTCGACGTCAACTCTTCCCTCCGACTCAGGTATATCGAACCCCAATCCAGAATTTAGCAGCTGCGACCCGTATAGCAGAGTCCATCCAGCCTTCGCAGTCGGAAGCTGGCAGAGGTTTGCTGCAGATCAGGGATCTGCTCCGGGTAGCAGGAGATCAGAATTCAGCCGTGTCTCAGTCGCGCAACAGAATTCACAGTCGATCCGTCACTGCGAATACGGTTCAGTCGGCTCACAGCCCCAGATCGCCTCCACGGCGTGAGGGGCACGAGAATCGGCAAGGCCAATATGGTGACCGACTCGACCGAGATGATAGGCGTCGAGTGCCCCATTCCCCTCCGAGGGGTGGGTCTTACGCTCCTCGGCAGCAAGATGACAGGCGTCAGTACAGTACAGCGCGAAGGGTTCCAGTCGACCCCAGAGAACCAGGCTTCGACGCGCGATCCATTATCGTGCAAGGTTTGGTCGACCGGAACAGAGCCCATCGAGGCGGACTCGACAGAGATGAACCCACAAGCAGTCGAGTGCATGTTTCTGGTCCTGAATGTTTCAGCAGAGCTATCAGAGCCGTAGTTATCCCTCCCAATTTCAGGTTGGCAACAGGAGTCAGCAAGTTCACTGGTGAGTCTAAGCCTGAGACTTGGCTTGAAGACTACCGAGTGGCAGTTCAGATTGGTGGTGGGAACGACGAGGTGGCCATGAAGCATTTGCCCCTCATGCTGGAAGGTTCTGCCAGGGCATGGTTGACTCAATTACCTCCTAGCAGCATTTACGCTTGGGAAGATCTGTCCCGAGTGTTCATCAGAACGTTTGAAGGGACTTGCAAGCGACCAGCTGGATTGACAGAGTTGCAAGTCTGCGTGCAGAAGGCTAATGAGAATCTCAGAGAGTATATTCAGAGGTGGATCACTTTGCACCACACTGTGGAGAATGTGTCTGATCATCAGGCAGTCTGCGCCTTCAAAGATGGCGTCAAGAACAGAGAACTGAGTTTGAAGTTTGGTCGAGAGAGTATATTCAGAGTTTGAAGCCGGCGAGGTGCGCGTGGGGGAGTTGTGCGGGGGCGAGAGCGAGCGCGCTGGACGGGGACGAAGGGAGCAGAGAGAGAGAGAATGCTGAGGCACAGTACAGAAATCCTCGCCGGGCGCATTTATAAGGTCCCTTCCGAGTGGATGACATGTGGGCCCGGTCGATCTAATCATATCAGGAACAGTTATGCAGACGGGATACGTGGCGGAGAAAGCGGCGCAGAGATCGAGGCGTCTATGTCCCGTCCCATCCGAACGCCGCGGTCCGCTCCACTTCGCGCGCGTCCCCAAATTTCGCATCCCGCGGAATCCGCGAACGGCAGATCAGTCTGTCAGACGCGGGGTTTCCCGCGATCCGTCGCTCAGGAATCGTCGAAGCCCGAAAGATCACTCGACGAAAGAAGAGAATGGATTGAGTCGACTGAAGACAAGTTGCTCACCATCGACGAAGAGATTCTTTGGTCCAGAACAACGCACAACCAGAGCGCAAAGGTTAATCGGAAACGACATCAACTCCTTCCTCACTCGAAGCCTCAATCCGTTCGGGGGCTAATGATGGGGTTATGTACCTAGGGTAGGGTCATGGACCTGATCTAAGTACCTTACCCAAGGACACCCTTAGAAGAGGTCACTTTCCAGTCGACCAACGAGGGACTCACTCGACTGACTTGAAGGACTCGACCACGAAGACTCACTCGACCACCAGAAGGTCAAGAGGCACTCCGCACTGCAACGGCCTGTAATTAAGTGGACTTTATGATAGTAAAGACACTTTATGTGGGGCGTTACCAGTAACGCCCCGGACTTAACTCACCTTAAACCCTCTCCTACGTGGGCTGGCTGGGGTCCTGGCGCACTCTATATAAGCCACCCCCCTCCACAGGCAGAAGGGTTCGGCACCTTGTAACTCATATACTCTTAATCCACTCGACCGCCTCCGGGCTCCGAGACGTAAGGCTATTACTTCTTCCGAGAAGGGCCTGAACTCGTACATCCCTTGTGTTTACAGCCTCTCCATAGCTAGGACCTTGCCTCTCCATACCTACCCCCACTCTACTGTCAGGCTTAGAACCACGACACATGGCATAATGTCGTGTTGCCAAAACAAGTCAGCAAATTAGATTTGCAGAAATATTATTCTCTCTACGGTGGTATGTGGAACTTATTTTGCAGGGTCGGACACTATCCTTGTATTCAAATTCTTCTGTGATGTATTCGGAGGAGGAACCCGCCTTGCAATGCCGAAGACAATACTGCGTGCCGGACTCATCGTCATTGAAAGCCTGGTTCAGGGGCTACAGAGGGAGTCCTGGATTAGGGGGTCTCCGGATAGCCGGATTATATCCTTTGGCCAGACTGTTGGACTATGAAGATACAGGATTGAAGACTTCGTCTCGTGTTCGGATGGGACTCTACTTGGCGTGGAAGGCAAGCTAGGCAATACGGATATGGATATCTCCTCCTTTGTAACCGACCTTGTGTAACCCTAACCCTCTCCGGTGTCTATATAAACCGGAGGGTTTTAGTCTGTAGGACACAACAACTACAACATACAATCATACCATAGGCTAGCTTCTAGGGTTTAGCCTCTTCGATCTCGTGGTAGATCTACTCTTGTACTACCCATATCATCAATATTAATCAAGAAGGACGTAGGGTTTTGCCTCCATCAAGAGGGCCCAAACATGTGTAAAACATTGTGTCCCCTGCCTCCTATTACCATCCGCCTTAGACGCACACTTCGGGACCCCCTACCCGAGATGTGCCGGTTTTGACATCGACAGTAGCCATCAAAATCGGAATGATGTCGAATCCCGAGGAGCATAGTCGCATGCCTCTGGGGGTGGACGCCATCGCTTGGGCTCAAGCAGAGGCGGCCTCGTCAGATCCAGCACAACGGGCAAGGTGGTCGGATGGCGGCAAACCCGCCGCCCGGAAACTAAGATCGGTGCGGGATTTGCAGCAATTGGGAGCGGAGTTCACTAATTTCCTATCCCTGGCGCCGCCTCTTCATTGCGCTGCTGAACACCTTGGTACACCTGAGGGGCTGCAGGGAGGGTGCAAGGGCCGCAGATGATAGGGTCAAGGAATTGGAAGGCGGGCACCTGCTCGAGCTCAGTCGGTCACCGTCCATGAGATCCTTTGCTTCGCTCCAAGAGATGGAGATGGTAGAGCTGGTCGTGCGGCTAACCGTAGGGACAACACAGTTCGGAAGGCTGACGCAGATGGCCCACCTGGTAGCGACCTAGGAGAGGAAGGCATCGGGCTACATTATGGATAGTTGTGGGAGGAGGATCAACTTGCTGGAAAAGTTAGGAAACACTTTCCCCATTCGCAACTGGCTTGGGTGAGGAGAGAACTCGTTGTTGCGAGGAATTTTACAGTGGCAGATTGTCACCATCTACCTCCAGATCGCAACAACTTGTCTCTGATCCAGATTGCAATTCCTCTCTCCTCTTTGCTGAATCAGTGGAGAGGAGCCACAGAAACCTTAGAAGAAGTGAAGCTGATGGCAGATGTGCAGGGGAAATGGAGGGGAAGGGGGAAAGGAGGAAACCCTAGGAACACCAGATAGGACGGCCAGTCTCATCAAGATCAAAGCAACCCCAATCCCAGTAGCAACGCTAGGCAAGGTAACTGGATCCCCCCTTTGATCCCCAGTTTGTTCCTCCTCGGCAACAGCCTTATGCTTTTGGATTCCAAGGAGCACCAGCCCCACTATGGTCACATGAGCCGTATTTCCAACCTCCTATCCCAAACCAGTGGAGAAATTCCAATGTGTGGGTTCAACCATAACCTGTAGCGAGTTCTGGACAGAATTTTCAGCAACCTCCGCAAGGGCAACAATTTGTGACAGGGCAGGGCCAGCTAAACCAAATGCCTCCACCCCATCAGAGCAACTCAAAACTCTCCCTGGGGTGCAAAAGTAGGGAGTTCTAATGCTCAACAGAAGAGAAAGAATGTTGGGAAGCAGAACGAAAACTTTGGCAAAGAAAAGGAGAAAGAGGAACCTCCTATGGAATATGCAGGAGTGATCTGCTACATATGTGGAGAACCTGGCCATCACAAAGCTCTTTGTCGACAACCACCCACCTATTTCATCTGCAAGATGGTGACACACAAGGTGGAAGATTGTTCCACTAGAAGGAAACTAGGGAAAACTGCTAATTTCATTGGGAGTGCAACACCTGGGCTTGGATATTTTCATATTTATATCCCTGATGTGAATGAGCAGGATGTAGGACATAAGATGAATGTAGGTATTGTATATATAGAACTATGATAGATTAAAAAACTAAGCTGGCATCAAACTTCTTCTCCATCTACAAAACCAACTGGCCATGGCAGATTAGGAAACTGGATGAGTGGACCTTCTTGGTTAATATCCCTCCCCGTATCTCTATTTCACAAGTAGCTGGCTACCCCATGTTTGGGCTTCCCCATGCTGAAGGAGTAACAATTAAGGTAGAAGAATGGAAAGGTGAACTAGAGCATTATGCAGAACTACAGCAAGTCTGGCTTCAGTTGAGAGGAGTTAACTCTAGTTGGGCAGAATAGGTTGTCCTGGAACAATTTGCTTCTGTATAGGGACCCTACTTGTTGTAGACTAGCAATTCGACTTCAAGACTTTCTATGAGGTGGTCAAGATAAAAATCAGGTGTAAAGATCACACTGCCATCCCTCCATATGGGATTTTTGGTCTTGGGGAAAAGCTTTACAAGATAAAGATTACAGTTGAGCCCCCGGAAACTGAAGCTAATATGGATGAGGATGACTTACGGGATGATGACCTTGGTCAAAACAAAGGGAATCAGATCTCTGACAAAGACAAGGATTCCACCAGCAAGAGCTCTGATAAGGATCACTCAACTACAACTAGCAAGACTGGATTTGTTGATTTCTCACACACTTCTTCACATAGCACCAAGCAGAATGTTGTGGCCTACCTGCAAAAAATCCAAGCCCCTACGACACTTCAGCTGTTGGGGAACGTAGTAATTTCAAAAAAATTCCTACGCACACGCAAGATCATGGTGATGCATAACAATGAGAGGGGAGAGTGTTGTCCACGTACCCTCGTAGACCGAAAGCGGAAGCGTTAGCACAACGCGGTTGATGTAGTCGTACGTCTTCACGATCCGACCGATCAAGTACCGAACGCACGGCACCTCCGAGTTCAGCACATGTTCAGCCCGATGATGTCCCTCGAACTCTGATCCAGCCGAGTATTGAGGGAGAGTTTTGTCAGCACGACGGCATGGTGACGATGTTGATGTTCTACCAACGCAGGGCTTCGCCTAAGCACCGCTACAGTATTATCGAGGTGGACTATGATGGAGGGGGGCACCGCACACGGCTAAAAGATCAAACAGATCAATTGTTGTGTCTTTGGGGTGCCCCCTACCCCCGTATATAAAGGAGTGGAGGAGGGGGAGGGCTGGCCCTCTGTATGGCGCGCCCTAGGAGGAGTCATACTCCCACCGGGAGTAGGATTCCCCCCTTCCAAGTAGTAGGAGTAGGAGTCAAGGAAAGGGGAGAGAGAAGAGAAGGAAGGAGGGGGCGCAGCCCCTCCCCTAGTCCAATTCGGACTAGGCCTTGGGGGCGCCCAACCACTCCTCTCTCTTTCCCCTAAGGCCCAATAAGGCCCATATACTCCCCGGCGAATTCCCGTAACTCTTCGGTACTCCGAAAAATACCCGAATCACTTGGAACCTTTCCGATGTCCGAATATAGTCGTCCAATATATCGATCTTCACGTCTCGACCATTTCGAGACTCCTCATCATGTCCCCGATCTGATCCGGGACTCCAAACTCCTTCGGTACATCAAAACACATAAACTCATAATATAACTGTCATCGAAACGTTAAGCGTGCGGACCCTACGGGTTCGAGAACTATGTAGACATGACCGAGACATGTCTCCGGTCAATAACCAATAGCGGAACCTGGATGCTCATACTGGCTCCCACATATTCTACGAAGATCTTTATCGGTCAAACCGCATAACAACATACGTTGTTCCCTTTGTCATCGGTATGTTACTTGCTCGAGATTCGATCGTTGGTATCTCAATACCTGGTTCAATCTCATTACCGGCAAGTCTCTTTACTCGTTCCGTAATACATCATCCCGCAACTAACTCATTAGTTGCAATGCTTGCAAGGCTTAAGTGATCTGCATTACCAAGAGGGCCCAGAGATACCTCTCCGACAATCGGAGTGACAAATCCTAATCTCAAAATACGCCAACCCAACAAGTACCTTCGGAGACACCTGTAGAGCACCTTTATAATCACCCAGTTATGTTGTGACGTTTGGTAGCACACAAAGTGTTCCTCCGGTAAACGGGAGTTGCATAATCTCATAGTCATAGGAACATGTATAAGTCATGAAGAAAGCAATAGCAACAAACTAAACGATCAAGTGCTAAGCTAATGGAATGGGTCAAGTCAATCACATCATTCTCCTAATGATGTGATCCCGTTAATCAAATGAAAACTCATGTCTATGGCTAGGAAACATAACCATCTTCGATCAACGAGCTAGTCAAGTAGAGGCATACTAGTGACACTCTGTTTGTCTATGTATTCACACATGTATTATGTTTCCGGTTAATACAATTCTAGCATGAATAATAAACATTTATCATGAAATAAGGAAATAAATAGTAACTTTATTATTGCCTCTAGGGCATATTTCCTTCAGCAGCAGGGTGTGAATTTCTTGCAAGAAATGGAGCTTGATGATGAGGAAGAAGGAGACGAGGGAGACTCTTTCACTACTGACCCTAAGATTGGGGATGACAAGGAATAATGATGTGGAGGAAGTGATTTCCAGCCCTATCACTTCAATGGTGAACCCTGTTACCCAGCCTGCGACAGTGGGTGATGATCTCAATAACAAAGGAAAGACTAATTGGGCCCTGTTCAAACTACCAAAAAAGCTCTAGAGTGGAGATAGGAAACGGGACTATGCGGGAAATCGCCATGGATAAGCAAAAAGTGAAGAACCTAGAAGCTGACAAAAATTCCATCAAAGGTACAATTTTGAAGAACCCTTTTGACAACGTAAGCGACATCTTCAGCATCAAAGACTTGGCCAAGTACCATGGTAATGACAATCACGATCCGTGACGGATCTCTCCTGAGGGGGGGGGGAGATGATGCGGAGCATCCCTCATCCATCCACATGGACACTCCATCACCACCATAAGCACCGAGAGGACCAATGACAAGAGCACGTGCACGCGCCATCGAGAACAAGGTCAATTATTTCCTCTTCGAGTTTTATTCGGATTCACATGAGAATTGGGTTCTACCTCAAATAGACACGTTATGCATTCTTAGGTACTTCGGAGATCATCACGAGGAAGCACAGAGGAATCACCAAGTTCACCCGGAGACCCAAGTGAAAGTGCAACTATCCCTGGGTGGTTTTGGTAATTCCTAACAACATATAGTTCATTGAGCTAATGCTATTTCAAGATAAACATTTCAGGAAAGCTCAATGATTTGCATGGCATGGATGAGAAAAGTGGACCCCTCAAAATGCTAAGGACAAAGAATTGGCTCAAGCTGAAAGCTCAGGACTCTACATATTTTCATTTTAAGTGATCCAAGATCACATTGAGTCCATAGGAAAAGCCAATACTATTAAGAAGGGATGAGGTGTTCATTGAGCTAATGCTATTTCAAGATAAACATTGCAGGAAAGCTCAATGATTGGCATGGCATGGATGAGAAAAGTGGACCCCTCAAAATGCTAAGGACAAAGAATTGGCTCAAGCTCAAAGCTCAGGACTCTACATATTTTCATTTTAAGTGATCCAAGATCACATTGAGTCCATAGGAAAAGCCAATACCATTAAGAAGGGAGGAGGTGTTGCTTAATGGCTTGCTTGCTCAAAGTGCTTAGTGATATGCTCCAAAACCCTCAACTACTTTCTCACATCCACATATGTCCCAAACCAAAAGTCAAACTCGGCCCCACCGAAATTTTCTATCGGGCGCCATCGAGTTCAGTTGACATAGCCACTGCCAGAAACCCTAGTCTTTTCGGTCTCACCGATAGGGATCTCGGTCTCACCGAGATGGGATTATAATCTCTCGGTTTCCCTTTGTAATGTTTCGGTCAAACCGAGATGAGCGATCGGTCCCACCGAGATTGCAATGTAAACTCCCTGTTTCCCTTTCGTAACACTTCGGTTCAACCGAGATGAGCGAATCGGTCCCACCGAGTTTGCCTGACCAACTCTCTGTTAGTCCATTTCCAAAATCGGTCTCACCGAGTTTGTGTAATGGTCTCACCGAGATTACGTTATGCCCTAACCCTAACAAAATCGGTCCCACCGAGTTGACATGTCGGCCCCACCGAAAATCCTAACGTTCACATTTAGAACTAAATCGGTCCGACTGAGTTTCATGATTCGGTCCCACCGAGTTTGGTGATTTGTGTGTAACGGTTAGATTTGTGTTTAGCCCCTCCATTACCTTTGGAAAATAACATTGGGGGTGCTGGATGGGGAAATGCCAACTGGGGGGACAATGAGGATGAGCTTCAGTAGCCGCCACATCCTGAGGTGCATGACCAGGTCTCTATTGTGATTGATCAGCCTGAGGGTTCGGGGTCTGTTGAACAACATGTTGAGGTTCAGTTTGAGGAGCAACTTCAGATTCAGCATGACCACCAGTTACAGGACAATGTGCAGCCGACCGTTTTGGAAAACCCTCTGGCAATTGTGCCATATCAACCTCCTGTCATTCAGCAGCATCAGATCTTCATTGGCATGGTAAGGATTGTGGCTGGGCCATCGCTTCCTCCAGAGATGATTTGTAAGAGATCGTTTGAAAATCTATTACCTCAATTTGCTGTCATGGAGGTGCCTAGACCTATCTTCTTTAAGCCATTTGGGACAGTGACATACTCCAAGCGCACGTGGACCATTGCCTTTGATGATTCTCAGAAGATGTCTTCGTTGGTGCCTAGCCTTCCCAGCAGCCTTGCTCTAAGGAAATCTATTGTGGCTAAACGCCCACTTGCCAGAGCTCTTTTTGGAGGCTCACCGGATGAGACTAATGATAATGCAGTGTCTGAACCTATCGTGTTTGGAGAGGAATTCACTAAAGATGTTGTGTCTGGTAGCTTGGAGGAGAACTCTGTTTCCTCTTCTGTTGTTTTTTCTTCTACGCAGGCCAAGGAAAAGAAGAAGACAAGAAGAAGGAAGACCGTGGCTCCTTTAGTGGATACTTATGTACGGAGATGTACAAGAAGCGCGGCAAAACTAGATGGGTTTAAGCCTGTGAGTTTTGAACAACTTTCTCTCAAGCCCACTAAAAGGCGTCCCCGGTCCAAGCCCATGCATGTCAAGGCTCAGCCCAATAGTGAAGACGCTGGCGATAATGGCAAGTCTGAAAATGTCCCTCCATCTACGCCTCTCAATGCGCTGCAAGCAATTGGAGCGGAGCTGGAGATCGACCCCAATCTGCTGTCCAAGGATAAGCTTATGGCTAATCCCAAGGACGACTCCTCCTCCAATGGTGTTTAAATGTTTCAGTTTCAGACTTTATCTAGGTGTAGCGAGCCTGTCAAATTTGCTGTCGTTTATGTCGTGATAAACTTTATGTCGTGTGGTCAGAACTGGATGTCTTATGTTTCCTATGATGTGGGGTGTATGGCATTGTATGTCATGCAGTTTTTGCTACTTTTCTTCTGGTTATCTCATAATCAAAGATCTTTGCGTAATTGGAAGGTGCTTTGTTGGAATGTTCGTGGTCTCAACTCTGAAACACGACAGCGTTCTGTTAGAGAGAAAATAACTGAAAGTCAGTGTGCGGTTGCTTGTTTGCAAGAAACTAAGTTATCTGATTGTCCTCGTTTATTAATTAAGAGCATTTGCCCTATGGGTTTTAATCAGTTCATTGAATTACCCTCGAGAGGAGCCTCGGGAGGTATTCTGACAGTGTGGCGTTCAAATGATTTTAAGGGTGTCTTAATTGAAGTAAAGCCTTTTGGAATCGTCATCAGTTTCACATCGGTGCATAATAGTGACCAGTGGTTTCTAGTAAATGTTTATGGGCCTTGTCAAGGTATAATGAGGGATGAGTTTGTTAACTAGCTGTACAATCTTCAGGTGGAACCCGAGCAAAAATGGTTGTTATTGGGAGATTTTAATTTCATTAGGTCCATGGACAATCGTAATCTTCCTGGTGGGAATGTTAATGACATTTTTATCTTTAATGAGATCATTGGTCACTTAGGACTGCTGGAACTTCCTTTAAAAGGTCGCAGATCCACCTGGTCAAGCATGCAGGATGTTCCACTTCTTGAGCAATTGGACTGGTTTTTTACTTCTGCCAGTTGGATTACTCAGTACCCCATGACACAAGTTGCACCTCTTACTAGAACTGCGTCTGATCATATTCCTTGTGTAATATCCATCTGCACCTAAATTCCAAAAGCTCATATCTTTAGATTTGAAAACTATTGGGTGCATCAACCTGGGTTCATGGACTATGTAAGTGAGGTTTGGAACAAACCTTCACATAAGACTCATATAACTGCAGTAATTATGGACAAACTGAAATCCTTGAGGTTTGCACTGAAAAAATGGCAGAATGGCCTATCACATATCAAATCATTGATTGAAAAGTGCAATTGGGTAATCATGTGGCTGGACGACTTGGAGGATTGGAGGCCTCTATCTATACCTGAATATAACTTCAGGAAGATAGTTAAGATGCATCATGAGCACCTCTTACATTTGCAGTTTTTATACTAGAGGAAAAGGTGCACTATCAGGTATATCAAGGTGGGAGAAGAAAATTCAAAATTCTTCCAGGCCATGTCAACAGAGAGGTATAGGAGGAATTCTATTGCTAGGTTGCAATTGTCTGATGGAATAGTTTCTTCAGATCATGGGGAAATAGCAAAAGAATTTTTGGAAGCTTTCAAGGGCAGAACGGGAACTGTTAAGCCAATTTTGTTGGGCAATGACATTCTCTCACTTATCCCAAAAGTGCAGGGTATTGAGGTGCTCTGGAGCTACAAGAAATTGAAAAGGTCATAAAAGAAATGTCCATAGATAAGGCACCAGGGCCAGATGGTTTTAATGGCCTTTTGAAAGAAATGTTGGTCTATCATTTCCAGTGATTTCATTAGGCTGGTGAATGAATTTCATGCAGGCACTGCTCTTTTGGAAAATCTCAATGAAGCTTTCATCACTTTAATCCCAAAAAATCAAACACCTGAGGGTGTAGGAGATTTTAGGCCAATCTCCTTGACAAGTGTGGGACTGAAATTTCTAACTAAATTGGCAGCTAACAGGTTTCAAGATGAAATCACCAACTGTGTTCATAAGAATCAGTATGGCTTCATTAAATCAAGAACAATTCAAGATTGTATTGCTTGGACTTTTGAGTATATTAATCAATGCAACCATTCAAAGAAGCCAATCATACTGCTCAAGCTGTACTTTGAAAAAGCTTTTGACTCTATTCAGCATGAGGCAATTTTGAAAATTCTTGTGGCAAAAGGTTTTCATAGCAAATGGATCACCTGGGTTCAATAGCTACTATCTTCTGCAACTTCATCTATCCTGTTAAATGGTGTACCTGGAAAACATTTCAAATGCAAATGTGGTGTAAAGCAAGGAGATCCTATCTCTCCTTTGCTTTTTGTGATTGCTGCTGATCTTTTGCATACTATGATCAATGATCTTTTGTGTAAGGGTCTGCTAACCTTGCCATTGCCAACACACGATCCTGATTATCCAGTGGTGCAGTATGCTGATGACACTTTACTATTTGTGAATGCTGACTCGGCTCAGTTGGAGGTCCTCAAAACAGTGTTGAAATCCTTTTCTTTGGCAATTGGACTTCAAATTAACTTCCATAAATCTTCAATGTACCCAATCAATGTGGACTCCTCTGTTGCTACTGCACTTGCCGCTTTGTTTGGTTGCCAGCTAGGTTCAATGCCCTTCACTTATTTGGGACTTCCTGTTGGAACCACTCGGCCCAAAATTGTAGATTTGCTACCTTTGGTGGGCTGCATGGAAAGAAGGCTAACTGCTAGCTCTTGGTTCTTACCACAAGGAAGTACGTTGCAACTGGTAAATTCAGTGATATCTTCACTGCCTATTTTCTTCCTTTCTAGTCTATCTTTGCCACAAGGTATTCTAAAGCAGTTAGAAAGGATTTAGAGATAGTGCCTCTGGAGGAAATATGGTCAAGAGAAGGGGCACTCTTTGGCTGCTTGGCCCCTTGTCTGCAAGCCTAAGATGAAGGGAGGCTTGGAATTTTGAATCTGGGACTATAGAATGATGCACTGCTTCTTAAGTACCTGAATAAATTCTATAATAAAGCAGATGTGCCATGGGTACATTTGGTGTGGGACTCATACTATTTTCAGATAATTCCTCATGACACTACTCTATGTGGCTCTTTCTGGTGGAGGGACATTTGCAAGTTAATGGACAAGTTTAGGGTTGTTACCTCTGTCTCTGTTGGAAGAGGAGATTCTCTGCTATTCTGGTCTAATCATTGGGAAATTGATCAGTCTTGCATTCCTCTGCAAGAAAGGTTTCCAAGGCTTTTCTCATTTTGCCTGCAGAAGAACCTCTCTGACATGGAAGTGGTATAGACAAGAAATTTGCAGCAAATGTTTTCCTTACCATTGTCTGAACTGGCTTTTAGGGAGTTTAATCAATTATCAAGTTTGTTAGATATGACCTCCTTGGACAATGATTGTAATGATAAATGGAATTGGAGGCATGGAAAAAAGGCGGAGTACTCAGCAAAAATGTACTATGATTTTGCCCATCAACCTGTTTCTGCAAATCCTATTCCGAGCTGGGTTTGGAAGAGTTGTTGTACCATGGCAATTAAAATGTTTGTCTGGCTGGTAATGATGGACAGAGTTAACACCAAGGATATGATTCAACGACACCATTGGAAAATTGATGATGGACCTAGTTGTGTCCTATGCCGGACTGGAGTACTTGAGGATAGGAACCATCTGTTCTTCCAATGTAACTTAAGTATGAGAATATGGAACTATCTGCAGGTTTCCTGGTTGGACAGCAATGATATGGTGCAAATTGCCTTACATGCCAGGAGGGAATTTAATAAGCCTTTCTTCTCCAAGGTGGTATTTCTTACATGGTGGAATATTTGTAAAGTTCGAAATGACATGGCTTTTAGGCAGGTCAAACCAACTTTTAGGCAGTGGAGAAATGGGTTTATCCATGATATTACTCTTCTTTCACACCGTATCAAGACCAGATACAAGGAAGCTCTACTCAAATGGATTGATTTCTTGCCCCCTTGAGGCCCTTCTTATTTGTATTTTATTTCTTTCCTAGTAATAGATTTTAGTGCCTCTCCTTTCTTTTATTAGATTTCTTTAGCCTTTCTTGTATAGTTTTTCTGTTTATTTGTTCCTCCTCTTGAGGAATCTTGTATTTGTACCTTGTTTTGCTTTGTCCTAATAAAATGTTGTGGGATGTAAGCCCTGCAGTCTTCCAGGTAAAAAACGGTTAGATTTTGTGTGGAGGCTATTTATACCCCTCCACCCACTCTTCATTCGTGGAGAGAGCCATCAGAACATGCCTACACTTCAAATACATATTTTCTGAGAGAGAACCACCTACACTTGTGTTGAGGTCAAGATATTCCATTCCTACCACATAAATCTTGATCTCTAGCCCTCCCCAAGTTGCTTTCCACTCAAATCTTCTTTCTACCAAATCCAATCCTATGAGAGAGCGTTGAGTGTTGGGGAGACTATCATTTGAAGCACAAGAGCAAGGAGTTCATCATCAACACACCATTTGTTACTTCTTGGAGGGTGGTGTCTCTTAGATTGGCTAGGTGTCACTTGGGAGCCTCCGACAAGATTGTCGAGTTGAACCAAGGAGTTTGTAAGGGCAAGGAGATCACCTACTTCGTGAAGTTCTACCATAGTGAGGCAAGTCCTTCGTGGGCGACAGCCATGGTGGGATAGATAAGGTTGCTTCTTCGTGGACCCTTAGTGGGTGGATCCCTCCGTGGACTCGCGCAACCGTTACCCTTCGTGGGTTGAAGTCTCCATCAACATGGATGTACGATAGCACCACCTATCGGAACCACGCCAAAAATCTCAGTGTCTCCAATTGTGTTTGCACACTCCAAACTCCTCCCTTTACCTTCATATGCAATTGTTTTACATTCCGCTGCTATACTCTTAGAATTGCATGTGTAGGTTGATTGCTTGACTTGTGCTATGTTGCTAAAATCTGCCAAGAACTATAATTGGAAAAAGGCTAGATTTTTATTTGGTCAAGTAGTCTAATCACCCCCCTCTGGACATACTTTCGATCCTACAAGTGGTATCAGATCTTTGGTCTCCATTTGCCTTGATTTCGATAGCTTTTGGTGGTCATAGCCTTGGTTTCACAACCTAGGAGAGTATGGCGTCTAGCGAGGGAAATTACCACCGTATAGGTCCTTACTTTGATGGTACAAATTTTGCTAGTTGGAAGCATAAGATGAAAATGCATATTCTTGGACATAACCCCACCGTTTGGGCTATTGTGTGTATTGGCTTGCAAAGTGAATTCTTTGATGGGAGAGAACCAAACCGTGAAGCTACTGTGGAAGAGTTGAAGATGCTACAATACAATGCTCAAGCTTGTGATATTCTCTTCAACGGATTGTGCCCCGAAGAATTCAATAAAATCAGCCGTCTTGAGAATGCAAAGAAAACTTGGGATACTTTGATTGATATGCACGAAGGTACCGACTCCGTCAAGGAATCCAAATTGGATGTGATTCAAAGTCAACTTGACAAGTTCAAAATGAAGTATGGTGAAGGTGTCGCTGAAATGTATTCTAGGCTTGCTCTCATCACAAATGAGATTGTCGGCTTAGGAAGTGAAGAGATGACCGACAAATTCATCATCAAGAAGATCCTAAGAGCCTTGGATCGAAAATATGATACCGTGTGCAAATTGATCCAAATGATGCCCAATTACAAAGATCTCAAGCCAACGAAAGTCATTGGAAGAATTGTTTCTCATGAGATGTCACTCAAGGATAAGAAGAGCTTCACAACAAGTCAAGTGGTGCTTACAAAGCCTCATGTGATGCTCCCACATCATCAAGCGAGAAACAAACCTTCAATGAAGAATTGAGCCGAATGGTAAAGAACTTCAACAAGTTCTACAAGAGTAGAAGCAAAGAAAGAAGTTCCAAGTCAAGGTCCTCCAATGACAAGAGATCTTCTAGTCGTGAGCGTAATTGCTACAATTTTGGAAGACCCGGACACTACTCCAATGAGTGTACGGCTCCCTACAAAAGAAGAGAAGATTCTCCCAAAAGAAGAAGTAGAAGAGAAGAATCACCACGGAGAGAAAGGATGAGTAGAGATAATCGTTATGAACGAAAACCCTCTCGGAGAAGCAAGGATTCGGCAAGGAAAGAAAAGTCATCAAGGAGCTACACAAAAAGAAGACATCAAGCTCATGTTGGTGAATGGGTATCCGGCTCCGACTCCGACAATCACTCCGAAAGAAGTTATCACTCCGACTCCGAATATACTCAAGATGAAGGTGTTGCCGGTCTAGCACTTGTGTAAACCAACTCCTACGAAATATTTGACTCACCAAATGAAGGAATTGGAAGGTGCTTCAGGCCAAAGGTCCAAATGTAACACATCCCAAGTATGTTGATTTCAATAGTGATGAAGATGATTTGCTAGGTGATGATGATTTACTTGTTGACAACTCTAGTGATGAAAACTATGATGAACATCAATTAATCATGCTAATCAAGATAAAAAAATTATAATAAGAAGGAGATTGAGCGTCTAACTAAAGAACTAAACACTCTTAAATTAACTCATGAAACTACCTTGGAAAATCATCGAGAACTTTTAAAGACTCATGATAAGCTACGCTTTGAAAAGCTCAACCTTGAGCAAGAGCATGAGTTTTTAAAGGCAATCAATGATGATCTTCGCAAGAAAAGTTCTTCTTACATTGCCAAGCATTTACTCTTATCTACTTACGTGCCACAAGTTAAATCTAGCAACAAGAGCAAGACAGATTCTTCATCTAGTAGTAACAACAATCATGCTAAATCCAATATTGTTTCTTCTATTAGTTCTATTGATTCCACTAATGATTCTCTTAGCCAAGTTACACTTGAGCAAGAAAATAGCTTATTGAAGGGAATTATAGAGAAATGTGTTTACAAGAGCCTTGCCGGGAGTAAGCAATTTGAGGAAATTGTACGCAAGCAAGGAAGACACCGGAAGAATCAAGGTGTTGGTTTTGAACGAAAGTTCAATGCCAATGGAGTTGAGTGGGAAGAAGATCAATACCCCAAGACGAAGTTTGTTCCTCAACAAGCGAAGTATGATCGTACGTCTTTCAAAGGGACACAAGCTCAAGATGATCTTCCACCACAAGACCACAAGCAAAAAGGCAAGGACAAGCTTCAAGAGGAGATTGATGCATTTGAAGAAGCACCCAAGGCCTTGGTCAAGTGGGTTCCCAAGACCACATCAAGTTCTACTTCATCAAGTACAACTACAACTCCAAGGGTTCCCATCAAGATGGTGTGGATCCAGAAGAAGAAGAACTAGAGAGTTCTTGAGGGTGACTCCGCCAACATACTTCACTCTTATCATTTTGGCGAGGACAAGTGCAAACAACTTTCATATCTTGCACTAGTTCAAGGAGTCACAAACCCTCTTGTTGGTAAGACAAGGGACAAGGTAACCTAACGCTTTCATGGACATCATCTTGTGTATGCATCACTCTATGTCTATGGATATCCTTGTTTGTTCCTTGTGGGACTAACCCGTGTAGGTATTGAAAGTGCAACTCACTCCAAAGGATTGCTCCAAATGATCTACATCCACATTGAGTATCTACATCTTCAACACCTACATGAAGTCATCATCGACAAAACCCAAAGTTAGTTCATCCCTCTTAGGGGGGATATCACATCTAGGGGAGCTTTACTCTAACCAATTGAGCCAAAGCAACTCTAATGGTGTGAACACAACAATGCTTTATGTAAAAGTGGTAACCCCACTTGTGCTTAAACGATGAGTATGACCTATGATCAAATGTTCTCATTTGACTCCTAAGTCAATATACTCATATATAGATGACCTAGTCATCGCCAAATTGCTTGAGAGATGCTAGAGTGTTTGTGCATGCTTTGTCACATATTTCATTTGTCATTTTATTGTGTGAGCATGTTGGTTGCATATTTTACTCATTCGAGGACATCCATTTGTTGCTTTGATTGTTTGGCCTTTTTTCTCTTTTGCCAAATGGATGGACAAGAATGCCTAAGAACTCCCTCTAGCTATCTATGCTTTTCTCGTCTCAAACTCTATTCATGCTACATCACAAAGTTTGAACAAGTCAGATTCGAACCACTCTGTGTGAGGAGCACTCGGAGTTCCCGATTTGTCATAGACTTAAACTTCCAAAACCTCTGTGTGTATCTCGGTCTGACCGATTCATCCTTTTCGGTCCTACCGAGTCACTAAGTTGATCTAGGGTTTTCAATCTCGGTGCAACCAATTAGAACCTTTCGGTCACACCGAGTCGTTCCACTCGGTCACACCGACAGGGTCAGGTTATATATACCGACGGGCCAAAATTTGGAAATTTTTCCGAACCACCTCGCCCGTGCATAACCTACTCTGCTTCCTCGGGTCTCCGGATCGTCCTCTCGTCGCCAGCAACCTCCCTCCGCTGGTCTCCGCCGCCGTCAACAGAAATCTTCACCGCCATTGTCGCCGTAGCAAGTTCGTCGCCGAACTAGGGTACGAACTTGATCTTTGTGCTAATCCATAACTCTGATTCTTAGCACATTGCTTTGCCATGATCTTTTCCACGATTGAGATCATCTTGTCCAGCGAAAACATCCCGTAGATTAGTTTTGATTTGAAAATTTAGGGTTAGGTTTCCGCCGAATTCATCTCGGACCGACCGAGTTGTAGAAATCGGTCTCATCGATTTTGGCGTAGGCCAGAGCATACGCGTTTTCGGTCTGATCGAAAATGGCAAATCGGTGTGACCAAGTTAGCAATCTCGGTGCCACTAAACCGTGACTCGGTCTGACCGAGTTCACTAGTTTAGGTTCCAAAAACTGCTTTGGTATCACCGATTTTACAAATCGGTAGATCTAAAATGCTTTCTATGAAGAACTAAAACTAAGTTTTTAAGTCATCCTTTTTGCAAAACTCTTGTACTTTGTGATGCTCATCTACTCTACCTCATCTATAATCTATTCACAGGGTCTGCTGACAGTTTGCCTGCATGATGTCTGACCAAATTGATAGGCAGAACAAGTCTGAGGAGCAGGTTCAACTGAGTGAGGGCACTAGTCCCTCCAGTTCATCTGATGATGGCAGCAGGAGCACACCAAGTAACTTGCCAAAGGAAGCCACCAGAACAAGAAAGAAGAAGACCTCTGATTCAGAGGATGAGGATTATGTGGCTGTTGAGGAAGAAGTCAGCTCCAAGAAAAAGGTGCCGAAAAAGGAGTATGGCTCAACTGCTACAGTCAAGCCAGGGATGCATAAGAAGGCACCAGCAAAGAGAGTCCCCATGTCTAAGGCCAGAGCATCCACTGTTGAAACCTCCAAGCCATCTGAAGAGGCAGTTGGAGAAGGCAAGAAACGAAGGAAATGGTCAAGAAGACCACTACCAGAGTGCTTGGCAGATCATCAATTATGAGAGATGATGATGAAGAGGAAGAGGATGCTGCACCAGCACCCAAAGCTCAAAAGCTCATGGGAGATGAAATCAGATCAGGGGCTGCTCCATCTAAGCCCAAAGCTGCTCCCAAGGCAGCTGCTCCAGCTCAGAAGCCCAAGAGAAGCACTAGAAACATTTCTGCTGAGGAAAAGAACAAGGCCCGAGTGCCTGAAGATGCTGAAGAAGATGAAACTCAAGTGCTAAGGAAGCTGAAACCCAAGGTCCCTGACCACAATGATGCACATCCAGTTACAGAAAACATGAAAATCAAGAAGGATGTAGGATTGAGACTATGGAGAGAGTATGATCCATATGCTATCAGGAGAAGAACTGTTGTGGACTACAGGTTTCACACTAAGGAACGGCAGGACTTCTATGAGACAGTGTTGCTTGACAAGAAGCCCATTGTGTGTGATATGAGATGGGTAGACTAGGAGTACATCCATAAGAATGAAGATCACTATCCTGGAGTGTATGACAGTTTTAAGGCATGTGGAGTTGATGAATTCGTTGCACAAAAGCTCACCAAGTGGAATGAAGAGTTGATCATGCAGTTCTACTCCACTGCCCATTTCTATCCAGATGGGAAGATCGTTTGGATGTCTAAGGGTACAAGGTACCAGTCGTCTGTTGATGAATGGGCTCAGTTGATCAATGCCCCAAAAGAAAGTGAGGATGACTTGGATGTTTATGCAGAGAAGAAGAAAGACCACAACACTATGGCCAACATGTACAAGGAGATCCCAGATGCTGCTTTGGATACACACAAGTTTGGATCTGTCCACTACTTGTTGTCTGGTCTGCCTACCATAAACTGGATTCTGAGGCACACACTGCTACCCAAGTTAGGTGATCACAAGATGATCAGAGGACATGCTATAAACTTGCTGCACATGTTTGATGTCCCACAGAAGTTCAAGGTCATGAGTTTGATTGTTGAGACAATCAAGAGTACTACTGCTGACCAGAAGAGAAGTTGTGGGTATGCCCCACAAATTCAGGAGCTCATCAACTCAAAGATGGGCACAGGCACATATCTTTTGGACAAGGAGCACCTACCCATCTATCCTGAATTTGAAGATAATACAGTAGTGATGGATGAAAATGAACCATCTTCAGCTCAAGCACATGAGAAGAAAGAGAAGGCAAGGGCAGAGAAAGCTGCAAAGATGCCAACTGTTGAAGAGGCATCTCAAGTGTTCTTGAAATCCAAACAAGATCAACTTGGATATCTGATCCAATCCACCTTGAGGACTGAGAAGGGCTTGGCCACCTGACGAAGAACTAGGAGAGTTTGGAGAGGATTGTTGAGCAGAAGTTCTATGATCTAGAAGTCAAGGTAACTGAGATCCAAACTGCAGTTGAGCAGCTACAGGAGGAAGCAGAGGAGAAGAAGGGCAAGTCCACTACTGATGCTCTCAAGAGAGTGCCACGAGGTCCAAGGTCTGCTACAGTGCCCGTGACAGATACTAGATCTTCAGTGTCAGCACCAGCAGCCACAGCTCCAGTGCCACCTCCAGCACCCACTCCATCAGCTCCAACTACTTCATCGGAAGCCTTCGTCCTTGGAGTTCTCTCTACACCACCTCCCGAAGATCAAGCCCGGGAGTCGTCTAGCACTATGCATTTTTGAACTTTTTGGTAACTTGTTGCCAAAGGGGGAGAAAAATGTATAGATCATAGGCTTCGAGAGAGAGTGTTGTTCTTTTTTATCTCTCTTGCTATTTTGGTTGAACTTCTTTATTGAGTGCTTGTGTGAGATATTTTATGTCCTTGTGAGATACTTGTTGATCATTGATACGTCTCCGTCGTATCTACTTTTCCAAATACTTTTGCCCTTATTTTGGACCCTAACTTGTATGATTTGAACGGAACTAACCCGGACTGACGTTGTTTTCAACATAATTGCCATGATGTTGTTTTACGTGCAGAAAACAAAAGTTCTCGGAATGACCTGAAACTCCACGGAATATCTTACAATAAATAATAAAAAATCCTCGCCAAAGATGAAGACCAGGGGGGCCACACCCTTCTCACGAGGGTGGGGGCGCCCCCCCCTAGGGCGCCCCCCTACCTCGTGGGCCCCCTGGAGACCCCCCGACTCCAACTCCAACTCTATATAACTGCTTCCAGGGAGAAAAAATAGGAGAGAAGAAATCATCGCATTTTACGATACGGAGCCGCCGCCAAGCCCTAAAACCTCTCGGGAGGGCTGATCTGGAGTCCGTTCGGGGCTCCGGAGAGGGGGATTCGTTGGCGTCGTCATCATCAACCATCCTCCATCACCAATTTCATGATGCTCACCGCCGTGCGTGAGTAATTCCATCGTAGGCTTGCTGGACGGTGATGGGTTGGATGAGATCCACCATGTAATCGAGTTAGTTTTGTTAGGGTTTGATCCCTAGTATCCACTATGTTCTGAGATTGATGTTGCTATGACTTTGCTATGCTTAATGCTTGTCACTAGGGCCCGAGTGCCATGATTTCAGATCTGAACCTATTATGTTTTCATCAATATATGAGAGTTCTAGATCCTATCTTGCAAGTCTATAGTCACCTATTATGTGTTATGATCCGTTAACCCCGAAGTGACAATAATCAGGATACTTACAGGTGATGACCGTAGTTTGAGGACTTCATGTATTCACTATGTGCTAATGCTTTGTTCCAGTTCTCTATTAAAAGGAGGCCTTAATTTCCCTTAGTTTCCATTAGGAATCCACTGCCACGGGAGGGTAGGACAAAAGATGTCATGCAAGTTCTTTTCCATAAGCACGTATGACTATATTCAGAATACATGCCTACATTACATTGATGAATTGGAGCTAGTTCTGTGTCACCCTATGTTATGATTGTTACATGATGAACCGCATCCGGCATAATTATCCATCATTGATCCGATGCCTACGAGTTTTCATATACTGGTTTACGCTTATTTACTTTCCCGTTGCTATTGTTACAATCACTACAAAACACCAAAAATATTACTTTGCTTTCATTACTCTTTTGTTACCGTTACCATCACTATCATATTACTTTGCTACTAAACACTTTGCTGCAGATACTAAGTTTCTAGGTGTGGTTGAATTGACAACTCAGCTGCTAATACTTGAGAATATTCTTTGGCTCCCCTTGTGTCGAATCAATAAATTTGGGTTCAATACTCTACCCTCGAAAGCTGTTGCGATCCCCTATACTTGTGGGTTATCAATCATGTGGTTGATCATATGCTACATTAATGTTTGGTTGAATGATGCTATCCTTTACATTCCTTATATGATCATTCACTTGCTTGGTGATGAATGCATGCTTTAAATCTCTATCATTTTGAGCGCTCCACCAAGATGTATGTGACATGGAAGAGTAACCCATGATCCTAATCGATTGTGCATTTGCATTCAAAAGCAAATTTTAAATAATGCACAATTTTACAGGGAGCTCTTGCTTATCACATACTTCTCAAAGCGACGATGTCTTTTCGATCTTATTTATCATTTGTCAAAGCTTTGATCTATATGTTGTCATCAATTACCAAAAAGGGGGAGATTGAAAGTACAACTATCCCTGGGTGGTTTTGGTAATTCCTAACAACATATAGTTCATTGAGCTAATGCTATTTCAAGATAAACATTTTAGGAAAGCTCAATGATTGGCATGGCATGGATGAGAAAAGTGGACCCCTTAAAATGCTAAGGACAAAGAATTGGCTCAAGCTCAAAGCTCAGGACTCTACATATTTTCATTTTAAGTGATCCAAGATCACATTGAGTCCATAGGAAAAGCCAATACTATTAAGAAGGGATGATGTGTTGCTTAATGGCTTGCTTGCTCAAAGTGCTTAGTGATATGCTCCAAAACCCTCAATTACTTTCTCACATCCACATATGTCCCAAACCAAAAGTCAAACTCGGCCCCACCAAAATTTTCTATCCGGCGCCACCGAGTTCAGTTGACATAGCCACTGCGAGAAACCCTAGTCTTTTCGGTCTCACCGATAGGGATCTCGGTCTCACCGAGATGGGATTGTAATCTCTCTGTTTCCCTTTGTAACATTTCGATCAAACCGAGATGAGCGATCGGTCCCACCGAGATTGCAATGTAAACTCTCTGTTTCCCTTTCGTAACACTTCGGTCCAACTGGGATGAGCGAATCGGTCCCACCGAGTTTGCCTGACCAACTCTCTATTAGTCCATTACCAAAATCAGTCTCACTGAGTTTGTGTAATCGGTCTCACCGAGATTACGTTATGCCCTAACCCTAACGACACTACTAGGAAAAGGGCTATAGATGGAATTGACACTAATGGCGCACCATACATGTGGTGCACCATTACTATATACTAATGGCGCACCATC
Source organism: Triticum dicoccoides (assembly GCF_002162155.2). NCBI lineage: Eukaryota > Viridiplantae > Streptophyta > Magnoliopsida > Poales > Poaceae > Triticum > Triticum dicoccoides. Next base: position 467,753,725 of record NC_041392.1, on the reverse strand, counting down.
TGTTGGTGCGCCATTAGTGTGGAAGACACTAATGGCGCACCAGGCACACGGTGCGCCACTAGTAACAAAATGTTTTTTTCATTTTTTCAAACATACTAATGGCGCATCCGGGCAGAGTGCGCCATTTAGTTAGAACTACTAATGGCGCACCAGCCATAGAGTGCGCCACTACTGTATTTTTTTACTTTTTTGCAAAACTACTAATGGCGCACCGTTGCATAGTGCGCCATTACTAGTTTAAACTTGTAATGGCGCATTGTGCCACGGTGCGCCATTAGTATAAAAAATATTTTTTTTACTTTTTTGCAAAACTACTAATGGCGCATGTCCGTGTGGTGCGCCATTAATATGTTGGGTTACTAATGGCGCATGTCTCTGTGGTGCACCATTAGTAACCTGGGACCAGCTAGATATTTTTGGACAGCCACACCTACACACTCACTTTCCCCACTTCATTCCCCCCACCTCCTTCTCTAAGCTTGTCGGCTGCCTCCTCCTCCTCACCTCATTTGCACCATAGATTCATCAAAATTCAGTGTTAAAATTACCTTTTTTTGATAGGTAAGTAAGGGGAAAGCTATCTTCATGTTGTAGATCTACTTTTTTTCTCCCTAGCTCGCTCCAACAACGTGCACATGCACTTTTTGTGGCCTAGCTAGATCTATATATGTTTGTGGTGTTGCATATGTTTGTGGTGTTGCATATATGTTTGTGTTTGCAGGTACCGGTATTTGAAATGCGATAGTTGCCAATATTTTGCCGGAATGTTGATTCATTTCTGTTTCGGCGAGAATTTTGGCACTATGCATTCTTTTTGGTCCTACTTTTAGGGAAAGTCATGCCAAATTTTTTTCTTGGTTCTAAAATATCGTTTTGCTCTACCCCGCAGGCGACCATGGTCCGCACGATGACCGAAGGCATCATGAATAGGTTTTTGAGCTCCGCGAAGGCCGAGATGCTTCAAAAGAACGAGACTGAGATAAGATGTCCGTGTCGAAGATGCAAGCTGAAGAGCCTTATTGCGGACCCGGATTCCGGACAGGTTGGGGACCACCTACTCTTGCGTGGTTTCATGGATAGCTTTCAGTGGCAAGGTGATGAAGATGACTATGAAGTCATCCATGGGGGCCGGGCAAGAAATGAGGAAGGGCAGCAAGACAACCACCACGGCTCGGGCGGGCGAGAAGACGAAGAATCTCCAAGACATGATCACGGCGGTGATGCTGTACACAGTCATCATGTAGAAGATGCCGGACATGATGATGAGGAAGATGCCGGAGCAGACGAAGGGCATGATCATGAAGATCTAGATGCCGGAGGAGCGGACGACGATGGACCATCGATGGGCTGGGTGCAAGACCCTCATATTCAAGAGCTGCTTCTCAAGCAGACGGATAACGCAAGAGCTGCCGCCCGAGAGAAAGCCAAGCTGGATCAACTGGAGATAGACGCGGTTACTCCATTGTATGAAGGATGCAGACCCGAGGATACCCGCCTGAAAGTAACGCTCATGGCTTTGGAGATGAAGGTAAAACACAAAATGATCGACGCATGCTTCGACAAGAACATGTCATTCTGGCACGAACATCTTCCCAAGGGGAACAAGTGCCCGACCAGTTTCGAGGAGGCGAAGAAAGTCATGTGTCCTCTGGATTTACCGCACGTGAAATACCATGTGTGCATGAACAATTGCATCATTTATTGGGGCGAGCACGCGGAGTCTACCATATGTCCGGTGTGCGGCGTCACTCGATACAAGAAGAGGAAGAAAGCTCCTCGAAAAGTGCCGTGGTACTTTCTGATCACTCCTAGTCTGCAGCGGTATTTCACGGACCCTAAGGTAGCAAAGCTCCTGCGTTGGCACGCGGATAGGGAGGAGAAGAAGCGAGAAGATGACACAAATGATTCGGAGATAAATAAAAAAGACAAGATGCTGAGTCACCCTAAGGATGGGAGCCAGTGGCAAGCGTTGAACTTCGAACACCCAAAATTTGGGAAGGATCCAAGGAACATCTTGCTGGGCGCGAGCACTGATGGAGTCAATCTGTTTGGCAGCCAGAGAAGCACACATAGCACCTGGCCTATGTTTGTGTGGATATACAACCTTCCCCCTGGTTGTGCATGAAGAGGAAGTACATTCACATGAGTATGCTAATTGAAGGGCTGAAACAACCAGGGAACAACATCAATCTGTATCTGGGGCTGCTGAAAGAGGAGCTAGACACGCTATGGAAAACGCCAGCCAATACGTGGGACGCCACAGAGAAAGAATATTTCCCTATGAGAGCCGCACTGCTCACGACGGTGCACGACTATCTCGGTTACGCATATCTCACGGGGCAGGTGGTCCACGGATTTTCTGGATGCGTCAGGTGCATGGATGACACAACGTATCTCCAGCTAGATAGAGATCCCGGGTCTTCGAAAACCGTGTTCATGGGACATCGAAGGTGGCTTCGCGACGATGACCCATGGAGGAAACGCAAGGATCTGTTCGATGGTGAGACCGAACTCCGAAGACGCCCGCGTACGAGGAGCGGCGAGGAAATAGATGGGCTGTTGAAAAATTGGAAAGATTGCCCACTTCCAGGAAAGAAGCAAAAGGCGCCAGAGCCAGTAAAGAAGAGAAAGGCGCCAAAGCCGCTGCTGAAGGTATGGAAAACGAGGTCTGTTTTCTGGGACTTGCCGTACTGGAAGATCCACCGTGTGCCTCACAGCCTTGATGCCATGCATATCACGAAGAACGTGTGCGAGAGTCTGCTTGGTACCCTGCTCAACATGCCAGAGAGGACCAAAGATGGGCCGAAAGCAAGGGAAGACTTGAAATCAATGGGCATCAGGCAGGAGCTTCACACTAATGATGATGATGAGGCGAAGTAGGACACAGAAAGTCGTCACAAAGGCAAAAAGGCCAAGAAGACCGGAAATGACTACCCTCCCGCGTGCTTCACTCTAAGTCAGGAGGAGATCGAGCAGTTTTTCACCTGCCTCGTAGGAGTAAAACTTCCTTACGGTTACGCGGGGAAGATAAGCAGATACCTAGACCCAGCGAAGCAGAAGTTCAGCGGGATGAAGTCTCACGACTGTCATGTGCTGATGACGCAGATACTTCCAGTTGCAATCTGTGGGATCATGGATGCGCACGTCCGTGAAATGCTATTTGGCCTATGCAACTTTTTCGACGTCATCTCTCGGAAGTCGGTTGGCGTGAGGCAACTCAGAAGGCTACAGGAAGAGATCATGGTGATACTATGCGAGCTTGAGATGTACTTCCCGCCCGCATTCTTCGACATTATGGTGCATCTGCTGGTCCATATCGTGGAGGATATCATCCAACTCGGGCCGACGTTCCTGCACAGCATGATGCCATTCGAAAGGATGAATGGTGTCATCAAAGGATACATTCGCAACATGTCACGTCCAGAGGGAAGTATAGCCAGGGGCTTTCTGACCGAAGAGTGCATCTCCTACTGCACGAATTATCTAGGCATCGAGAACCCCGTTGGTCTGCCCGTCAACAGGCACCTCGGCAGGCTCGCTGGATGGGGTCACCGTGAGGGTCGCCGCGAAATGCATGTCGACTTCGAGGGTCGACTCGCCGACTTTGAAAGAGCAAACCTAGTCACGCTACAACATATAGACGTGGTCAATCCTTGGGTGGTAGAGCACAAAACCTTTATTGAGAAGACGTACAATGACCGAGGCCAACAGAGGACGGACGGAGATATAATCAAAGAGCACAACTCATGTTTCACGTGTTGGTTCAAGAAGAAACTTCTGTCGTACCCTTTACATGAGGATTCTTCTGCGGAAGAACAACTCATATTCGCCTTGTCACAGGGCGCCGAGCACAACTTGATGACCTATGAGGCGTACGATATCAACGGCTACACATTCTACATCGAGGACAAGGACATGAAGAGCGATGGTTATCAGAACTCCAGGGTAACGATGGAATCCTACACCGGTAACGACAAGGATAGATACTACGGAAGGATCGAGGAGATCTGGGAGCTGAGCTACGCTGGAGAGAAGTTCCCGATGTTTCGTGTCAGATGGGCCAAGAGCGTCCTAAAAGAAGACCGATATTTCACCACCATGGTTATACCCGAAGCCAAATCCAAGACCGCGGGCGCAAACGTCACCGCGAAAAATGAGCCATGGGTACTGGCTTCCCAAGTGGACCAATGCTTCTTCATTACCGACCCGTGAAAGCCCAGTCGTGTTGTCGTGAGGAGAGGAAAAAGGAAGATCATCGGAATGGATGGAGTAGCCAATGAGCAAGACTTAGACAAGTACGGCGACCCGAAGATCGAACATGACGACGACGATGAAGTAGCAGCATACACCACAAGAAGAAGCAGGACCACCCTACCTAAAGGACGTCCGTTCCACAGAAGAACTCCATTTGTGAAAAAGAAGGGCAAGAAGATTATGAACAGATAGCTAGCTAAGATTGACTGCATTTAAATCGTAGTCTTCATTTCTCGGTTGTATTTCATGGGCACTTTTTGATATCATGAATATTTTTAAATTTCATGAGCACTTTTTGAATTCATGAATATTTTTTCAAATTTGATGATATTTTTTCATATTCAATATGATAAAATATTGAATATTCATGAGGACACTCGATCTCGATCCGCCTCCATCTCGATCTCGATTCCCCCTCCATCTCGATCTCGATCCCACCTGCACCCTCCCCCGCTAGCTCCACCGCCGCTGCCGACCCACCGCACCCTCCCCCGCTCCACCACCGCCGCCGCCGACCCCCCGCACCCTCCCCTGCTCCACCACCGCCGACGAGCACCCCCCGCACCCTCCCCCGCTCCCCGGTGAGCTCCGCCTCCTCTCCCCTCTTCAT
>NC_041392.1:467748266-467748816 GCF_002162155.2 Triticum dicoccoides | reverse complement strand
CTTCATTTTTTTTAAAAAAAGTGTAGACTACAATTGTTGTTAAACAACAATTATTATTGTTTTTATAAAAAATATTACTGTTTCATATTCATATCCATTTTCTAAAAAATTATTACATGCAACAAAAAAATTACTTATGGAGCACCTCTAGCTGGTGCGCCATTGCTATATATATAAAAAAGATTACTAATGGCGCACCTCTGCCTGGTGCGCCATTAATATGTAAAAAAAAGATTACTAATGGCGCACCTCTGCCTGGTGCGCCATTGCTATGTAAGAAAAAGATTTCTAATGGCGCATCGACCGCGGGTGCGCCATTAGTAAGATTCCCCCCTAGCTAATTCCCTCCCTCTCGCCAGATCCCCTTCGTCCCTCTCCCTCGCCCCCTAGCTAATTCCCCCGCTACCCCGACCCACGCCGCCGCCGCCCCCGCGCCTCCGTCTCCGTCACCGCCCCCACGCCGCCGCCGCCCCCGCACCTCCGTCTCCGTCGCCTCCCCCGTGCCTCCTCGAGCCGAGCACCGCCTCCCTCGCCATCCCCCCTCTGCCCG
>NC_041392.1:467739681-467748185 GCF_002162155.2 Triticum dicoccoides | reverse complement strand
CGTCCTCCCGCCCAAGCGCCCTCCCCCCACGGCCCCGCCTGCATCAACCTCGTGCTCGCCGTCCAACACCGTGCGGCCTGCCCAGGAGGACCGCCGTTGTCTTCCTCTTCGACTACGAGGACCCGGACGAGCTCGGACGCCCTCGAGCCATCCCTTCGACGCCCGCCGATTTCCTCCGCCTCGGCCACCATCGCCACCGCTCGACGCTGAATTCGCGCCGCCTCGACTAGCTCCGGCTACCTCGAGTCGCCCTCGACCTCCCCAATGAGCACCCGAGCCGCTTCCCCCTCTTCCCCCTCTTGATTTCCTTATGAGATGTGTTCTAGGGTTAGGGTTGGAGAATTTTGGACAAGAAAAGGGGTTGGAGAATTAAGTAGCTAGGGTTGGGGAATTAAGTAGCTAAGGAGATTATGTTCAGAGCATCAATGATGGGTGTTGATATACCTCTGGATAATTTTGATTTTATTCATGTTCTCAAGGAATTGGAATTATCCAGGGAACAAATTAGTAAGAAAATTGAACACTATTTAGATATTCATGACTCGAATGGAAATGTCGCCTCCCTGTGTCTAAGTTGGCATGATACTGTAGTGGAAGAGGAGGAGAAATTTACTGTAGTTTCTAGAAGAAAGAAAAAGTCTCCTGCTAAGAGAAATGTTACTATTTCTTCTCTTACCTCCTCTTCTATACCTTGTACTAGAGGTCAGCAAATGAATATCAGTTCTACTTTGCCCCCTAGTAGATTTGGATACTATTTTTGTTAGGAGATGGTGTTATATTAAGATGCATATATTGTTATGTTATGCAAATTGTATCATCTTGCCACTTAAGTCAGCCTTCCCTTTAAGCAGAAAATTCAGTTAGGAGCTACTGTTAGGAGCTACTGTCAAAAACTTGAGCTACTGTCAAAAACTTGAGCTACTATCAAAAAATTCAGTTAGGTACAGTTAGGAGCTACTGTCAAAAACTTGAGCTACTGTCAAAAAAATCAGTTAGGTACAGTTAGCATCATGTAAGAAAATGGCCATAATGTGCCCTGATAATGATGTATTTTGTCATAAAAATATATAGTGGACTGCCATGATAATGACATGCTGCTAGTAGTTACTTCCACCATGAGTTTCATTAACAGCAAGTCAGTTTTGTTTATAGTTGAAAGTAAGTGTGTGGTTTGAAATCTTGATCTGATTATGGCATCTAGAAATATGTCAGTTTTGTTTTGTAACTAGAAGACCAAAGTGTATACTGTCCAAACTGTAGTTTTCAGTATTCTGTCCAAACTGAAAACTATTAAAAAGACCATGTGTTTTTTGGTCAAAATCTGCATGTAAAACTGAAATAATCAGTCATAAATAATATCCTCAAGACCATGTGTTTCTTGGATTTCTTGATTGTATTTTGTGCTTGCAGGAGTAAATTTCTTGGAGTAATTTTGTGCTTGCAATGTTTGAGTTCTTAAGCCTTTTACTGAAAATCAAACAGAAATGTTTTCTTAAGTCAAAAGCCTGTTACTGCACCTGTACTGCACATTACAAAGTCTCCTAGTACTTAACCCACCCAAGCTATGAGGCAAAAATTTCAGTTAACTGTTATGGACAATTGTCAATTTTCTGTAATGATGATGGAACATTATAAAGCATTGTACTCCAGTGTATATGAAGGATACAAAAAATTTAGCAGCTTCTCTGATTTTATAAAGTTGTTCTTATATGGGTGAAACTTCACTTGTTTTTAGGCTAGTGCAAGGTGTTGCTTTATTCTGTCATCATTTGTAACTATGTCACAAATAAATTGTTCCTTCTTCTGTATTTGAAGTAATGAGTGTTCATAAGCTGAGGCATGGATTAAGCTGTTTCTTTGCTGTACCATTATATCTGGATGATTTTTTGTTTGGTGACCTATTATATCTGGAATGGAAGCTCACATAAGTTGAGCTAATTTTTTTCCATATGAAAGCAGAGGACCATATGGTCTGTGGCTGGGTTTTGTCTCCGACCATTGTGTCGTGATGAATTTGCAGGTACCCCGAGAGGCCCTTGAGTTTGCCGGAATGTCGATTAACTTCTGTTCCGGCAAATTCGGGTACTCCATATGTCCTATTTTCAGCAAAGGTCATGCTGAGATTTTCCGTGAATTTTAGCATGACTTTGCTAAAAATAGGACATATGGGGTACTTGCGACTAATGCATAGGTCGGGGTATCTTAGTACTTAGTTAAGTAGGATCAACTGCCCCGCCATTCTTGCTGCATTAAACCATAGGTGGCAATAGAGCCAAGTGATTAGGCCCAACTTAGAATTCTCCTTAGCATCGATAAACCCTAGATGATAAACCCAACATAGGTGGCAATAGAGCCAAGTGATTAGGCCCAACCTAGGGTGCCTCAGCATCGATAAACCCTAAATGATGAAAACTTAACTTGGCTTCTATAGGGTGCCTCGGTGTCGATGAGAACCTAAATGATGTACGCTTAGGCTTTTAGGGTGCCTCGGCGTCGACAAACCCTAAATGATAAAAGCTTAGCTTTTAGGATGCCTCAGTGTCGACAAACCCTAAATGATGAGACCATGATCTTGTTCCTTGACAATAACCAACTTTTTGACCAATTTTTTTCCTATTTAGAGCGAAACATGGCCCACAACGATGAGGCCGGCGGTTCGGGCGGCAAGCAATTCTGGGAGCTGTCCCAGGAGTTGGAGGAAGAACCTCACCGCTATGAGGACGCCGCGGAAGACACCGATCCTGACTACACAACCCCTAGTGGCGTCGGGGATGACACCACTGATGATGGCGCCATGGATGCCACCACTGATGATGGCGGCGCACGCACAGATGGCAGCCAACCGAAGAGGCAACGGAAGGACCAGCGCCCGAACATGCTCGACACCGTCAGGGAGGAATTTACTGAAGTGAACTTCGACGGGCATTCGACGGCGCCCAAACACATAGTCAAGGGGTACTCGATTCAGCTCGGGTGCATTCTCCGGAGCACCGCCTCGATCAACACCGAGAACCTAAGGCATAAGGACCGAGGGAATTTGCGCAGCCTCCTCTTCACGAAGCTGCACGAACGATACAAGTTCCCCGCTGAGTTCGCAAACACACGCCTCTCGGGTAATAAAGTGAACGGTGCCGCCCTCACGACGATGAGCACGGCCCTGTCTACTTGGAAAAGCACGGTGAAGGCAATGATTGACAAAGGTGATAGTTATGAGAAGATCAAGGTGAATCCTTTGATTAGTGAAGATGACTACAAGGAGTTCAAGATCAAGTGCAATAGCCCCGCAACCTCCGAATCAAGTCAGTGGGGGAAAGAAATGCGACAGTTGAACATAGGGGTCCACCAACTCGGTCCCGGCGGTTACAGAGTGGTGGAGCCTATATGGGGCAAGGAGGACGTGGAGCGTGCCGAGCAAGGCCTACCACCCCGCTTCAAGAAATACAGTGACAAGCAGACCAGGAACTTTCTCAGGGCCCGGTACAAGGAGGACCCGGTAACAAAGGAGCTTACCACGGATCCGAAGACCAAGGAGCTTGAGCTTGTTCTGGTAAGGAATACACCCCCGTGTAATTAGCTCCATATGGTTGCATTCTAATTAATCCCCAATATTTCTAAATGGTTCGTTCCTTCCGCAGGACAAAGAAAGCAGTAGCGCGGGGTCGTCTCAGAGCTCCCCTTTCGACAACCCTTTGAATAGGGCGTTGAACGTAATGAAAAACAGGGATAAGCTCAATAAGCTGACGTCAGCTGGTCGTGTGGCTGGCAAAGGCCTGTCCACAAAATGGTCATCATACTATGCCGCTGGTGGGCGAAAGGAGAAAAAGACCAGCTCGGAAAGCCAGTCGCGCGAGGTTGAAGCACTCAAGGCGCAAGTGGCGCGGATTCCGGAGATGGTCCAAGAGCAAGTGCAACAACAACTGGGATCGACGCTCACTGGTATTATGCCTACCTTGATTCATGGGATAATGACGTGGATTGCGGGTGGCCAACAGGGGCCGCCCCCGATTCCCAGCTTCACGGCCAGCAACTCGCACAACACGCAGGCGGCGCCATTGGTATCTCCGGCGGCGACAGTATTGGTGTCTACGGCGGCGGCGCCATTGGTGTCTCCGCTGGCGGCGGTATTGGTGTCTCCAACGCCGGCATTGGAGCTTAATGCACCCGGGTGTACGCCGGCCGGCACCTCGCCAGCAAGCGGCCCCTCCGTCAGTTGCACGCCCGCCGTTGGCGGTGCCTCGACATTAGCCGAGCTCGACAGCATCACGGTAACTAAGCCTCTCGGCCGAGGACTTCATCTCCTTGCCTTTGATTGGGCATCCTTGACGCCCTACATGTTTTCGTAGGGCGCCGCCGACGTTCCTTGCACTCTCCTGCACTTCGTGGGCGGCTAGTTGGTCGATGTCGCCAAGGGCAGAATCGTTCAACCGGGTAACCCCGTGTTCCACGGTAATCCGATGCCACCCACAATGTATAGGGTTGAAGTGGTTCGGATGCTGCCAGGCTGCGACGAGCTATTACCTCCAATTCGACCCGCTAGGGCCGACGAAGAAGATGCGATGACCCTCAGCGCCTGCGTAAGCTGGCCCCTGCTTTGGCCGAAGAGCCAGATTCGTTTGGGGGCGGGGGACACCACCCCACAGACAAGACCGCCAGTCGTGCCGGCGCCAAGCCATGGCAAGAACACCGCAACGCTACCGGACATGCCAGACATCCCTATGGCACAGGATCCGGACATGCATATGGCACAAGATTCGGACAACGACGACAACGATGATGGTACATTTACCAACGTCGATAAGTACTTTGCCGAACATGGGTGCGGTGACGAGTTCTGCGGGCCTCCTTATCAAGAACCCAAACAAGACGGTCGTGATCTAGCTGGTACGGCGGAGAAACCCAATTGCAACAGGCGTCGTCTAGCGTTCAGTTCTCAGGAGACGCCTCCAGCTGCCGCCTTCACCGAGCCTCAGATAGCAGAGGTGCCAAATATTATCAGCCCCAACACTTTCAAGAAGGCGGTTTGTGAGCAGAACTCGGTCCCATTACAGCAGATCAAGAAGAAGGGCCGGAAACGGCAGACTAAAAAGGGCGCCGGTGCGAGCCAGCCGGCATTGAGTACGATCCGTGCTCAGGACGGGCCACCTTCACCTAAGGATATCTCGAGGAGGGTGCATGTGGCGGGTAGGGCGATGCTACCGACAAATATGCTCAATGCAGCAACCGGTGCTATGCGGAGTCTGCACGACAGTGTTCTTTCTTTGGAGAAGCGGCGTCTCAGAGAGAATGATGTGGCATACCCAGTTTTCGTGGCCAAGGTGCCAGAGGGCAAGGGCTTTGTGGATGGCGCCATCGGGGGTACGATCGTCCTGCGGTTTGATGACATCTTTGCTATGTTCAACCTTCATCCGCTGCACTACACCTTCGTTCAGCTGTTTTTGCTGAGTATGGAGATGCGGATCATTAGAGACAAGACCCCGGACATCGTGATCGTCGACCCCTTCTACATGCGTGCCAAGCTCTTGAGCAGCGCTGGGGACCGCCAAGTCGCGAGTTCACACCTCGAAGACGTCATTCTGGCAAACCCAGATAAGGATAACTTCCTTGTGGCTTACTTTCCTGAGTAAGTCATCCCTTAACCGCCCCGTAACATATGATTTCTTAGATTTCGATCGTTCTTTTTTTTCTAACATTCCGTGTTCTGTGCAGTGACACACATTGCACACTCATCCCCTTAAGCCCGAAATATTCCATGGCCACGTATTTCGACCCGAACCATAACTCCAAGATAGACTACACAAATATCAAGAAAGTTCTTGATGATGTTTTCCCCGGCTACGCCAAATCTGGAGGCACCTTCACCAGGGCAGTTCATAAGTACGGCAAACACGTGTTTGCCCACAATACAATGTTCTGCTGCGTCAAGCAGCCGCCTGGCGGTCAGAAGGATGCCTACTACGCCGTCCATCACATGCGGGCGATCGTAAGGGACCATCATCACCTTCTGCTACCAAATAATCTCAAAGATTGGGCCGCGAGCTTGTTGGCAATCCAGGACGCGGACATCAGACAAGAATTCTTTCGCATCCAGTCGAAGTTTGCGGACATCATCCATCAAGATGTCCTTCATACCTCGGGGCAGTTCTTCCTCAGATATCAACCGTCCAACATTGAGATATACGGAATGCTACAAATGCAGGCTGACAACGCCCGCGATTTCATGACCATCACGACAGACGGCGGCTTCATGCATGCTCATGTCCATGAGTCGAGTCGAAAGTAGTGATGTGTAGTTCTGAAACATTGATTGGCTCATGTTGTAATTAAACTTTAATGAATTGTATGTCTCTTTGGTTTGGACGGTCGTTCAACTTAGATGTAATCGATGCTATTTATTAGTAGGACCATGAATCGTGCTATTAATGTCTTGCTTTTCTCTTCCGATCCTTTTGTTGAATACTTATATATTGCTTATGTATGTATTGTCTGTTCTTTGGCTTGTGCATAGAGATGACGTCGTATGTCGTGTACAAGGGTAAGGTTCCCGGAGTCTACGACGACTGGGAGGAGTGTCGGAGACAGGTTCACCGTTTCAGCGGTAACAGTTACAAAGGGTACACCACTAGGGCAGAGGCGGAATCTAGATACGCCCGCTATCTAGCGGGAGAGAGGAGGGAGCGTTGGAGGAACCGGATGAAGACCAGTTTCATCGCGATGATGCTCATCGTGATGACCGCAGCTCTCTTCTATGTGATGGTAGTTTAGATGATCGATATCGACTTGTAATGTGAAGACAAACTCGATACTCGCGATCTCGAGACTTGTAATGTTTTATCTTTGTTCAGTCTTTTGAATTCGGAGACTAATATGATGAATTGTATTCGGAGACTAATCTTCTATTGTATTCGATGAATCTGTTGTTGCTGTGTGCTACTGTCTATATTCTGTCAAATAATATATTTTGTAACCTGTGCAAAAATCAGAAAAGTAAAAAGACCTAATATTTATACTAATGGCACATCACTACAGAGTGCGCGATTAGTATGCCAAAGTATACTAATGGCGCATCACCAAAGAGTGCACCATTAGTATGCCAAGTATACTAGTGGCGCATCCATCCGCAGTGCGCCATTAGTGTGCCAAAGCACATGGTTAAATATGGCCCCTGGGAGGCATACTAATGGCGCATGGTGTTATATACTAATGGCGCACTGGGTGGTGTGCCATTAGTATACCAGATACTAATGGCGCACCAGTGGTGCGCCATTAGTAATGAATACTAGTGGCGTGATACTAATGGTGCACCAGTGATGCGCCATTAGTAGGCAAAACTGGTGCGCCATTAGTAGGCCTTTTCCTAGTAATGGCGAAATCGGTCCCACCAAGTTGACATGTCGGTCCCACCGAAAATCCTAACGTTCACATTTTGAACTAAATCAGTCTGACCGAGTTTCATGATTCGGTCCCACCGAGTTTGGTGATTTGTGTGTAACGGTTAGATTTTGTGTGGAGGCTATTTATACCCCTCCACCCACTCTTCATTTGTGGAGAGAGCCATCAGAACATGCCTACACTTCCAATACATATTTTCTGAGAGAGAACCACCTACACTTGTGTTGAGGTCAAGATATTCCATTCCAACCACATAAATCTTGATCTCTAGCCTTCCCCAAGTTGCTTTCCACTCAAATCTTCTTTCTACCAAATCCAATCCTATGAGAGAGAGTTGAGTGTTGGGGAGACTATCATTTGAAGCACAAGAGCAAAGGAGTTCATCATCAACACACCATTTGTTACTTCTTGGAGAGTGGTGTCTCCTAGATTGGCTAGGTGTCACTTGGGAGCCTCCGACAAGATTGTGGAGTTGAACCAAGCAGTTTGTAAGGGCAAGGAGATCGCCTACTTCGTGAAGATCTACCCAAGTGAGGCAAGTCCTTCATGGGCGACGGCCATGGTTGGATAGACAAGGTTACTTCTTCGTGGACCCTTCGTGGGTGGAGCCCTCCGTGGACTCGCGCAACCGCTACCCTTCGTGGGTTGCAGTCTCCATCAACGTGGATGTACGATAGCACCACCTATCGGAACCACGCCAAAAATCTCCGTGTCTCCAATTGCGTTTGCACACTCCAAACTCCTCCCTTTATCTTGATATGCAATTGTTTTACATTCCGCTACTATACTCTTAGAATTGCATGTGTAGGTTGATTGCTTGACTTGTGCTATGTTGCTAAAATCTGCCAAGAACAAGAATTGGGAAAAGGCTAGATTTTTATTTGGTCAAGTAGTCTAATCACCCCCCCTCTAGACATACTTTCGATCCTACACCAAGGAGAAGGAGAGGGAGAAGAACGCGAAGGACCGGAGACCCCCTGGACACCCCGGGTGCCCGGACATGAGGACCCCAGGTGCCTGGGCCTGCAGCCGCATGGTGGGCAAGGCCCCTGGACACCCCGGGTGCTCGGCCTCCCAGCCCCGGGTGCCCGGCCCCCCTCTTCGCAGGCGACGCC
>NC_041392.1:467720942-467739346 GCF_002162155.2 Triticum dicoccoides | reverse complement strand
CCCGGGTGCCCGGGCCACCTACAGCCCCAGCCTTTGACCGGTCCGGGTGCCCGACACCCTTTGCCCCAGGTGTCCGGACCCCTGCGAGAGTGCCTGCGTGCACTAGGGGCTTTTGACCCTTGTACCCCTGAAAGGATCGATATGGGTGAATAGGCAACTACCAATTTTTAGCTTTTCTTTACCAAATTAAACTTTGCATCAAAGTAGGTTGTCTAGATGTGCAACTAGGTGGGCAACCTATATGATGCAATAACAACAAGCATACAAGCAAGCAAGGGTAGAAACAATAAAGAGCTTGCACAAGTAAAGGTAAGAGATAACCAAGAGTGGATCCGGTGGAGACGAGGATGTGTTACCGAAGTTCCTTCCTTTTGAGGGGAAGTACGTCTCCGTTGGAGCGGTGTGGAGGCACAATGCTCCCCAAGAAGCCACTAGGGCCACCATATTCTCCTCACGCCCTCACACAATGCGAGATGTCGTGATTCCACTATTGGTGGCCTTGAAGGTGGCGACCGAACCTTTACAAACAAGGTTGGGGAAATCTCCACAACTTAATCGGAGGCTCTCAACAAGACCACGAAGCTTCACCACAATGGAATATGGCTCCGAGGTGACCTCAACCGTCTAGGGTGCTCAAACACCCAAGAGTAACAAGATCCGCTAGGGATGAGTGGGGAATCGAAAATGCCTTGGTGGAAGTGTAGATTGGGGCCTTCTCAACCACTCCCGAGCAAATCAACAAATTTGATTGGCTAGAGAGATAGATCGGGCGGAAATGAAGCTTGGAGTATTTAATGGAGCTTGAGCAATAAATGGAGCTTGGAGGAGGAAGAGGTCAGTGAGAAGGAAGAAGGGGACTCCCTTTTATAGTGGGGGCAACAATCCCGTTGCCCCCCACCAACCAGCCCCGCACAGGGCGGTACTACCGCTGGGAGGGGGCGGTACTACCGCCAGGCGACGGTATTGCCGTGCCAACCAGCGGTACTGCCGCGCTGAGGAGACTTAGTAGGGAACAGACCCAAATGCGGTACTACCGTGGTGGTAGGGCGGTACTACCGCTCCTGGAACGGTACTACCGCCACTACAACCGTGACTAGTGCCGCAAAACCCGACACGAGAAAAAGATCTCTCGAATCGAAGTGGTAGGAGCCAGACTACCCAGCGATACTACGGCAGAGGGGTCAAGGGCGGTAGTACCGCTGTGGAGCGGTACTGCCGCTTGTGACCCTTCGGCCGTAGTACCGCAGGCAGTGCGGTACTACCGCTGGGGCGCGAGAGAGAGGGAGAAGGGATCTCTCAAGGAAGCTGAGGACCAGGCGGAGGTGCCAGGCCCCCAGCGGTACTACTGCTGTGGAGCCACGGCGGTACTACCGCTGCGAAGCGGTACTGCCGCTTGTGGCTTCTCAGCGGTACTACCGCTGGGTGCGCAGTACTGCCGCTTAGACCTAGACAGAACAAGGAAGAGAGAAGAGATCTCTTCAATGGACAGGAAAAGCTCGGAGGGTGAGAAGCTGATGTGTACGTGATGATTCCACCCAAGCAAAACCCCAGCGGACCCCCTCTTGATAGTACGGTGCCCTCTACGCAACTAGTCCACCGAGAAAGAAACGAAAGAGCTACACCGTCTTGAAATACACTCCGAGGGGAAGAAAGCGTCTCGTGCGAGGGGAGAATCTGTGAATAATTCAAGGCACAAGATTAGTCCGCAAACATGTTGTCATCAATCACCAAAACTACCTTGAGAGAGATATGCCGTAACAATCTCCCCCTTTTTGGTGGATTGATGACAACTAGGGATTTGCGCAAGGAAAAGAGATGAAACGAAGAAAACTAAGAACTACAAAATATAGACGGGCTCCCCCAGAATGTGTGCACCTAGAGATGGCACGACACACACATTAGGATCAACACTCCCCCTATATTTTATAGTCCAACAATACTAAGCAGAATATATATGAGAGAAGTGAGTAAACAGGACAAGCATGCATCTCACAATAAACTACAGTACTCTGAAATGACATAAGTAAGAAGGTAGCGATAGGGAGCATATGTCTTACACCATATGACTAGGACTTAGGTCTCACACCAAACCAAACCAAAGAAGGAACACACAAGAAAACACAAGACGACTCAAAGCACGACACAAGAAGCAAATCCCTACACTCTCTCCCCCTTTGGCAGAGAGACACCAAAAAGGGCATAGAATGACACTACGACTCCAGGTGATGGGAGGACGAAGAGCTCGAACATCACATCTCTGCATCTTCATCGTGGGTCGAAAACTGCTCGGCATCGGAGTCGGTCCAGTGGCAATTCTGATGAATCCAGTCCTCCTCTTCAGTGATCTGACCCTCAGACCCACTGACAACAGTTGCTCCCATCTGACACATGAGCTCCTTGTGGCGCGTCCTGGCATGCTTCTCCTCCACATGAGTCATGTACTGACCATGAGACTCCATGCAGAAAAGCTTCTTCATCTTGCGCTTAAGCTTTTGTGCCCACGACGGTTCTGCACTAGAGGGGCCAAAGTTCTCCTCATGATCATCAGTAGCAGCCTCACCCTCGGTCCCCATGGCAGCAGCAGCATCAGCAGACGGACCCCCTGTGGCAGCAGTAGCATATGGACCCCCTGTGTGAGGCGCTGTCCAATTGTCCTTCTTCCTTAGACGCTTGATCTCATGAGACACCAAGTCTCTAGTCTCTAGTAGCACTCTGGGATAAGTCTGTGCCCAGGCCCTCTCAATGAGCCTCATGATGAATGGACCATAGATAGGACACTTGCGCTCATACACGGCAGATAGAAGTTCAGACCACATGACATGAGAGATATCCAGGCTCTCTCCAGTGCTTGCTTCCTTCTCATGCTGACAGAAAAGGAGCATGTCCACGAGGTAAGAGTGGACCATATCCAGATTCCCGATCTGAGGGAAGAGAGTCTCACGGAATATGCGATGAAGAATGTCCAGATACGGAGACAGCTCATAGGTCTTCTTCTCAGTTACTGGGTGAATCTTCACAGTGCAGTAGGGCCAAAGGGCTTGCTTGTGGGTGGATGTAGCATTGCGGTGAGGATGGAAACCGACAGGAGTCTCAAGCCCGGTATCCACCACATCAAGTAACTCCATGAAAGCCTTCCACTTGACAGAAAGCAGCTTTCCATTGGTCATCCATGTCAGAGTCCTGTCAACATCCGTCCCAAGATGGACGGTGGCATAGAATTGAGCCACCAAATCCGCATCGAAATCATTGTTGAATTGCATGATCCTGAGAATGTTCAGCTGAGTGCACATCTGAAGAGCTTCGCCAAAGTACTCCGGGTCCTTCTCCATAGCATCAGTGTCAATGGAGCGAACATCAACAAAAAGATTCTTCTTAGCCTTGATCACATCAAAGTAGATGGCAAACTGAAAACGGTTCCAGAACGGGCGGTTGACCAAAGTGGGTTCTTGGTCCACCGCATAGGGGTTGCGGCGACGCTTCTCCCAAAACTCCTTGTTGGTCATCTCAGTCACAGTCTTCCCTTTTGGCTTGTTGGCGGCTCGCTTCGATTGCTAAGGAGGTGGAGGAACACTTGCAGAAGCACTTGCTGGAGGCGGTTGGGTGCTCGAGGAACCACCGGCAGGCTCTGAGGTGCGGTAGCGTTTTGATGTGGCACGCCCGGGGTTGATACGGCGACCTTGCTGCTCGGAACGGTCATCACCTGGAGCCAAACACAAGAACAACGCGAAACAACCAGAAAGAACGAGCATAAGCCAACAAACTCAACAAAAGGATCAAGGTAAGGCAGGAAAATGATGGAAATTGGCATTCAACGGTAGTACCATGACCTTCCCGCGGTAGTACCGCCCCGAAGGGAGCGGTAGTACCGCTCAAGTTCAAGCGGTAGTACCGCTCCAAGAGGAGCGGTAGTACTGCTTGAGGCGGAGAAACATCAGTTTCATATAGCACGAGGCGGTGAAACAGCGGGTTCTTACTACCGCAGTCAGATCCGGCACTACCGGCCTACCAAATTCAAAAATAATCCTACCAAACTCTAATCTAGATAGTCTAGTTGCCTTCTCCAACCAACTCAAGCCTAGATTTCGCCAAAAATCTAGAGATGCAACCACCATGCCCCTAAGAAACAAGAACTAAAAGGAGACAAAATTAAAGAAAGAACGAGGGCAATACCGGCATCCATGGCAAGAGGATGAGGTGGGAATCGACTCCACCAAAGGAAATGGAGAGGGACGCCCCGGAGACGGAGATCGCCGGAGCCCTCCCGCGGTGAGAGAAGGCTGGAGAGAGGAAGAGACAAGAGGGGCGAAGTGAATGGGTATGGGGGAGAAGAAACCTCCCACTGCCTCGACTTAACCCCCTGGTCCCGTCCCTCAGTGGTAGTACCGCGCACCACCAGCGGTAGTACCGCCCAGCACGCCACGGCAACTAAACAGACACGGCTTTAGCTCGACGAAATGACAAGAACAGCAAGAGAAGAAGAAACACACCAGCGAAAGACCAAGACACACCTCTTCAAAAGAGGGCGGTGGCCGAGGCCACCTATGTTTGAGTCAAAAGGTATGGCACCACGAAGATTTTAACCTTGGGCCCATGACCAAAACTCGTCTTTTAAGCACAAGTGCCATCAACAATGGCTAAAGTGAAAGACTTGATCAATTTATGCATAATGGGGGGAGGGAGAGTTCATTGAGAGAACAACACTCCCCCTATGTCCATGCCTACACCTAAACTAGAAAACAAGTTGAGCGTGATAGGGTGTGCACGGGTTCAAGCAACATTGCTCGAATCAATGATATTTAGCTCATGCCTTAACTCGTGAAATCTTGCTTCATCCAAGGGCTTCATGAAAATATCTGCAAGGTTGTCATGAGTGTTGACATAGTTGAGCTTGATCTCTCCTCGCCTAATGTGATCCCGGATGAAGTGATACCGAATCTCAATATGCTTCGTCTTGAAGTGTTGCACTGGGTTGAGAGAAATCTTGATGGCACTTTCATTGTCACACCAAAGAGGCACTTTGTCACAAGTGACACCGTAATCCTGTAAAGTTTGCCTCATCCATAGAAGTTGTGCACAACAACTGTCGGAGGCAACATACTCCGCCTCAGTGGACGAGAGAGACACACAACTTTGCTTTTTGGAAGACCAACTTACCAAAGAGCAACCAAGGAATTGGCACCCTCCGGAAGTGGACTTCCTATCCACTTTGTCTCCCGCCCAATCGGAATCCGAGTACCCTACAAGCTTGAAGTTTGGTCCTCTTGGGTACCATAAGCCAAAGTTTGGGGTATGAGCCAAATATCGAAAGATTCGTTTGACCACCACAAAGTGACTTTCCTTAGGTGCGGCTTGAAACTGTGCACAAATTCCCACACTCAACATGATGTCCGGTCTAGATGCACAAAGGTAAAGCAAAGAACCAATCATGGAACGATATACCTTTTGATCCACCACTTTACCATTGGGATCTAAGTCAAGTTGGCACTTGGTGGGCATTGGAGTGGAGGCCGGCTTGACGTCACTTAGCTTGAATCTCTTGAGCATGTCTTGGGTGTATTTGGATTGATTGATGAAGGTTCCTTCTCTTCTTTGCTTCACTTCGAACCCTAGAAAGAACTTCAACTCTCCCATGGAGGACATCTCGAACTTTGAGGTCATGAGAGCGGCAAATTCCTCATTGAAAGCTTTGTTAGGAGAACCAAAGGTAATATCATCAACATATAATTGGCACACAAACAACTCCCCTTTGACCTTCTTAGTAAAAAGAGTGGGGTCGATTAGCCCAACTTAAAAACCACGGTCTTGTAACAACTCGGTAAGGTGGTCATACCACGCACGTGTGGCTTGTTTAAGGCCATAGAGTGCCTTATCGAGTTGATACACATGATCGGGAAAGTAGGGATCCTTGAACCCGGGGGGTTGCTTGATGTAAACCAATTCATTTATGGGACCATTAAGAAAAGCACTCTTCACATCCATTTGTTGTAACTTAAAGTTATGATGAGAAGCATATGCAATCAACATGCGAATGGATTCAAGACGAGCAACGGGAGCAAAGGTTTCACCGTAGTCGATACCCTCAACTTGGGAGTAGCCTTGTGCTACCAAATGAGCCTTGTTGCGAATGATAATCCCATGGGCATCTTGCTTGTTCTTGAATATCCACTTGGTTCCAATGACATTATGGTTCCCCGTTGGCCTTGGCACCAATCTCCACACTTTGTTGCGCTCGAAGTTGTTGAGTTCTTCGTGCATGGCATTGAGCCAATCCGGATCTTCTAGCGCCTCATAGACCTTGTGGGGTTCCACACAAGAGACAAACGCGTGATGCTCACAATAATTTGCTAATTGTCTACGAGTGCTTACCCCCTTTCTTAAGCTTCCAAGCACATTCGTCATGAGATGATCCTTGGTGGAGAGCTTGGAAGCAACCTTGGCGGCACGACGCTCTAATTCCTCCTCAGTGGTGAGTTGAGGAGCGGTTACTTGATCATCTTGAGCGCCGTCATGAGCTTTTCTTGATCTTGAACTTGCTCGGGGGAGAGAACTTGACCTTGGGCATCACTTGGTGTGTCAACACCGTCTTGAGTATGATCTTGCCCTTGGTCTTGTTCGTGAGGTTGAGGGCCTTCACTTTGTTCTTCGGAAGCGTGTGGCCTTGGGTTGGTGATGGCTCCACTTGAGTGGAGCATTGTCCTTCTCCTTCGGCCACAAGGGGTTCCTCAATGGGTAGGATGAAACCAACACCCATTCTTCTTATGGCTTGAGGAGGAATTTCATCACCTACATCACAAGTGCCACTTTGCTCCACTTGGGAGCCGTTATTCTCATCAAACTCCACGTTACACGTCTCCTCAATAAGTCTCGTGGATTTATTGAGGACACGGTAAGCATGAGAGTTTGTAGCATAACCAACGAATATGCCCTCATAAGCTATAGCCTCAAATTTAGACTACCGAACACCTTTCTTGAGAATGAAACACTTACACCCAAATACCCGGAAGTACTTGAGGTTGGGCTTGTTACCGATGAGTATCTCATATGGGGTCTTGTTCAAGCCCTTGCGGAGGTAGAGCCGATTGGATGCATGACACGCGGTGTTGATGGCTTCGGCCCAAAAGTTGTATGGAGACTTGAACTCCGCCATCATGGTCCTTGCCGCATCCATCAACGTCCGGTTCTTCCTCTCCGCCACACCGTTTTGTTGAGGGGTGTATGGTGCGGAATATTGATGCTTGATTCCCTCATCACTAAGAAATTCATCCAAGCTGTAGTTCTTGAACTCGGTGCCGTTGTCACTTCTTATTGTCAAGATCTTTGCATTGTGTTGACGTTGTGCTTCATTTGCAAAGTCAATGACGGTTTGTTGGGTCTCGCTCTTCCTCTTGAAGAAATACACCCATGTGTACCTTGAGTAGTCATCCACAATCACCAAGCAATACTTCCTACCTCCAAGACTATCGAAGGATGGGGGCCCAAAAAGATCCATGTGAAGGAGCTCCAAGGGCCTCTTTGAATAAATGATAGTCGTGGGAGGGTGAGCCTTCTCATGTAGCTTTCCTTCGATACAGGCACTGCAAGCACGATCTTTAACAAAACTAACATTCGTTAGTCCACGGACATGGTCCCCCTTGAGAAGACTTTGCAAAGATCTCATATTGACATGGGATAAACGGCGATGCCAAAGCCATCCCACATCAACTTTAGCCATTAGGCATGTCGCGGTCTTAGTGGGTCGCTCCAAAAAGTTAATCACATATAGACCGTTCTCGACATGCCCAACAAAGGCTACTTTAAGAGTCTTGCTCCACAAGAGGGCCACGGTATCGATATCAAAGAAAGTGGCAAAGCCCATGATTGCAAGTTGACGGACGGAAAGTAAATTGTATGCAAGGGACTCAACAAGCATGACCTTCTCGATCATGAGATCATGAGAGATGACCACCTTGCCAAGTCCCAATACCTTAGAGGATGAGGCGTCACCCACTCGACATTGGTGGGCATAGATGGAACTTTGTGCACGTCCACCGCCAAGTCCTTGCTTCCGGTCATATGATTTGTAGCTCCGCTATCGAGCAACCATGATCCACCACCGGAAGCAAACACCTACAAGAGATCAATGATTGGTTTTAGGTACCCATTTTGTGATGGGTCCTTTGATGTTAGTAACAAGGGTCTTAGGAACCCCAATAGACCATTCAATATACTCATGAAGAGAACCAACAAATTTGGCATAAACATGCCCATCACTTGCACGGCATAACACATAAGAAGGATTAAAATCGCCAGCTTTGTTGGGAAGGGTGACATTGCCCTTCTTGACATTGTTCTTCTTCTTCTCCTCGGGGACACTCTCTCCCTCCCTCGCAAAGGTTTGCATGAGGGGAGGAGGTTGTTTGGTCTTGTCATTCTTCTTCTTGTTCTTGGAGTCGGGCACGTACCCAACCCCTTCCTTGGCCACACCTCCATTTTGGTTGATCAAGAGATCGTTGAGGTTCTTCTTGCCTTGTATGCAAGTCGCAAGACCTCTCTCAAGTTGCTCCTTCAACTTAGCATTTTCCTCAACAAGATGTATATGCTCACAACACGGGTTAGTAGCATTTGCATTATCAATTAAAACCATATGAGGAAAAGTTGCTTTCTCCTTAGTTAGCTTCACTTGGAGTTGATCATGAGACTCCTTGAGACTAGCGTGAATACCATTCAAGGTCTTGTGGGCCTTGTCAAGTATATCAAACTCCTCTTTGAGTCTAGCAAGATCAACTCCGAGTTTGGCCTTGTCGGAATTTAGCACACGAGAAACAATGAGAGCATGATCATAATCTTTCTTTAACTTAGCATGATCACGTTGTGTGACTCCTCAAGAGCCAAACGAAGACCACGCTCTTCCTCAAGAGCATTGGAAAGATCCGAAATCTCATCGGCATAGTCACGACTATGCCCTTCCATCTTAGAGATGGTATCTTCGTGAGCCTCGATCATGTCATTGGCCTCACCAAGTTGTTCCAAGAGAGCAACAAAGTGCTTCTTGGATTTTCCCTTGAGTTTGCCCATAAAGGCCTCAAACTCATTAGCCTCCACATTAGCTCCCTCAAGTTCATTAATTCTATCCGGTTGGGAAGGATGATTAATGATGGTAGTTTTGATGTTGGAGGTTACCTTGTTGGTGGCTTTAGCCATGAGGCACTTGGCGGTGATGCTCTCGTTGGGTGAGTCGAAGAGAGACACCCGTGACGTTGTTGCAATGGCAACGGAGGCCATGGCAACCAACTCATCATCTTCATCATCGTCATCATCCTCATTGTACTCTTCTTGCACAACCAAAGCCTTGGGAGGAGTCTTCTTGGTGAAGTTATTCTTGTTGGGGAACGACTTGACCTTGTCCTTTCGGATGAGTTTGCCCCATTGTCTTCCCTCTTCTCATACGGGCATTCCGCGACGAAATGACTCATGTTGCCGCAGTTGTAGCAAGTCCTTACACGTTGCTTGCCCCTTGTGCCACTCGAGTTGTTTTTGCTAAAGTTGGGCCTCGAGTTTTTCTTGCTCCAAAATTGCCTTGAAGCAAGTGCCATGTGTTCATGATATGCATACTTCGTATCTTCGGGGTTGCTCTCCTCTTCTTCCTCTTCTTCTTCTTCCACGGTGAGCTTGGCCTTCAAAGCAAGGTTAGGCTTCTTTGCCCGTTGAGAACGGAGCACCGCATTGTTGGCGGTCTTGTCCAAAATGTTCATGGCCACAAACTCATCCAACACTTCGCTTGAGGTTAAAGTGTGGAAGTCCGGTCTTTGACGAATGACGGAGGACATGGCCTTGTGATAGGGCATCATTGCCATGAGGAATTTGCGCTTGATCCAATTGTCATCCGTGTCCTTGCTCCCATGATCTCGTAGTGAGACTGCGAGTTTGGTTACTCTCCGATAAAGCTCACGAGGTTCTTCATCTTCCTTCATTGCAAACTCATCGGCCTCATCTTGTACCACTTCATAGTTGGAGCGTTGAATGCTTGCGCTTCCCCGGTAGAGAGACACGACACAATGCCATGCATATTTGGCCAAGGCGAAGGGACGAAGATGAGGTAGGTCTTCGGGTGGAATTGCATCTTGAATGATGAAGAGAGCATTCTCATTGAATTGATTGTCCGCGGCTTCTAGAGGAGTGAAGTTCCTTGGATCATGTGGATAGAAACTTTCTTAAATGATTCTCCAAAGGTTAGTGTTCACATGATTTAAATGACGTTTAAAGCGATAAACCCAAGAATCAAAATCCTCATTTTTCACAATCTTAGGGGGAGGACCGGCATGATTCAAATGAGTGGAAGGAACCGGTCCACCATAAACAAGTGGTGGTTCCACATGGGCAAAGATGCCGGTGCCATTCTTGCCACTAGAAGAAGGAGCCTTTTCACTACTAGCTTCCCCCTTGTCGGGGATAGCATCCAACACCTTGTTGGCGGGATCACCCACTTTCAACGGTGCGGTGGAAAGTTTAAGCCCCTCAAGAAATTTAGTAAACATGCTTTCAACTTTGGTCGTCATGGAGGTTTTCAATGTCTCCAAGGCCACATTGAACTCCTCACGAGAGATCGAAGTTCCCCCATCTCCCGTAGACGAGATCGGATTCACACCGGAGTGTTCCTCCACACCGTCTACGGTATCAACCATACTCTTTGGACGGTAAAGTCCTTAATAAAGAGATGAGGCTCTGATACCAATTGAAAGGATCGATATGGTTGACTAGAGGGGGGGTGAATAGGCAACTACCAATTTTTAGCTTTTCTTTACCAAATTAAACTTTGCATCAAAGTAGGTTGTCTAGATGTGCAACTAGGTGGGCAACCTATATGATGCAATAACAACAAGCATACAAGCAAGCAAGGGTAGAAACAATAAAGAGCTTGCACAAGTAAAGGTAATAGATAACCAAGAGTGGATCCGGTGGAGACGAGGATGTGTTACCGAAGTTCATTCCTTTTGAGGGGAAGTACGTCTCCGTTGGAGCGGTGTGGAGGCACAATGCTCCCCAAGAAGCCACTAGGGCCACCGTATTCTCCTCACGCCCTCACACAATGCGAGATGCCGTGATTCCACTATTGGTGGCCTTGAAGGCGGCGACCGAACCTTTACAAACAAGGTTGGGGCAATCTCCACAACTTAATCAGAGGCTCCCAACAAGACCACGAAGCTTCACCATAATGGAATATGGCTCCGAGGTGACCTCAACCGTCTAGGGTGCTCAAACACCCAAGAGTAACAAGATCCGCTAGGGATGAGTGGGGGAATCGAAAATCCCTTGGTGGAAGTGTAGATCGGGGCCTTCTCAACCACTCCCGAGCAAATCAACAAATTTGATTGGCTAGAGAGATAGATCGGGCAGAAATGAAGCTTGGAGTATTTAATGGAGCTTGAGCAATAAATGGAGCTTGGAGGAGGAAGAGGTCAGTGAGAAGGAAGAAGGGGACTCCCTTTTATAGTGGGGGCAACAATCCCGTTGCCCCCCACCAACCAGCCCCGCACAGGGCGGTACTACCGCTGAGAGGGGGCGGTACTACCGCCAAGCGACGGTACTGCCGCACCAACCAGCGGTACTGCCGCACTGAGGAGACTTAGTAGGGAACGGACCAAATGCGGTACTACCGCGGTGGTAGGGCGGTACTACCGCTCCTGGAACGGTACTACCGCCACTACAACCGTGACTAGTGCCGCAAAACCCGACACGAGAAAAAGATCTCTCGAATCGAAGCGGTAGGAGCCAGACTACCCAGCGGTACTACGGCAGAGGGGTCAAGGGCGGTAGTACCGCTGTGGAGCGGTACTGCCGCTTGTGACCCTTCGGCCGTATTACCGCAGGCAATGCGGTACTGCCGCTGGGGCGCGAGAGAGAGGGAGAAGGGATCTCTCAAGGAAGCTGAGGACCAGGCGGAGGTGCCAGGCCCCCAGCGGTACTACTGCTGTGGAGCCACGGCGGTACTACCGCTGCGAAGCGGTACTGCCGCTTGTGGCTTCTCAGCGTTACTACCACTGGGTGCGCGGTACTGCCGCTTAGACCTAGACAGAACAAGGAAGAGAGGAGATATCTCTTCAATGGACAGGAAAAGCTCGGAGGGTGAGAAGATGATGTGTACGTGATGATTCCACCCAAGCAAAACCCCACGGACCCCTTCTTGATAGTACGGTGCCCTCTACGCAACTAGTCCACCGAGAAAGAAACGAAAGAGCTACACCGTCTTGAAATACACTCCAAGGGGAAGAAAGCGTCTCGTGCCAGGGGAGAATCTGTGAATAATTCAACGCACAAAATTAGTCCGCAAACATGTTGTCATCAATCACCAAAACTACCTTGAGAGAGATATGCCGTAACAACCCCTCTCTCCCTCATGTTTCGTCCCTAGCCTTTAAGTACTCATCTCCTAGCTCATTTGATAGGACAGCAAAGTATTTGATAGACACTAGAGATCTGTGCTCCTTGTATCCCCTCCTCTTGGAGATCAAGCCCCCATCTTGAGAAGAATCCTTTGGATTATCAAGGCCTCCTCTTGAAGAATATCAAGATCAAGACATCATCTCCTAGGAGTGGGAAGAACTTTACCCTAGTGCTATTTTCCTTGAGTTGTGCTTGAATACTTGTGGATCTCATGTATGCTACTCTAGTGGATGTGTTATTTGGGTTTATTTGAGTGATTTGTTCCTTGTGTTCTTGAGTGTTCTTCCTCTTTTCCCCCTCCATGTGTGAAAAGATACCCTCTAGGGTTTCACCCTACAACAATTAGACTTGTAACTGAGGTTTTGTTGCGACCATCGAGATTGTAAGACTTTCAGTCATTCGTCTTCAAATAACTCTTTTTATACAATGCCATGTGCTTGTGATTCAGTCCCAATATGTGAGTAATCCCTCACGCAATGTGTCGGGGCCTACCCTCATAATCCCATAGGCCCGTCTACGCGTAAGAGGTTTACTTTAGTTAACTTTACTCTAATGTTATTGTGAAACTATTTTGTCTAGTGACTCTACCTCGATCCCAGGGCTTATCGTTATTCGAGACACGGAACACAAAGAAGCACATGGAAATGTTTTATTAAGTGCATTGCATAATCTTTCGTTTTTAATAGTGTTACTTTGTTTTGTTATCTTTTTAGGTCTATTGGAGCTCCCATGGACTTATCACGGTAAAAGGAACCAAGTTGAGGCCAAACTAAAGAAGTTGCAAGCACCAGATTCAGGTTTTTTGAAAAGTCTGACAAAATGAGGTTCCCAAAGAGCCTAATTTTGATATATAATACCTTCAGGTTATCAGGATCGTCCATACGGATCCAACGAACCTAAGAACGCCCAAATCAGAATTTGTATGAGAAAATGCTGATAGAGATACAAAACAACACGCGTAGGTCCAGAGGAGAAGATGGCGCGCTATACGAATAGGGATGCTTGTACCACTGCTCATACCACCTAATCCTTGTTACGGATTTGGTTGTAACTTCCATAAGTCTTCACCAATTTCATCCTCGTTTGTTACCATGTGATCCTTGGATATCAAGTAAGGTATTTTTTAGACAAAAACATCAAGTAAGGTATTGGGAGAGGTTGGGACTCTTCTAGAGTCTTTGATTCAAAGGGGAGGAGGGGGGTCCATGAAGAAGACCCGTGGAGACCGGCAATATATACACGAGCACCCTAGCCGCCGCCTATGAAGGGGGGAGGATCCACGAAGAAGACCCATGGAGGTCGGACAGATCGGACGGTGGAAGAGCCCGAGGGAGCCATGCGCGGGAGGCCACGGCGAAAAGGGCGGTGCAGAGGGCCTCCTCGCGGAGCCGTGCACACCCTTCTTGCCGGCGGGTGCGAGCGACACACTCCGCTTAGTTTCAAAGGTTGCTGACAAGCGGGTCCGCATGGCTCGTCGCACGGGAGCGGACATGCCGAGGGAAGAACCCCAGAAAGGCAGCCGTGGCATGTCACTGCTAAATGAACGATGCTGAGGGCACTCTCGGCCGCAAAGCCCCGGAAGGCGGGTACTCCAACATCCTTTACACTGCGTTCGGATGTCTGAATTAGACCCATCGAATTGAATATGGTATTGACCACCTGCCAATTCAGACGTTCGAATGTATACCGAATCGAGCGAACCGAAACGGGGCCAATATAGAGCCGAATCAGCCTATACGCGCGCAACCCTCCCACGATACGGAGGTCCGCCCCTCCGATTTGGGTTGAATTGGCAAGTCCCGCAAAACAAAATGTTTCGAGACAGATCTCGCTCGCGACCTGTCTTTTCTCCCTGCGCGAGACACAAGCCTCAACCGGCGGCGGCGCAGGTATGGATCCCACGCCATGGCCCTCCTCCCCCCTCCTCTCTCTAGTGGCGGCGGAGCTTCGAGCTCTCACGGCTGCCGCGCCTTTCCTCCCCCACGGAGCTCCTTCCTCTGCCGCACGAGGCGGCGCCGCGACTGCATATGGCCGGCACAACCCCTCCATCCCGACCATCTCGCTGGCCGGCGTGCCTTCCATCTCGGCCATCTCGCTGACTCCCCTACCGCCTGCCATCTTCTTCCCCCTCCTGACCTCCTCTTCCATGTTCTTCTTCCCCTCCCATGGATCCCCTTCTTTCTCTTTTTTTTCCCCTTACCTAGCCAAGTTTCTCCTGTTCCCTTGTTCTGTTCTTCCCCTGTTGTCCATGTTCCCATGAATTTACTAACCACCTGTTCATTTTTGCAGGTTTTGCTGCTTAGGGGAAGAACATGGTTATGTGACTGTAGATTGTGCATTTTGATTAGAACCTGTTCATTTTGATTTGATGCATAAAACACAGAGCATATGCAATTTCATAGTTTGTCATCCGAACATGATTTGGTATTGCGATTCCATGGCCCAATTCCATGAGCATCCGAACATGTGAATTCGTATTCATGTTCATTACAGTTTCCTCCCCGAATTGGAATTGAAACCAATTCAATACAGATGTCTCCAATACAGACATCCGAACACAACGTTATAGGTGTATTGCCATGCACAATTCGAAAGAAAAAAAGATGGCCGCACCATATACAAAATGTACCTAGAAATCTGAGTGTGTAGATCTTTGAACCAACTATGTGATGCTTAACTGCAACCAAATTGCAATTCCCTCCGTTTCATAATTCTTATGGTGTTGTATATATACACTGTTGATGGTGTGCAGCATCGAAATGCAGGCTGCCTCTCCATTTTTTGCTCCCAAAATGGGGCGTCCGTTGCATTTAGGCGAACTTGGCGAGCTCGACAGCGAAGGCAGCGGCGTGAGGCTCCTCGACGCAGCGGAGCACCACCCGGATGCCCCCACGCCTGGGCGCCGGCGGCCTGACGTAGTTGAGAGACGCGACGAAGTTGACGTGGTCGTTGAGCGGGAACACGTACCCTGGCGCGCCGAAGCCGTAGTCCACCTCGTCGAAGCCGACGCGGCTCCAGTCTGACACCGTCACCGTGCTGTAGTCCAGCGGCACGTCGTAGTGATCGACGCCGCGCATCCAGCCGGCGAACCGCGCGGGGACCGCCTCCTTCGCCTCCCGTACCGCGCCGACGACCTCCGCCAGCGACGCCTCCCGGACGGCCTTGCCTGCCCTAGTGACGCACGCCAGGTACACGCAGTTGCCGTAGTAGCCGTCCACCGCTGGCAGCACGCCGCGGAGCAGGTGCCGCGTGCCGGCGGCGAAGGCGATCCGGACATCGGCGTCGTCAGGGAGCGCCGACGCCAGCGCCAGCGCGCGGCACTTGAACACCACGGCCGTCAGCGCGTCAAAGGTGGAGCACACCTCCCCCGTTGATGTTGCGGCAGCCTGCTTGAAGTCGTCCTTCACGCGCGCGATGCTCTCCGCCGAGATGTCCGCCACCTGGGTCACGAGCCTGAACTCCGTGAGCTGAGGCGGCGGCGGGCTGGGAGGGTCCAGGATCGCGTCGCGGTCCCACACCGGAGTCACTGACGGCGCCTGGAGCCCCCGCGCTAGCTCCCCCACCGCCGTGAGGAACTGCGCCGCGCCCTGGCCGTCGAACACCGCGTGGCTGAAGCTGATCCCGACGGCGAAACCACCGCAGGTGAACCTAGTCGCCTGGACCATGAGGATGAGGCCGTCTAGCTTCTCGCCGGGGGGAGGGCGCGGGAGGAGGAGCTCCCCGGGGATGAGCAGCGGGCAGCAACCGAGGCCGTCCACGTCGGCAAGCGCGCAGCTCGCGGCGGCCTCCACGAACCAGACGCCCTCGCCAGTACAGTCCACCGCAAGGCCGCTCGGGGCGACGCGGCCGGCCACCGGGTAGTACGGCACGAGAGCCCTCGCGAGCCCGTCGCGCATCGCTGCCATGGCCGCGGCGGCGCCCTGGCTCATACGAGCGGCGGTGAACGAGGGCGGGGCAAAGACCTGGATGAGGTTAACCAAGCCGGCGCTGCCGGCTGCCTTGTCAATGGAGGAGAGCGGGAGGGTGCCGCCGGGGGTTGTCAACGCCGGAACGATGAGCTCCGGCGGCGACTTGGTAACGGTTTTTGTGCCGGTCATGTTGGACTGAGCAATGAGCCAACGAGGCAAAATGTAGCGTTCGCGGCGGCGGGAAGGCAACTGGAGACGCAGAGATTTGCCCCCTTCCGTGTATTATACTGTACTCCGCATCTTTGAATTTTCAGAAGAGCAACTCGCCGGCGGCGACTCGGCAACGGTGGGAGAGAAATCTGCCCCTTCGGTGTCACCACCTGTTTGAATTTTCGGAAGAGTATCATTGTTTGGCTACTTGACCATTGGCTCAAGCAAGCGTTAATCCTCGTCTTTCCTAGCTGGTGTTTGTGTTTCTCCACGAGAGATTAGTCAGACAACCCCACAAGTGGAACGCAACGAAGCATCACTTCCGATAGAGCCGTCTTCTTCACAAAATTTTCGTAGATGCCTTTGATTTCTCTTCCTTCCCTCAACGAAGATCAGACTAGAATTCAGAGATAATCCTGACTGTCTTGTGGTTAAAATTCAGAGATACTACGTACAACTCTACTCTTCCGGAGACACTTTTTTTCCAGCAAGAAATTAATTAATTAGTCCGAGCAAAATCTCCATCAACTAGTCTCCAAGAAAAAAAACGAGCCCCGCGATAGCTAATTACATGTACAAGGCAGCGGCGAGGAGGACGACGGCGAGCGAGAGAGCGAGCGCACGATTTGATTTAGAAATGCTATGCTAGCTGGCTACAAGTAGGATGGCGCGACGCGGAGGCCCCTGGCGTCGGAGGGCAGGAGCACGAGCAGGAGCAGCACGGCCAGGATGGCCACCGGCACGAACAAGAACAGCGGCGGCGGCGGCGGCAGCGGGGGCAGCAGAAGCGGCAGCACCAGCAGCGCCGCCGTCATCAGCGCCAGCACGACCGCCGCCTCCGGCCCGAAGTAC
Organism: Triticum dicoccoides; assembly: GCF_002162155.2. Taxonomy (NCBI): domain Eukaryota; kingdom Viridiplantae; phylum Streptophyta; class Magnoliopsida; order Poales; family Poaceae; genus Triticum; species Triticum dicoccoides. The sequence goes on along the minus strand of NC_041392.1, from coordinate 467,721,956 downwards.
CCTCCTCCTCCGTCGGTCTTCCGGCCGCTCCCGGCCGGAGCCGGCGCGCGGCGTTGCTTGGCAGTCGCCGCCGGAGCCGGAAAGTACCGGCCGCTCCTCCTGCCGCTGCCGCCGCTGCTGCCGTAAGAGGTGGAACCGGCGGCGTAGCCGGCCATGGTGGCGTCGCACCGGAGCAGGACGGCGTCTCGCATCTACTCCCAGCAATGCCGCTTGCTCGGAGATCCACCCGGCTGGACGCGGCGGCGTACGACCTGGATGTGTGGACTGGAACGGAACGGAAGCGGGGAAGATGGATTGTTGCGAGGCGATTGGGCTGGACTTGGAGTGGTTGTTAGCTTTGCGGCGAGCCGGCGAGGCCAATATATACTCCGTCGCTCTCCTTGGATACCGGAGAGGGGGGATGAACCAGCTAGCGGTACGCCATGGATGGCCATGTGGCACATTTGGCCACTTGGCCAGCGGCACCATCCACGTCCGTAAAAGGGAAACTATATTTTCTTAATGAAAAATAAGAACTTCTCTTGGAATCATTTTTTTCCAAGGTGAAATATTGTATTACTCAACTCACAAGATCCTTACAATCAATCGTAGTTAGCTTCATAGCAACCGAAGGACCTGGACCAAACCAAGTCATGAAGTCATGGTTCTACCTTCTTAACGAGCAAATTTAGCTATGTTGTCGCTAATTTTATTTTGGCTACGATTTACATGGGTAATACAAGAATCACGGAATCATTTGTAACCTTATTCAAACTCGATACTAGTTATATATACAATAATTTGGATCATAAGTCAAAATAGAGAATATTTGTTACTCCTTTAATCCCAAATTACTTGTCGCGGAAATGAATATATGTCTGCAACTAAAATACATATAGATACAACCATTTTTGCGACAAGTAATTTCGGACGAAGGGAATATATAACTAAGAATTACAACAAAATATCTTGCATAGCCGTTCTCCGAAACTACAGTAGAGACACTGCAACTATATCGGAGTAGTGGCAGTGGCG
>NC_041392.1:467700710-467720527 GCF_002162155.2 Triticum dicoccoides | reverse complement strand
GGCAGCGGCCCCCTGCCCTCAACATAGCTACGCCACTGAGTAGTGGCACGGCCACACACGTACATGCATAAACTTGCCTAACTTCAAATGCTCTCAAAAAAAACCATGCGTGTGACTCCTCCAAAAGGATGAAACATAATGAGCATTGAACGTAAATGAAATGGAATGACCTTACAAAAGTTGAATCACAAAATCTTCACCAAAATACCATAGAAATAGTCCAAAGACAAAAATTAATAATCATACCAATTCAAAACACCATACACTAACATAAACTTATCACATCCGCATTAACGCATCTGCGAGACATAAACAAGTCCAGCTCCATGACTTTTTTATTGATTATTGGTTTTGAAATAGCTTACCAATTATGCTGAATACTAGTAATGTGGACTTTTGAGCATGTTTAGAAGGACTCAAGGTCCCCTCGCCTCGGCTAACGCGACTTGAGACAAGGAACGGATGAGATCGCAACAGACGCTCAAACCCTAATCGGCGTTTGTCTTCCATGGGAGAAAAAAACTGAAACTGTATATTGAGATTCAAGAAGAATAATTATCATGCTCATATAGCTTACAACATGATCTCTTGAATTCACGATGGTTAAAAATCATTAAGCGCTATTTTGAAAATGTAGGTTCTGAAAATGCATTCTATTTTTCTTATGGAACGGACTGCAAACATCATCATGCTTTTAGTCATGGTCCCTTTTACCCTTCCTTTTGACATGAGTGATAAGAAGGTAAAAGTTACTCAGACCTACTACTTAATGAAATCAACTACTTAGATTTATCGTATTACCTCCGTGTCGAGAAATTTGTGTTAGACTAGACAAATCTAAGACAAGCTTTTCAAGACGGGGGAGTATATTCTTCTCATCTCTCATGCGAAAAGAATAGATAAAAGGGTTAGTGTTAAAAACCTCTCCAGTCCCATTAGTGAAACGAACGCGGCGGACAATCTGGTAAAATTCTCACGTCCCCCAACAAGCGTTCATGTTTTTGTTCACAAAGGCGGGTGGTCGACCCGACCCGACCCAGCCCAAGCGGTAGGGCATCATTGGTACTGTCCGCACCATTAAGCAAGCAAGCCGGTGCATGCATCTGTCAGCAGGCAAGAGAAGGAGAACGCAGATCGGGCATCGGGAGAGCGATAGATACTATCGTTCGTTCGTTCGTCCATTCATCATGTGGCGGTGGGTCGTGCCACCGCGACGATGGACCGGACCGTCCCACTCAGGATCAGCTCCCGCGGCAAAACCACGGGCGAATCCGTCCCCTGTTTCGCAAGGTGCATGCACCTCCTCCGTACCACCACTCTTTCTTCCACTTTCTTCTTCTCGTGCTGCTGCTACGCCATCACTATTCGGATTTCAGCATCGGGTTCCCCGATCTGGCCTGCCGTGTCCTCCTCATCGAATGCGATCGCCTGCTTTCTTGCCTGCTTGCTAGCTAGTAGCACCACTGGTACTACTGCCTCCCTCCCAAAGCTGGTGGCACCGAGTTTACTCAACCGCTAATCGCGCCTTCCCGTCCCGTTCCCACGTGCGGCGCTGCTGCTGGGTAGTACTGCTACTAGTGATGAACTAATCATCCACCTGCCATATCTTTTTGCCTGATACTCCTACTTACTCTTAATTCCTCCAGCAGATTAGGAGAAGGGCACTTAATTAGTCCTGCGATTAAACTAGTCCATGGGCATCATCTGTCCACAAATGGCCGCTCCATCCATTCTCGATCTACCCTGTCCCCCTTGCTCAGTTGGTACATAGATTAGGCTAATATAGCTGTCAGCTAGTGCACAGGACGAAGCAAAGCTAGCAAATGGCGACTGCTCCATCGCCTTCTCCGGAGCCACGGAATTTCAATACGCCCAAGTGTGCGTCTCCACTCCCTACGTACGTAGGAGTACGTGATGGGGTTTATCATTACAATTCCAAATTGCCACATGATGAAACAAATAAAGCTGCTAGTCATGCGTACGCTTCTGATTAACACAAGTGGATTGGACGGCACGCCAACACACGCTGGAATGGACACTTGATCGGGCATAGGTTAACGTAATCTACTTGCCTTGTTATAATGTACTCCCTCCGTTCCAAAATAAATGACCCACCTTTGTACTAACTTTGTACTAAAGTTAGCACAAAGGTGGGTACAAAGGTGTACTAAAGTTAGTACAAAGGTGGGTCATCTATTTTGGAACGGAGGGAGTTCTTGCTCCGTTTCTAAATATATCTCTTTATAGAGATTTCACCATAAACTGTATATACGGAGCAAAACGAACGAACCTATACTCTAAAATGAAACTATATGCATTCATATGTGGTTCATAGTAAAATCTCCACAAAGACGAGAGTAGTATTGCATTTTGCAAATAGTATGAGAGATGAAGCGGGACGGGCGGGGAAATGGAACATCGGTCGGTCGGTCGGTCGGTCGGTTCTTCGGCCGTCCTCACATCCTCAGCGACGTTGGTTGACACGAACAACTGATGTGTCCCCGCATGTCAGCCGAGTGCACTGTGTGCAAGAGACAATTTTGCAAAGGAAAGTCTACATGGACGAATGAACATCACATCACTGAGAGTTGAGAACCATCCATGTGCACGTTGAACATCTTTGGCCGGCGCAACCATGCCTTCGTGTGCGGTTTTGGGCGGCCACGGCCACTGTTCCAGTTGCGGCACAAGCATGCATGGAGTATGCGTACGCTGCGTGACCTCGACTGAACTATGTATGGTCCACGGAAAATGCATCCACGTTCTGGTGTTGGACACTTGGGCGCACGTTGCTGAGTGGACCGAGTTATGGGCTCAGTCGGCGACCTGTCTGTCATTCAACTAGCTATAGCTCATCGGTGGTGCTCAATATGTTCTCACGTCTCTCTTTCTCTAGTGAAACTGAATCGCTGCAAAATTATCTCCGTCCGGGCAATTCTCTTCTTCTTAATTAATCAATGAGGCAATTCTTTTGCCTTCGTTTTGAAATTTTTTTTTTAACAAAATGTAAAATATACAGTATGTCACAAAAATTATAGTGTGAAAAAACTCTTTCGGACCACGCCAGCACTAACTTTTTTGGTCTATATAAGGGTGTTGGCAGCCTCTTTGTTTCTCAAATAATTTCATTTCTTTGTTTATAAAAATCTTCTCCCTGGCTAGCTCCTCTTAATTTTTTTTCCCTTTCCCTCGAAGCTATGTGGCCCATAGTGGACCCACCACATCTTGTAGAATCGGCACCCGCCCCTGCGAGCCCACGTCGCCTAGAGTGTCGAAAGATTGGGGCTTCGCCACCTTGGCCGAGCTCCCCTCCGCCCATGCGGGCTCCGCCATGAGCTCGTCAGTCCAACATTATATTTTTTATAGCGTATAATTCATATTTTGTTAGTCATAAGATGGTCAAAGTTTGACCTAAAATATGAGGTAGCCCAATAAACCTGGACGAAGTAAAAGTGAAGGTAAAACATGTTTATGGTTACACTATTCATCCAATTGATTTAACAGAATGGACCACAGGAAAAACTAAGAGATTTTTTCATTGGTTTGGGTTTCACAGGAGAAACAAAGGAATTTTACAATCCACTCCAACATCTTCTTCAAATTCCTATACACAAAGACCAAGACAAAGGCCATAACTAGCACATATTGACTTAATCTTACCTTCGCATATGCACTAACCTTATAATTTGACTACTTTATGGGATTCATGTGTTTTTCTTATTCCTGTGAATCAAACATACAATTATGCAAATTCATGTGTTTCCAAAATTTTCTATTTTGTACTCTCTCTGTTTCTAAATATAAGTCTTTTCAGAGATTTTAAATGGACTACCACATACGGATGTATCTATCTACTCTTATAAAAAGCAGAGTTGGTGATGACGGTGTCTACCATCTTGCTATATAGGTCGTCCAATCTATATCTAACTTATAGGAAGGAAACTATGACAATTTAACCGCACTCCTTTCCACATTTGCAGATAAGGCCTTTCCTCGTTCATCCTTTTCTCCCACGAGATCTTGATGTTCTGTGCAACGCACGAGCATCTTGCTAGTATAGACATATTTTAGAGTGTAGATTCGTTCATTTTGCTCTGTATGTAGTCACTTGTTGAAATATGTAGAAAGACAAATATCTAGGAATGGAGGGAGTACATGCAATCCTACCATATTCATACGTTTTCTCTATTTTTATGTTTTTTTAATCCCGAGTATCCTCACAAGATTTCTAAGGGTTTCTTTGATTCAACCGACTCTCCCAGGAATTTTGGAGGATTGTAATCCTTAGAAATTTTGCCTACCAAGATTGTAATCCCGCGATTTCAAAATCATGTGAATCAATGAGGCCCAAAAGAAGTGGAGGAATATGATCCTTAGTGTTTATTCTTAATGACAATCCATAGGAATTACTCTTAGGATTCATTTGCCCTAGATTTTATAGAAAAAAAATCATCCACTCCAACCTCTTGTTTAAAATCCCATAATTTTTCTTCCGTATAGTCAAGCATCCATAAAAAAATATGTAGCACTAAATATGGCATGACATTCCATTCATGCGTTTTTCCTATTAAGGCATTTAAAAAATCCATGCAAATCAAAGAGGCCCTAACCTTCCCTTTGCTAGCTCTACGATCAACCCCATATGATTGTCGTGATGGACATGGTCGGAAGACCAGTGTGCTTAGTTTTCTACATCAAAATACTTTCGGGGAACATGTAGGCTACAATAGCTATGAATCAAAATTTTCTACCACGTCACCCAGGAATAATATGTGAGGTGCGTGTCATGAGTCTACCACTTGACGGTTGATACATCCAACACATCTGTAATTTTTTATGCTTCGTCCTTCGGTTGTGCAATGTTTAAAAAAAATAGGAACTAATATAACTTATTAATGGTGTGCCTAGTGCAAGTTCCCGTTTTATGTTGTTTTTAATTTCAGGAAATAAAATATCACTAGAGCCCCCAAAAATTCAAAAACAATTGAAATAACTTAGGATGCCTGAAGAGGCATTGCGGCCAAGGCCCAGTACCTACGCACCCCAACGCCCTCTTGCCTCCAATGCCCGATGTCATTCTATAGCCCCAAAACTTCCCTTAGAGTTATTGGCCATTTTTTCGCCGTCGCCACTTCAAGTTCCGAGGCAATCTTCCTTTACTCTGTCAAAGTGGGAATTCATCTCCATCTTCACCAACGTCGACCTCGCGCGCCTAGATGTGTTGTGACTAGTCCATCCCCTGGGCTACACGTTATGATAGTAGCCAAGATGTAATATCACCATTTTGAAGGTCAATACAATAACCAAATAAGTTGGCCTACATGATTATGTTAATATGATATAAACTCTAGGGTGATGTTGGCCATTTGATGAATTATTATTTTAGATTTAAGGATACCTTATGTCTAATTTATAGGTGCATAATTCTCTTTAGTTGCACGTTTTAGTCTTGGTCAGTTTAGATAGACAATACATACTGGGAATGATGTTCATTAGTTGGGTTTAATCTTGCAAATAAAGTATTGAAGTGTCAGAAAGTGAAAAAAACTTGTGTTGTATTATTGTCACTAAGGATAAATGCTTGTATGAGGACTGAAATGATTCATATGAATGACCTATGAACGGATTATTAGCTATTGATGCAGAGAATGTCTTGATCTATGACGTACTGCCTATATAATATGAACACATCACATATAACGTGGCATGATATATTTCATTCTGCATTTTTTTTCACTTGACTATGTCATTTTGCCGCATTTCTATGCATTGGAGAGATACACCGGATGAACCTATGAAACCCAATCCAGTTTTTAGCATAATAAAACTCAACTTGCAGTAATTTTTACCTATACTTTTATTTCTAGTTATATATATTTTTTATTTTTTAAAAGTAGTTATATTTTTATTTTGACGATACAAAAAATATTATTTACTACTTTATCTTTTAGTTAACTTGTATAGTTAGCAAGGCCAGCAAGGTTGACATCCTTGCTGGTATTGTTGAGACACAAGCGGAATTGTATTTGTGTCGTAGAAATTTACCCTGTTGCATTGCAGAACGCCATTACCTTTATAGATTGATGATACCTTGATTTTTCTATTGTAAGAAATTACCGCTTGCTGCAAACACGTGTACCTGAAAGCTCAACTCACCGTTAAACCATATTCCTAGAGAGTAGAGACCGTGCGGATATTTCAAAACCACGATCGATGCATTTCGTGCTGCAACAGATCGAATCGAGAAGGGAAGAAGCGACAAATCTGGACACCGCACTTCCGACAAATCTGGACACCGTTCCGATTCACTCCGTCGGTGCGAGCTGACCGTTGCTTCGTGGCGTGGCATCACAGCAGGTTCAGCTCACTTGGCCTCCATGTGCCCTAGAAGTCTAGAACCAGAAGGCTTAAGCCCGAAGTCACTCGCACGTCGACATTGACCGTCGTCACCTCGACCCGTACGCGCATTAGCGTACTGATGATCCTGTGCCGCAGGGAAAACACGTTGGCCGATCGAGTGCACCGGACGCCGGCACGTAGACCGCCGTCGAGCCGCACAACCCGAAAAGGCTGGCCAGCCCTCAGGAGTGTTTTCTTGGATGGATGATAAAGTGTGTCCGGACAGCTCGGTTCAATCCGTTTGCGGGCGATTTAAGGGTTCGTGTTGAACATGCCTGAGGTTCCGTTTGGCACTCGAGGAATTTTTCTGCTCTCCATGGAAATGAACTGACTTGCGTCAAATTTGCAAGGTGAACACGACTGCAGCTTCCGGGCTAGGCTGAGAACACACGGAGAGGGAGATATCTTTGGTCGTGGACGGAGAAGATACGGTGGTCTGCGAATCGGATTTGTTAGCACTTAACATATGCTTCTGTGTACATGACAGTATCTGCTCATCTTTATAGGGGCTAGGGACGAGCAGATACGATTCCCACTTTTCAATCCCAGCCGACCAACGCAATCACAAACGATAAACAAAGGTTAAAGGTTCTCAGGGTACGATTCACTGCAAAGTTCGGTGGTGAAAAGATTCAGGGACCAATAATCCTGAAGCGTCAGGCATACTACGTGGAGAGGGACTCTTTTAGATTATAAGAGAAGAAATATTTGCAATGGTCTTTACAAGGCACAAGGGTACGTTCTAGTACAAAAACGATTTTTTTTCACGAGAAACACCATGCATTCCATTAAATAGTGGTCGCGGCAATATCACCGGCCACAGCACCAGATACATCTATGGGGAGATCAGACAGCCACAAACACTGGCCATTGATCATTGCCCTTGAGCCATAACCAGCTAACAAGTGTGCTGGTACATTACATTGTCGAGGACAAGCACCAACTTTGTAATCTACGAGTCCCATTTGCAACTGGAATTTAGCTTCACGGAAAAGAGTACAAAAACGACTCTATCATAACATTTACATCATCACAGTATTTATGCGGCGAAAATGCAGCCTCTTTACGTGTCTACAGGATACGGTTGACGTCGATTTGAATAATGTGTCTTTTTAACACAGAGAAAACATTTCATACACCTACTTTCTGGTATGCTGCACCATTGATCAGGGCATAGACAATGCTAATTAACCGTGAGGATCCAATGGTCAAAAGCCGAGGAAAAATGAGCATGCTACAAACATAACACCTTCCAAGCCGGTATTGTAGTTTATCATCATCCTATAGACTGCGCACGTTTTGGCGGGTGTGTTTTCTCCACCGCCGCAGCATATGAATGCAGCCCCCGGCAGACAAAAGGCCACAGGCTGCAAGACCTAGAATGGTTGAATTTGCGATGTTCCCATGGTAGGCGCCCTGCACACAGAAAATAAAGGAGTGCTGTCAACCACTGTGTAAACATGCCACCGTGTAAACATGCGGCACATTAACATTTACCGCCAAGAAAGGGCTACCTGTATTAGGAAAATGAACATAGGTGCATTTCTCAGTGCTAGGGAAAAGCTCATCATGCCCCCACGTAGTTCATTTGGAAGGTACCTTCAGCAGTGTCAACCATGTAAATAGAGCTCTAACAAAGTGGGCTTCAATCTGAAATTTATCGAAACCATTTCACTTACATTGTCCTAAATCTGGCCAGCAAAGGTAAAATAAAGCCCATGGACGCATGGAAGATGCAGAACAGTATCACCAGTGTTCCAATCTCCTGTCGAAAGAAACAAGACTCATTAGACTCACGACACAAACTTTAAACTGTAGATGTATGTTGGCTTGCAGATATACACGGTCATTATGATGTACCTGGTAATCATAAGCCACAACTGACAAAGCAAGCCCAGCGGCAATGTATGCTGTTGTCAGGCTATCCTCGTTCTGGAAAGGAGCCATGGCTCCATAAAACCATGGAACAGCAGCACTTCCAAGCATTCTCGAGACCAGGAAACATGGGTAGATTAGTGACAGAGGAGCATCCCTTCCGTCAGCCTGTTACATTAACAGATCTGTGAGTGTATAAGTGTGACTTCGGTCTTCAATCAAACCCTGATCAAGCACAACAACATAAGGAAAGCTAGCAGAAAAAACTAAGGTACAAACTCATACCACTATCGTTGGTGCCCAGAGGAACCAAAAGGCTGATACAGAGAACTGGACACTTGCTTGAGCTAAGACCAGAATCAGCACTCTTTTGTCTGAAACAAGCAGGAGATTCTTGTCAGAGATGAAAGTGAAAAGTGCAGGCACCGAAGAAGCTTGACCAGATGATAAGAGGTGAGTTTTCTATTCATTAGTTCACAATTAGCTGTAAACTCCGGAGGATAACAACAAAAGTTCCATTGTTCACATCATAAATTCACAACTGCTTTCTTATTCAACTATCACAGCTCCTAATCCAAGCATAGTCCAAGAAACCCAAAAAGTATCATATTGTTAAGGACAATAATACAGGAATCTCAATAGCCTCAAACGCAAAGCCACGAGACAATGACAGGACATTTCATACCTCTATCTACTTCATCCTTTAGCTATTCGAGGACATTACCTTGCTAACAGTATTAAAGATCCATTAACAAAAATGACACAGAAAGCATGAAAAAATAAACAGGATGGTATACTCACCACTCACCTCTGAGGACATGAGCAAAAAATGATTTTTGGTAGCTTCCAATGACAGATGCATGATGGGCGGTACTGATACTTGGTGCTTTTCTGATATACAATATTCCTATTATTGATACTAAGGCTGCAAACGTATACGGAAGCAAGATTCCTTTGTTATCATCATCAAGCAATAAGTTTGTGATTCCTTGACTTCCAACAAGGGATATTGATTCAAAGAATGTCATCAGCCAGAAGGTATCAAACAGCGAATCTTGCTTCTGGCCTTGCTGAAAATTCGGCATAAAATGGTTAAAACTGGGACACCATTGATGAAGGCAGAAATAGCAACAGAAAATGTCTATGCAAACACAAACCTTCTCATGCTCCAGCACAATCCATGTCTCAAAACAGAAGCAGAACATTGAGGATGCAAGAGCCAAAATGAAATTGTTGACCCATGCACAACGAAGCCCACTGAAACTCTTCAAGCCACCCACTGCAAGCTGAAGCATCCAGTAGAATATGCAAGCATTCTGTGGTCCTCTATGAATTTTAGTAAACAAATGTATATACCGATTAGAACAATAAAAATAGGTTCTCGTTTTACACGATATTAATAGGGAGAGAGAAGATCTAGTTATCTAATGGGCCTGAAATCCATGGAGATGCACATAACAGAAAATCATAACATATTATCAAACAGTAACACAGACCAACTGATGTGGAACAGAAATATACACAGAGGTACGCTATACAAACAATTAATTATACCGGTTTAAGGAAGCACTTAATCATACCAAGTTATAAATGTCCTTGGTAGTATGGCCTACTCTCTGTATTATCAACATTCTCACGTGACACTTTAAGTTTTTGAACTTCGTATACCATTTTACAGTTCATATTTGTTGGAAGAACATCTTAAAGCAGAATGGATGAGTAACAAATATAGTGCTAAAGGGGCGCACATATACTTAATAAACAGGTTACTTATACAGTTATTCTATATCTCATTCCACAGGCTTTTGTGAGGTGGGACATAACATAAATGAAGAAATATAACTTTAATATGGACCCTTGAACTTGATCGATAGAAACATAACTCTAATATGGAATCAGTCAGTCTAATACTCTACTCTACTGAACAAAACAGCATAGAATTTCTAGAGTCGAAACAGAGTTCTATAAACAGGCACCTACCAAGATAGAAACTGGTTGCCAGGATTATGTTCTATTTAAACATTGGAATGTGGTTGAGACTGTTCTGAGTTGCAATGCTATACAACTCACATATGCAGGCTATGCACATGAAACAATTTACAGAAAATGTTTCACCATTCGATGTAAACAAATGATCCAAATGGAGAACTCACAGTTTGTCAGAGACAACGCCAGATGCACCGCCGAGAAAGAGCGCGGCGGCCGTGGCCGCGGCAAGGCGCGCGGCCATCTGCTCCCTGCCGAACCCGCACCGCACGAACTCATCCTCCCCGAACACCGACTGGATCCCCTCCGCCACTACACAGCAATAGAAAACATCACTAGAGCCGCCCTCGTCAACTCTACAAAATGCAGGGGGGCATGGGTGGTGCTGCTTACCGGATGCAAGGCAGAAGAGGAGAAGGAAGGCGCGGCGGAAGCGGAGGAAGGGCGTGGTGCCCACGTCAAAGGGAGAGGGCGAGGAAGGGGTGACTACGGCGGCGTGTGGCCGGGAGAAGTGTGGGAGGAGGAGGACGGCGGTGAGTGATGCGGCGGAGATGAGCGGGTAAGCGAGGGGGGTGAGCACCCACTCCTCCCTCTCGACCACCATCCCCATCAGCGGGATCGATTGTCAGGGGAGCCGAGAGGCCTCCGCCTGGCCGCCCCGGTCCGCGGCTGGGACGGATCCGGAAACGGCGGCGCCGGCACGCTGGTTTCTGGCGAGTTCACGTTTCCGGCGACTCGGACGGGGACCAGCAAGAGGAATGGGGTGGTCGCGGAGTCGGCTCTATGGGCCGATCTGGATAACCACTGGGCTCGTTGGGGTATATGATAATATGGGCTTTTCACGCGGATCTTTGGGTCGAAAATTAAATTTTACAAAATTAGTCAAAAATTTCTGAAACTTCTTGGAAACAAGAATAGCATAGCGTTATATTCGTGTGCATTTTTTTACGAAGGAATGAATTCCATGGAATTCTAGGCAACACAAAAACAAAATCGACACTATTAAAATGTTACTATTCATACTCTTTTTTATTCATTTTGTCTTTTTGTCCTAGAGTCCATAAAAGTCACTCCTTCAAGGAACTTTTAACACGAGTATATAACTATACTATTCTTGTTCCAAAAGTTTTAGAATTTTTCACTTACTTTGCAATTTATAAATTGTTACTTTCAAATCAGGTGCAAATGGGACCCAAGATCGATTGGGTATTTCCCCTCGTGGATGCTTCTCTTTGTGTTATAATATTTTATTTTCCATGTCCCTAATTTGGAACACAAAAAAAGGAGTACTATTATTCTCTAACTAATTCATGCCAAATTGCTGGTGACTGTTTTTGCGGGCGAGTTATGTAAAATTCAGCTTTAACTTGTGCTCCCTCCATTCACCGTTATAAGGTGTTTTGGATATTTTAATATGGACTAATATGAACTGAAATGAGTAAATAAACACACCAAATGCATCTATATACATCCGGTTTAAAAAAGTTAGAACATCTTATAACTCAGAATAATGTTAGTGATAATTTAGCTAAGTTTGCTAGAGATGAGGGCAGAACCATGACTTGGTTAGGGTCTGGCCCTGAAGTTGCTTTGTCTTTAGCTTTTGATGACTGTAAGGATCTTGTGATTGAGTAATACAAGTTTTCACCCACAAAAAAAACTTATAAGAGTGAATGAAGGCAGTACTTGTTAAAGTATAATGGACATATTGTTAGTTTGGGTGAACGAGGTGGATCATCAATGCGATTTGACAAGGTGCCAATAGCCAAGACATCTCAAATTTGCAAGTCAAACACAATGTTTTCAAAAATTACAGCCTACTTGATTTGTGTATTTGACTTCAAAGGAGCCTGTTAATTGTTTCTTTTTAAACACAGTAAATACATACATCATTTTAATTAACTTAGATTTTGGTAAACGAGCTTGTGTATCAAGTATGCAACTTGAAAAGGTCAATATGGTTAACCTAAATTCAACATGAGTAGCTAGCAGCTAAAAACACACAAGAAAATTCAACATGTTAATAGATGTATATATCCAACTTGATTTACCCAAGACGAAGTGCAGCCTTCAACTTCAACAGCAAAAAATATATTGTACACTAGTAGTGGCGAAACTAGACATGATTTTTAGGGAGGCAAAACACAAATTTTAGATGTTCGGAGGGGGCCAAAGGCTATATTCGAAACTCAAAACATGACTTCAAGACACAAAATTTTGTTTTTGTTGTGCATCCCACTTGTCCGTTGGTCGTGAGCGATGGTTTGATCTAAGCTTAGCCGTGAGGGAACCCGTGTCGCTTTGTTGGGATTTTGATGTTGCCCGGGGATAGAGCGAAGCCACCATTGGGGTGTGTGGGGGTGTCGTCCACAATTCCCTATCGCTCTACCCGTGTTGGAGGAGGCCTTCTAGGGGCATGGCTACATCTGATGACGGTTGGGTCATGGTACACTCAATGTAGGTCTCACCGGTTCTCCAATTGGTGCTTCTCTTTTCCCATGGCTTCGATCATATGGTGCATGCGTTGTTTTTTAGAGCAAAAGCATAAATGCCCAACTCCAAACTAATGAAGCGATCAACCGGCTAAGATACAATGGAGCTTGATAAAAAATGAAAGATAGCAGGCGAAGCTCGCTCACGATGAAGAACTACAAAGCAAAGCAACAATTAGAAGGGACCACCACAACGAAACCTGAATCAAACCGCTGGAGGGCCTGATGCAAACTCAAACAACAGAGCAACAACATCCGGTAGAAAAACAACCAAGCTAGACGAGAGGATCTGGACCGCATGGAGAAAACGTCGATTCAGATGCCCATCGACTCGGGCCAATGTCGAAGGGGAGATCCAGATGTCCCCTACGCCCAAATCGTGGCACAACATGCGGAAACCGTCCATCGACCGATAATCTAGAGGCAAACAGGGCAGAGAGCCGATGAATCATTATAGAAGAACCAACTTGCCAACAACATTGCCGACGTTCCGGAGAGCGGAGCACCGCCGGCGCCACAAAACACCTCGCAGCGGGTCCAAAACCCCCCACCCTTCCCTTGAATGACACCTCTAGGGAGGACTGTGAGCCAGAACACCGCCCTCCCCCTTGCAACGATACCTTCGCAAGACGGCATGCATGTGAGAGGAGGGGGAGGGGTGACGGTAGGGCTGGGGTCAGGTCACTCTTGTATCGCCTGTGGCGGGCGACGCGAGAGCCAGGGGGATTAGAGTCTGGGGACGACGTTTCATAAGCTCGGGCGTTATTTTTTGCTTTGGTTCGCCAATTGGATCGACAGGTTGGCAGACATGTCAATAGACCAAACGGAACAATCCCAAATTTTGAACATCAGACACAGGCAAAGGGAAGAAGGGTTGTCGACGTGACGTGACACCGAACACCATTGAAGAAAGGAGCGCTCAACTCTTCACGGGGGCTCCTAAGAAATAGACTGGTTCTCCGACCTCGAGTGCGAAGAAAAATCAATAGGAACCAATTTGCTCAAATTTCGTGGATGCATCATGCATGTCATCTTTATAAACACACGATTTACACATACATAATTTCCATTTCTCACTTAGTTCTGTGTCTAAAAGATAGAAAGACAGGCAAACAAATCAAAGGAATCCAACACCAACACAGCACCCCATGATTGGCAGCTTCTGGGGCCTTGGAGCCCCTGCCCCTGTTCAAACAAAAAAGCACCCCATGAATGACCGGAGAGTAGGCACATAGTTACCCTACTGGACCGGGTTTGGAGGCATACACATGCACTCCGATGGCCACAACCGCGATGGTGAGCAAGCAGAAGTAGAGGATGGCGTGGACGAGGATGGAGAAGCCGCTAGTGCCCATGTTGCCGAACTCCACCACCCTCACCCTCGCCGGCAGCTGGAACAGGAACCCCGGCGACAGCAGGATGAACAGCACCACCGCCACGATGATTGGGCCCCAGTCCGTCGTCGCCATCTCTCCTTTTCTAATTTCTATGTCACGCACACAAGCACAATTTTGACACTGTGTTCGGTTGTTACTCTCTGGATGCTTGGAGCTCACTGTGACTTGGTAACTTGGTAAGGGAGGAAATAGGCGGTCCATGCAATGGGATGCCATACTTTGGAGGCAAGGGACCCTAAAGAGAGATTTAACTGCGGCAACGTGTTGGTTGACAGGTACGCATGCCGCTTCTCTTTTTGGACACAGTCGGCCTACACAGCACGCAAGGGATCCCTTGAGTGTTTCCTTTACACATGCCGTAGTCAGCTGCTATAAGCAGGCCAAGTTTAGGATGGTTTGTTCCCTAATGGATTGCTAACATGTTAATCGATCGACAGATTAAAATATTGTATTGTACACCGGACCCAGCCCATAACGATGACGAAGCTAGGACAAAACATGGCAATATGTAATCTGAAAATAGCTTCAAGCTTGGTTTATTTCTGAGAATTCTGAATCTCTCGTGTATGATGACAAATCCAGATATCCGGCTACCCAATTTACTACTGCTGACAGGAATGCAAATTGTGTTCTCAAGAGGAGGAGCATATCCTGTACTGCAGAAACCAATTAGCACATCACAAATATATTTGTGAGCGAGTGAGCACCTAAGTGTATATCTATGGCAAATTTTAACATGCTCCCTCTTACCCCTTCTTTTTACATATAAGGTAAGAAGTTAAAAATTAATCCAACCACTAATTAATGTGATCAACGGCTCAGATCTACTACGTACTCTTACCTCTCATATGGAAAGAGGATGTAAGAGGGAACATGCTAAAACTGCTCGTGTATCTATGGCACATCACAAATTGTTCCAGCCAATACAAGGAGACACTAAATTCAGTATAGATGTACAATATTCAGTTTAAAAAGTTGAGCCCTATTGCTGCAGAGAGGCATGTCATCAGGTCAAGTAAATAATGGAGAACTTGGAATATATAAATCCGTATTATTGTGAGAACAAGTTCATGGAACAATATTACACGGGAACCTGATTTGGAGGTGCATTTAGATATTCGGAGAACGGAAAACTTTGTTTTTGCCACTCTAGCTTTTGCCAATTTTACTTATGCCACTTTAGAATTTAACATCTCACTTTTGCCACTCTTTGCTTTTGACAATATATCACAAATGCCATTCCATGGCAAAACCGATAATTTTTTATTTCACTTTTGCCACTCTTAGCTTTTGACAATGTATCACAATTGCCACTCTGAAAATTTTGCTTTTGCCACTGAATGGTAAAAGTGATATATTATCAAAAGCTAAGAGTGGCAAAAGTGAAATTGTGGGGACCCCGACTCATAAGTCGAGATCACCGAATGCACGTGTACAGTGATCTCAGAGATCAATGCTCACTGAACACACAGAAGCTGAATAACAAGAGTTTACATCCATGCATACCGTCTCACACAAATTATGACCATTATGGTCAAGTCTTACATTGATAAAGCCTTAAGGGCTGAACATCAAATGAAACACAAGCAGCGGAAATCTTCGTCGATGAGTAGAACCCATGCCATCTGCCTTAACCCTACAGGCATTTTGACTGGGAAACGTCCTAATTTGCATGTTCGTCTCCAAAAAACTCTTCTTCGAACTCATGTTCTTCCATGCCCGGCCAATTAAATAACCAGTGGCAAGCCAATGAGTACTTTGAATGTACTCGCAAGCAATCCATGTTTTGGTTCAAGGTACAATAATGCATGATATAGGTAAATTTTTGCGGAAAGCTAGTTTTGAGTGCAATGACATGTTCAACAACTTGTAAGACATGCATCAGGAGAATTCAATTAACCATGAGGATAGGTTACAGATATCAACATAAATAGAGTGGGCATCAACCCAACTCAATCATGTCAAGTCCTTTGACTTGACCCAAGTAGTTCTTCCCACTTATCCAAACACACACACTAGTTTGTAAACATGTGGACGTAGCCCAAGAGCGGTTACCCAACTGTCCTTGATCGTGGACACGGCTATTCGAATAGTTTTACACTCTGTAGAGGTTGCACACTTTACCCACAAGATCCGGAGAACTTCCGTGTCATCCATGACCCGCGGTACCTCAAGTACCCGGGGTAAGCACCCGGTCACTATCTTTCCCTAGACGACACTAACATAGAGTCCACTCGATTGGCAGTAACCCCCGTGCCCAATATTTCACATCTTAAAATTGTGGAGCCTCGCTCCCATTTTCATCACATACCACAAGCACGGGGTACCAACGGTGTGTCCGGTGCCTTGTGAAAACAGTCATGGCCGCCCTACCTGGCACGACCCCGTCCCGAGAGAGAGCACCAACTCTCCCCCGTCACTAGTAATGCGTGCTCCAAGCTAGTATCGGCCTAGGTAATCAATAATACCCTTTCCCATACAAGGGTAGAGTGGTTGCGCATGTAAGGTTGGAATAACGGTCGCAACTTAAACCAATCCGTTTTGAAAACAACACACACACTTGCCTCGGTACACCACTTCGTCATCAAGTGGCTACCCAACTCATCATCTCCCCCGGGCATAAGTGGCACCCGATGAGGTTTTCTAAAAGTCTTTTGAAAATACTTTGTCTCCATCACTATGCATATTCCCGTCCCTTTTTGCGTAGCACTACTTTAGCATCCTATCTACTCCCACCGGCATAACCCTCATAAGGAGGTAGGGTCATGCAGAATGCAAGTATCAATGAGGAAGTAACAGAGGCAACCCATCAAAGTGGTTACCGCCTCATCATGATTCCGTTGCAACAACAATATGGTGCTATATGACATGCATAAAAAAGGGTTTCATAGACATGGTCAAAGGGCTGCTTGCCTGGCTCAACAAAGTCTTCTGGGTCTTCAAAGTCTTCTGGTCCAACTCCTTCGTCAGCAACGCAATCTATCGTCGCAAAATAATAACGAGAAAATAAGGCAATAATAAAACAGAAAAACCAAAGTGCTCAGAAAAATGTCAACTCATTTTTGTAAAATACTAGGTGGAAAACCAAGAAGGGGAAAATTCCTAGTTTTGGATTTGGAGTAGCAGAACAGGAGAAATGGATTTACAAAGGCATATTTAAATGCTTAAAATCACATTTAAATATTTACAGTGAAGAAAAGGTTGTTGGATTTGAATGAAAGTTGCACCATTAAATAGGTTGCAATATTTTGGGAATTTAGGAATTGGAATTAATTTATTTGGACATATATTTTATCATGTGGAATTTTTGGAAAAGTGACAGAAAAAGAAAAAGAAAAAGAAAAGGGCCCTGTGCCTGCTGGCCAAAACAGCCGCATGGCAGCAGGCCCAGCCAGAGAGGCGGCCCAACGCACTGGTGCACGCGCGCGCGCCAGGTTCAAACCTGACGGGCGGGACCCAGGCGTCAGGGCATGAGGCTGACGGACGGGCCCCACGGCCGTCGTCGTCAACCCTGGGTCAGAGAGGGCGGCGAGCTCAACGGCGACGATGTAGGCCATGGCGAGGTCGGGCGAGGGTACGGCTGGACTCAGCGTCGAGTCGCCGTTCGGGTGGAGGTGGTGGACGTCACCGGAGTTGCCTGGCTCGCCGGCGACGAGGTCTCGTGGCGGAGAGGCTTCGGGCGTCGACGACTTCGGCCGTTTCCGGCTGCAAAAGAGGCGGGGAAGAAGGGGGAAATGGTCAGGGGTGCTCGGGGGTTCCAGATCGAGGCAGAGGAGGAGCAGGGGAGGCCTGTACCGTGGGATCGACGGCGACCCGAGGCGGCGGAGCTCGAGCTCGATCTCGAGCTCGGGCTCGTCTGGAGAGGGGTGAGTGGTGTAGGGGGGTGTTTAGGGGAGTGAGAGAGCGAGTGGTGAGGAGAGGGGGGCTCGGGAAGGCCTTTAAGTAGGCGAGCCACGGCTCACCATAGACCCGTGCACCGGCGAGGTTGTTGCCGTTGTTGTGGGTCACGGGGACGCGCGTGGACATGTCTGGGGTGTTCCTGGACGTCGACTACGTTGGGAGGGACAGAGAGAGGGAGTGGGGAGAGGTCAGAGGTGCGCGCGTGTGAGCCGCGCCATTGGCGCGCTCGGGCGGCCGGTGTTTGCTAGCGCGGAGGCGCGGGGAGGAGGAGAGAGGAGGGGGCCGACCGCGTAGCGTGCTGCGGACGCCGAGGCGCATCGGCAGGCGCGCGGGGGAGGCCCGAGGTGGTCGGAGGCGTCGGGCAGAGGGCGGCTACAGTATGAAAGCGCACTGTAGCGCGCTCCAGAGCGCCCAAATAGCCGGCATGGCATTTTCTATGCCTTGTGGGCGCGGCCAACCATGTCCAGTAGCTCAAGGGTGGAGTAAAGAAGTAGGGAGAGGCATTGAATGCTCTGGATGGCCAGTAGGAGAGGAGAGAGGTAGAAGAAGAGGGAGAAATGGGCTGTCCAGAGAGAGAAAGAGGTGGTTTCACCCATCCAATAATGGAGCTGTGGATTTTCCATTGTTACTGGAGGTGAAAGGAGACTAGGAGGAGCTGTGGTAAAAAGTTGAGCTCAAGGAGAATAGTTTTAGTGGTCAAAATGGTGATTTTTGAAAAGTGGCAGAAGGTGTTTGATAAAGGTTTTGGCAAGCAAATGATTTTCAATTGTCATGAGACTCCACAGGGTGAAATGACACATATAATTAGGGCCTCTCACCAATTTGGAGCTTATTTGGGCAAAGTTGCCAATGCAACTTTTGTAAACCCTAGAAATGAGCAGAAATAGACTTGTGTAGATCTAGTTGAGCATAACACTTCTCCTTGATGCACTACTTGGTGTAGTGGCCTCATTTGGTCATGTGAACATGCTCACAAAAGTTGAGGTTAAGGGAAGAAAGTTGGTAGTACAAACTTGCTAAAATTAGGTTCTGAACAGAAAGGGTTATGGGGCATTTTGGTGGACCAAAATGACCTTGATTGAAGTGAAGCTTTGCAAGATCATCACAATATGAATTTGTGACTTGCTGGATTTTTCTTGGATTTTTATGGAAATATTTCCTGTAGAAATATTTCAAATTCTTGAAATGGGCAGAAATGGTTTTGGGAGGTTTTGTCCAATATTTTGAACATGACCATGTGTTGAAACTCTTATATATGGGAAATTTATGCCCACTTAGTTTCCCTGATTTTTATCAAATATTTTTAAAATAATAAAATAATTTTTCCCTATTAAAGACCATTTCTAGCCTTTAGAAAAAGCTTTTAAATAAAATAGGAAAATAACTTTTAAAATTATATTTTTGGGGTTTATGGGAATCCTATATCTAATAGGTTTCAAATATACCTTTTGAAATATTTTTCATACCCCAAATCAGGTACTTGAAGTGCAAACCTCAATCGAGGGGTTTTTGGAGAACTAATTTTTGAAAATACTATTTGGCCAAATTATTTTTGTAAGAAAATACTATATTATACTATACACATGGCATGATCATTGGGCAGAAGTTTGGGGCAAGGAGATGAAGTACAGAAGGTGGAGTAGTTGACTTTAAAGAGCACTTGAAAAAATCACAGAGAGAAAACCAACTCCAAAATAAAAGCAAAATAATGCAAAAGTTTTTGTTGGCCCAACTTTTCTTGCTTTATTAATGCAAATGACATGTTACA
>NC_041392.1:467682595-467700523 GCF_002162155.2 Triticum dicoccoides | reverse complement strand
AGAGATACGGAAACTCGGATCTAAGGTAGTCTTCACGTTCCCAGGTTGCTTCTGCTTCAGTGTGGTTGCTCCACTGGACCTTGAAGTACTTGATGGTGCGACTTCGAGTGCGTCGCTCAGCCTCATCCAAAATGCAGATGGGCCTCTCACGGTAAGTCAAATCAGGCTGAAGGTCAATGGCTTGGTGATCGACGTCCTTGTAAAGATTAGGCTTGTCTGGGACTTGGAGACACTTCCGGAGTTGTGACATGTGGAATACGTTGTGCACATCGGATAGTTCAGGTGGCAGTTCCAACTGGTAAGCCACTTCTCCTCGTCGGTCAGTGATCTTGAAGGGGCCGATGTATCTTGGGGCGAGCTTTCCTTTGACATGGAAACGCTGGGTTCCCTTGAGAGGTGTGACCCGGAGATAGAAATGGTCTCCAACTCGGAAGGTCATGTCTCTCCGACGTGAGTCAACGTAGCTCTTCTGCCTTGACTTGGCAGTTTCCAAACGCTCTCTGACAAGCTGGACTTGCTCTTCTGCTTCACGGAGGATATCGGGCCCAAAGACTAGTCCTTCTCCGATCTCTGACCAATTGAGGGGTGTGCGACACTTGCGTCCATACAACACCTCAAATGGTGCCATCTGGAGGCTTGACTGATAACTGTTGTTGTAGGAGAACTCGGCGAAAGGGAGGCAATCTTCCCACTTAGCTCCATATGCTAAGACACAGGCTCGGAGCATGTCTTCAAGTATCTGATTCACTCATTCTGTCTGACCTTCGGTCTGTGGGTGGAAAGCAGTGCTGAAGGACAGCTTGGTCCCCATGGTCTCTTGGAACTTCTTCCAGAACCTTGAGGTAAACTGGGTTCCTCGGTCTGACACAATCTCCTTGGGAACACCATGAAGGCTTACGATTCTGTTGATGTAGAGGCTGGCTAGCTGGTTTCCCTTGTAAGTCGTTTTGACAGGAATGAAATGGGCTACTTTGGTCAAATGGTCGACTATGACCCAGATGGAGTCATGTCCCTTATTTGACCTAGGTAATCCTGTGATGAAGTCCATTCCGACTTTATCCCATTTTCATTCAGGCACCTTGAGAGGCTGTAACAATCCAGCGGGTCGCTGATGTTCAGCCTTGACCCTTTGGCATATGTCACACTTAGCGACGAAAGTAGCTATCTCTCTCTTCATGCCATGCCACCAGAATCTTTCCTTTAGGTCTTGATACATCTTGGTTCCTCCGGGGTGGATGGAATACGGGGTGTCATGAGTTTCTTGCAGGATCAAATTCTTGAGCTCAATCTTGTTGGGTACGCAAATGCGATTCCCAAACCACACAATTCCTTGCTCATCCTCTGAGAATCCTGGGGCCTTGCCTGCCTTGATCTTCCTCTTGATGCCTTCAATACTCTCGTGTCCCTTCTGAGCTTCCTTAATATCATCCATCAGGGTAGGCTTGACTTCAAGGTTGGCTAAGAATCCTGGTGCAACCAGTTCCAACCCGAAGCTTTCAAGTTCTACATACAAGGCGGGTAGCCTTTCCTTAAGCATAGCATTCAAGGAACAAGCCTTCCTGCTTAATGCATCTGCTACCACATTAGCCTTCCCAGGGTGGTATTGAACACTGAGGTCATAATCCTTGATCAACTCTAGCAACCTTCTCTGCCTCATGTTCAATTCCTTCTGAGTGAAAATATACTTCAGACTTTTGTGATCCGTGTATATCTCACACCGCTTCCCTAGGAGGTAATGTCGCCAGGTTTTCAGGGCATGAACTACAACTGCCAACTCGAGGTCATGAGTAGCATAGTTCTCTTCATGAGGCCGTAGTTGCCTTGAAAGGTAAGCTACGACTCTGCCCTCTTGCATCAGAACACCTCCCAGTCCGGTTCTCGATGCATCACAATATATCACAAATTCCTTGTGTATATCTGGTGTGGCCAGAACTGGGGCGGTGGTCAGTCTCTTCTTCAGCTCCTGGAAGCTTTCTTCACACTTCGGCGTCCATTCAAACTTCTTGTCCTTCTTCAAGAGCTGAGTCATGGGTCATGCAATGCTTGAGAATCCTTCAACGAACTTGCGGTAATATCCCGCGAGTCCGAGGAAGCTTCTGACTTGCTTCACATTGCTTGGGGATTGCCATTCAGTCACGGCTTCAATCTTAGTGGGATCGACCGACAATCCTTCTTCAGTCAAAACATGACCCAAGAATCCAACTTCGCGCAGCCAAAATTCACACTTGCTGAACTTGGCATACAGTTGGTGCTCTCGAAGCTTGTCTAGGACCATCCTCAAGTGTTGCTCGTGCTCTTCTTCCATTTTTGAGAAGACAAGAATGTCATCAATGAAGACAACGACAAACTTGTCCAAATATTCCATGAAGACCTTATTCATGAGATACATGAAGTAAGCCGGGGCATTTGTCAATCCAAAGGACATGACCGTGCACTCATACAGGCCATATCTGGTTACAAATGCCGTCTTCAGAATATCTTGGGGTCTGATTTTCAGCTGGTAGTACCCAGATCTGAGGTCAATCTTGGAGAACACCTTGGCCCCATTGAGTTGATCAAATAGATCTTCAATCTTGGGAAGTGGATACTTGTTCTTGATTGTAACTTCATTGAGGGAGCGGTAGTCAATGCATAAGCGGATGGTACTGTCCTTCTTTGCCACAAACAGAATAGGTGATCCCCAAGGGGAGGCACTAGGGCGGATAAATCCCTTCCTCAACTGCTCTTCTAGTTGCTTCTTCAACTCTGCTAACTCTTCCGATCCCATTCTATAAGGCTTCTTATAGATGGGTCCTGCTTCGGGCATGAGCTCGATGATGAACTCAATGTCTCGGTCAGGAGGCATTCTCGGTAGCTCATCAGGAAAGACATCGGGGTATTCGCATACTACCGGCACTTGCTCCAATCCAACTTCTGACAGACAGTTGACTTGGGCACCTTGAGCAGAGGAGGGGTTGGGAGCAACCTTAACTTTGACTCCTTGGTCATTGGTTACAGTGACGGTCCGGTTGGCACAATCTAACAAGCCTTGGTGCTTGATGAGCCAATCCATTCCTAAGATCACATCCAAGCCTTGCGATCTTAAGATGATAAGGTCTGCTTGGAAGTCTACCCCATTAATGACAATCCCGACTCCTTTACATCCTATCTTGGCTCTCATCTCTGCTCCGGGGGTTTGTACCACCATAGGGTTATTCAGGGGTGTAGGGGTCATGCCACTTTTTAATGCAAACTTTTGGGTGAAAAATGAATGCGTGGCTCCAGAATCAAACAAGACAGTTGCAGGTGTTAAGTTGACAAGGAACGTACCCAGCACGACGTCCGGGTCTTCCTGGGCTTCTTCTGCAGTGACATGATTCACACGACCCTTGCCGTTGTTGGGCGGGTTGAGGGGAACTTGGTTCCTTGGTGGCATTCCACGGCCTTGTCCTGGGTTCTGCGCATTGGGGCGCGGGGCATCGGGCTTCTTGTTGGGGCAATTCTTGGAGTAGTGTCCTGGCTGACCACATCCAAAGCAAGTGACTTGGTTGGGGTTGCTGCTCTTGCCGGCATTGTTATTAGGGTTGTTGTAAGCTGGCCTGGGGTTGGCATACTGCTGAGGTGGATAGTTGGTGCGGGGTGCAGGAGCTCTTGGCTGCTGATAGGTTGGCTTGACCGGGGCGGGCTGCCACGGGCGAGGCTTCTGGTTGCTGGAGCTACCCTTGCTGATCATCTTGCGCTTACGGGTATCATCCAAAGCACGTCGCTTGTCTTCAAGCATGAGTGCCTTGTTCACCAGATCAGGAAAGGTCGGGCAGTCACACACAACAAGCGAGTACTGCAGAGTCTGGTTAAGGCCTTCCATGAAGCGCTCCCTTTTGGCAGCATCAATGCTGACATCTTCAGGGGCATACCTTGAGAGAACACTGAACTTCTGCATGTACTCCTTGACAGTGCTACTACCTTGCTTCAGGGCTCGGAACTCACGCTTCTTGATGGCCATGATTCCGGAAGGAATGTGGGCCTTGCGGAATTCTGCCTTGAAGTTATTCCAAGTGATGTTTTGCTCAGCATGCATGGCCTTGAATCCATCCCACCAAGCTCTAGCAGTTCCCCCGAGACAGTGAGCAGCATATGCCACCTTCTCACGGTCCTCAGTGCATCCGACTAGTTCCAATAGATCCTCAATGGTGCGGACCCAGTCGTCTGCATCCAGGGGTTCAGCAGTCTCGATGAAGGTGGGTGGTGCATGCTTCTTGAACTCCACCAACGTGGAACATCCATTGCCGTTTCCCACCGGCTGGCGATTGACAGCTTGAGCAATCATCTGGAGGACTGCAGTGTTGGCTTGGCGTTCCTCTCGGAAGGCTTGGAGAAGCTGATCCATGTCCATGTTTGGAGGTGGTGGCGGTGGTGGAGCTTGTCCTTGGGTTTGGTCCTGACTGGCTCCTTCTCCGGCTTCTTGCTGCTGGGTAGAGGTACCAGTACGAGTTACAACAGGCATCCTGTTGGAGCGGTCAAGGTCTCATGATTGGGAAAGATGGGGAAAGCAATATAGATGGGACGCCTAGTAAGGGGGTTGGTATGACACTAATTGTTTTCATGCAAGGGCCAAAAGGCCAAACACATTCATTAAAATCCAAATGGGTGATGTAGTCGCTTACAAGTTCCCGTAGGAAAGCATGACGTCCATCAAACACTTCGAAAGCAAACGCAACACTACATGGTTTCATATGAACCATTACAAGGACTCGACTTCGCATAGGGGTACACGACCTATCCTACCGTAAGGGTTACTAACGGGCATATCCGGGTTGCGAATGATGCCTAAGTGGTGGAATGCTCGGTCGCGTAGTCTGGCTCTTCTGGGTCTTCCTCCTCGTCATCGGTGGCCTGACTTTCCTCTTCACTTGAAGGGGTGGGGGAGTGGAGGAGCTCAACACGGCGT
Organism: Triticum dicoccoides; assembly: GCF_002162155.2. NCBI lineage: Eukaryota > Viridiplantae > Streptophyta > Magnoliopsida > Poales > Poaceae > Triticum > Triticum dicoccoides. Next base: position 467,695,596 of record NC_041392.1, on the reverse strand, counting down.
TGCTTTGTCGGTGGTGCGAAGAGCTTGTGGTATTCCTTTGCACTCATGCGGTGTTGATGTGGTGGTTCTCCATCCTTTGGGGGTCTTCTGCCTCTGTATGCGATTGCGGGTTGTCCAGGGGGAGCACCTTCCTTCTTGATCCTATCCGTCTTTCCTTGTGCTTGAAGAAGAAGTGCCTTGGTCTCATGAAGTCCCTTTCGGAGTTCCATTGATTCAGATGCCAAGTGTTGTGCCAAACTATCGGCACAAAGGCTGAAGTAGGTCTGGAATCGGAGTGGAAGTCCTTCTTCTAATGGTGGAGCTGGTGCACTGCTCTCATCCTCACCTTCCTTCCGATAAGGCAAGAAACGGGTTGCCAACTCGTCTGCCATCTCTGGAAGAAGGTCTCGAAGGTGGGTGAGTGCCTTGAGGGTTGCTGTCTCAACGACAAGAACCAATGTTGCCATTTGGGGTCCCTCGAAGAACCAGCTTGTTGGAGAGTCATTGGCCTTCACGATCACTTCCACATGATACTCCGTCTCGGTGTCATTGATCCAATGCTCATGGTAGGTGAAAATGGGGGCTCGGTGAAACTGGCACTTCTTGAGGCTATCCTCAAGAAGCACGGGAAATCATGTGGTCAGGAAGTCTTCAGGTACGGCAGCCATCTACAAAGGTTAAATGGGGGAGGTCAATAAGGGAAATATATCTTGGGTTGGGTAAGATTTAGAAAAGAAGAGAAGTTTAGATGGTCTCAAGCTAACTAACGCCCATGCTAACGAAGGCTTCCTACAGTCAGAATAGCTCTGATACCAGCTCTGTGGGGACCCCGACTCATAAGTCGAGATCACCGAATGCACGTGTACAGTGATCCCAGAGATCAATGCTCACTGAACACACAGAAGCTGAATAACAAGAGTCTTACATCCATACATACCGTCTCACACAAATTATGACCATTATGGTCAAGTCTTACATTGATAAAGCCTTAAGGGCTGAACATCAAATGAAACACAAGCAGCGGAAATCTTCGTCGATGAGTAGAACCCATGCCATCTGCCTTAACCCTACAGGCATTCTGACTGGGAAACATCCTAGTTCGCATGTTCGTCTCCAAAGAACTCTTCCACGAACTCCTGTTCTTCCATGCCTGGCCAATTAAATAACCAGTGGCAAGCCAATGAGTACTTTGAATGTACTCGCAAGCAACCCATGTTTTGGTTCAAGGTACAATAATGCATGATATAGGTAAATTTTTGCGGAAAGCTAGTTTTGAGTGCAATGACATGTTCAACAACTTGTAAGACATGCATCAGGAGAATTCAATTAACCATGAGGATAGGTTACAGATATCAACATAAATAGAGTGGGCATCAACCCAACTCAATCATGTCAAGTCCTTTGACTTGACCCAAGTAGTTCTTCCCACTTATCCAAACACACACACTGGTTTGTAAACATGTGGACGTAGCCCAAGAGCGGTTACCCAACTGTCCTTGACCGTGGACACGGCTATTCGAATAGTTTTACACTCTGTAGAGGTTGCACACTTTACCCACAAGATCCGGGGAACTTCCGTGTCATCCACGACCCGCGGTACCTCAAGTACCCGGGGTAAGCACCCGATCACTATCTTTCCCTAGACGACACTAACATAGAGTCCACTCGATTGGCAGTAACCCCCATGCCCAACATTTCACATCTTAAAATTGTGGAGCCTCGCTCCCATTTTCATCACATACCACAAGCACGGGGTACCAACGGTGTGTCCGGTGCCCTGTGAAGACAGTCATGGCCGCCCTACCTGGCACGACCCCATCCTGAGAGAGAGCACCAACTCTCCCCCGTCACTAGTAATGCGTGCTCCAAGCTAGTATCGGCCTAGGTAATCAATAATGCCCTTTCCCATACAAGGGTAGAGTGGTTGCGCATGTAAGGTTGGAATAACGGTCGCAACTTAAACCAATCCGTTTTGAAAACAACACACACACTTGCCTCGGTACACCACTTCGTCATCAAGTGGCTACCCAACTCATCATCTCCCCCGGGCATAAGTGGCACCCGATGGGGTTTTCGAAAAGTCTTTTGAAAATACTTTGTCTCCATCACTATGCATATTCCCGTCCCTTTTTGCGTAGCACTACTTTAGCATCCTATCTACTCCCATCGGCATAACCCTCATAAGGAGGTAGGGTCATGCAGAATGCAAGTATCAACGAGGAAGTAACAGAGGCAACCCATCAAAGTGGTTACCGCCTCATCATGATTCTGTTGCAACAACAATATGGTGCTATATGACATGCATAAAAAGGGTTTCATAGACATGGTCAAAGGGCTGCTTGCCTGGCTCAACAAAGTCTTCTGGGCCTTCAAAGTCTTCTGGTCCAACTCCTTCGTCAGCAACGCAATCTATCGTCGCAAAATAATAACGAGAAAATAAGGCAATAATAAAACAGAAAAACCAAAGTGCTCAGAAAAATGTCAACTCATTTTTGTAAAATACTAGGTGGAAAACTAAGAAGGGGAAAATTCCTAGTTTTGGATTTGGAGTAGCAGAATAGGAGAAATGGATTTACAAAGGCATATTTAAATGCTTAAAATCATATTTAAATATTTACAGTGAAGAAAAGGTTGTTGGATTTGAATGAAAGTTGCACCTTTAAATAGGTTGCAATATTTTGGGAATTTAGGAATTGGAATTAATTTATTTGGACATATATTTTATCATGTGGAATTTTTGGAAAAGTGACAGAAAAAGAAAAAGAAAAAGAAAAGGGCCCTGTGCCTGCTGGGCCAGAACAGCCGCAAGGCAGCAGGCCCAGCCAGAGAGGCGGCCCAGCGCACTGGTGCACGCGTGTGCGCCAGGTTCAAACCTGACGGGCGGGCCCCAGGCGTCAGGGCGTGAGGCTGACGGACGGGCCCCACGGCCGTCGTCGTCAACCCTGGGTCAGAGAGGGCGGCGAGCTCACCGGCGACGATGTAGGCCATGGCGAGGTCGGGCGAGGGTACGGCTGGACTCAGCGTCGAGTCGCCGTTCGGGTGGAGGTGGTGGACGTCACCGGAGTTGCCTGGCTCGCCGGTGACGAGGTCTCGCGGCGGAGAGGCTTCGGGCGTCGATGGCTCCGGCCGTTTCCGGCTGCAAAAGAGGCGGGGAAGAAGGGGGAAATGGTCAGGGGTGCTCGGGGGTTCCAGATCGAGGCAGAGGAGGAGCAGGGGAGGCCTGTACCGTGGGATCGACGGCGACCCGAGGCGGCGGAGCTCGAGCTCGATCTTGAGCTCGGGCTCGTCTGAAGAGGGGTGAGTGGTGTAGGGGGGTGTTTAGGGGAGTGAGAGAGCGAGTGGTAAGGAGAGGGGGCTCGGGGAGGCCTTAAGTAGGCGAGCCACGGCTCACCATAGACCCGTGCGCCGGCGAGGTTGTTGCCGTTGCTGTGGGTCACGGGGACGCGCGTGGACATGTATGGGGTGTTCCTAGACGTCGACTATGTTGGGAGGGACAGAGAGAGGGAGTGGGGAGAGGTCAGAGGTGCGCGCGTGTGAGCCGCGCCATTAGCGCGCTTGGGCGGCCGGTGTTTGCTAGCACGGAGGCGCGGGGAGGAGGAGAGAGGAGGGGGCCGACCGCGTAGCGTGCTGCGGATGCCGAGGCGCATCGGCAGGCGCGCGGGGGAGGCCCGAGGTGGTCGGAGGCGTCGGGCAGAGGGCGGCTACAGTACGGGAGCGCACTGTAGCGCGCTCAAGAACGCCCAAATGGCCGGCATGGCATTTTCTATGCCTTGTGGGCGCGGCCAATCGTGTCCAGTAGCTCAAGGGTGGAGTAAAGAAGTAGGGAGAGGCATTGGATGCTCTGGATGGCCAGTAGGAGAGGAGAGAGGTAGAAGAAGAGGGAGAAATGGGCTGTCCAGAGAGAGAAAGAGGTGGTTTCACCCATCCAATAATGGATTTGTGGATTTTCCATTGTTACTGGAGGTGAAAGGGGACTAGGAGGAGCTGTGGTAAAAAGTTGAGCTCAAGGAGAATAGTTTTAGTGGTCAGAATGGTGATTTTTGAAAAGTGGCAGAAGGTGTTTGATAAAGGTTTTGGCAAGCAAATGATTTCCAATTGCCATGAGACTCCACAGGGTGAAATGACACATATAATTAGGGCCTCTCACCAATTTGGAGCTTATTTGGGCAAAGTTGTCAATGCAACTTTTGTAAACCCTAGAAATGAGCAGAAATAGACTTGTGTAGATCTAGTTGAGCATAACACTTCTCCTTGATTCACTACTTGGTGTAGTGGCCTCATTTGGTCATGTGAACATGCTCACAAAAGTTGAGGTTAAGGGGATAAAGTTGGTAGTACAAACTTGCTCAAATTAGGTTCTGAACAGAAAGGGTTATGGGGCATTTTGGTGGACCAAAATGACCTTGATTGAAGTGAGGCTTTGCAAGATCATCACAATATGAATTTGTGACTTGCTGAATTTTTGTTGAATTTTTATGGAAATATTTCCTGTAGAAATATTTCAAATGCTTGAAATGGGCAGAAATGGTTTTGGGAGGTTTTGTCCAATATTTTGAACATGACCATGTGTTTAAACTCTTATATATGGGAAATATATGCCCACTGAGTTTCCCTGATTTTTGTCAAATATTTTTAAAATAATAAAATAATTTTTCCCCATTAAAGACCATTTCTGGCCTTTAGAAAAAGCTTTTAAATAAAATAGGAAAATAACTTTTAAAATTATATTTTTGGGGTTTATGGGAATCCTATATCTAATAGGTTTCAAATATACCTTTTGAAATATTTTTCATACCCCAAATCAGGTACTTGAAGTGCAAACCTCAATCCAGGGTTTTTGGAAAACTAATTTTTGAAAATACTATTTGGCCAAATTATTTTTGTAAGAAAATACTATATTGTACTATACACATGGCATGATCACTGAGCAGAAGTTTGGGGCAAGGAGATGAAGTACAAAAGGTGAAGTAGTTGACTTTAAAGAGCACTTGAAAAAATCACAGAGAGAAAACCAACTCCAAAATAAAAGCAAAATAATGCAAAAGTTTTTGTTGGCCCAACTTTTCTTGCTTTATTAATGCAAATTACATGTTACAAAATGCAGGGTTGGACAGAAATGTCAAATTCTAGAGTGGCATAAGCAAAATTGGCAAAAGTTAGAGTGGCAAAAACAAAGTTTTCCCTTCGGAAAATGCACAGACAAGGAACTTGGGCCGTTTGAAATAACTTGCAGTATATGGTCCAAGTATCTCTCGGTTGATGGAGATCGAAAGGTTCAAGGAAGCTGAGTAGTCCAGAGTAGTTGCGATCAAGGTTTTTTGCACTCGTGGATGAACTTGTGAATTTTATTCAGAATCTGGTCACATTTTCCTATGTACTCCAGTTGCAATCAAGTTTTTTTGCAGCAGCAAAGAAATGGGCCGAGACTGGGGATCGTCCTCGAGATCGGTGGAATGTGCGCAAAACACAAATCATCAGTGTGGGGGAGGGGAGGGGGTGCGCTGCCCCCTCAGCCCTAGATCAATTCTTAAAGGATTCTTGAAGGATGCAGTTCATTACTGGACTTTTAGTGGATGGTTGTGCAATGTGGTTGATAGGTGTACGGAGCAGATCCAACTCCAGGAAGAACTAGGGGCCGAACGATGGTGTGTGCCGAAAAGAACAAGAGATCGATGCGCATACCGTTTGGATCGTTCATCCAGTGGCTTCGCGGCTGGAAGTGGTATCCACTCCGCCAAGCATCGCGTGAAGTTCTGATGGGGTTGGCCGCGTCGAAGTGGTATCCACTCCGCCAAGCATCGCGCGAAGCTCTGATGGGGTCGGCCGTGTCGTGCGCACCTCTGGCGGCTGTCGGGGTCAACAGCAGCAAGTGAGGGAGCCAAGGGGCGTGCTGGGGCCATTGCCCCCTCCCCCTCCCCCAAAAAAATTGTGCTAAAATCACCCCTATATTTCTAACATTATCAACACAAAATCTCTTAGTTCTCGTGTTTCGGCCCCTCCAACGTTTGATATTTTCCATTGGCCCCCTCTATGTGGGATTTCTGGCTTCATCCCTGGCAGCAACAACAGCAGTATCACCGCGGCCATCTCGTACAACATCTTCCCTTTCACCATGACTACAGATGCGAGTGCGCGCAAGGAGAGAAAGAATTCTCTGGATCAGTATGTAGCTTGCTTGCTAGGAATGAACCATCTCCATGGCCCTTAGCTCATAAGGCACCATGGAAAGCAACGTGTGGGTGGATGCAATGCCGAAAATGAGAGTTAATTGCATGAAAGTACCATAATTGAGGCAATACGTGCAGATTGGAATCAACTTTGATAATTTTTACGAGTCTGTATCAAGTCGGGGGCAAGCCGCTGCAGAACGGACTAAACGGCGTATAAACACGTATTGGCGGGGAAACTAACCAGCGGGGCCTTTTTGGTAGGGGCTGACGTGGCAGGTTCTGTCACAAAAAATCCCTCAGTTTATATTTAATCACACAAAGGGCCTCGTCTGTGAAAAAACTCAAAACCAGAGAAAAACAAATCCGCGCGCACTGAGCACTACGCCAGGATAAAACAAATCGACAAATAGAAATATTGTATTGTACACCTGACCCAGCCATAACGATGAAGACGCTCGGATAAAACAGGGCAATATGTAATCTGGAACGGAAATAGCTTTAAGCTTGGTTTATTTCTGAGAACTCTGATGGTGACAAAGTCAGACTTACTACTGCTAAGTGCCTAAGTGCTAACAGGAATTTATGTAACGCAGAAGCCATTAGGCACATCACAAATATATTTTGGAGCGCTAAGTGTATATCTATGGAGACAGTAAATTCAGTATAAATGTACAGTATTCAGTTAAAAAAGTTGAGCCCTATTGAGAGAGAGAGAGAGGCATGTCATCAGGTCAAGTAGAGCTTGGAAAATATAAATCCGTATTATTGTGAGGAAAAGTTCATGGAACAACGTTACGCGGGAACCTGATTTGGAGGTGTATTCAGATATTCGGAAAATGCACAGACAAGGAACTTGGGCCGTTTGAAATAACTTGCAGAATATGGTCCAAGTGCCTCCAGCGTCTTGCTTCTGAGGTGAAGAGCAACCATCCAGGCCTTGGTGTCATCAGACTTCACCTTGGACGTGAGGTAAACAACATCTTCCGAAGGAACAACGCTCAGGGCCGGGTAAGCTGTCGCGAGGTCCCTTAATGCATATTTTCCGGCACCGCCATCCGACAGCTCGGGCACATGATCAAACGAGCCATCAACATCAACAACGTGCCCCTTAAGCCAATAGTCCCAGGATTTGTGCCTGTAACATGTCCGGATCTTCCAGCCATCAGGGACAGGAATGAGTTCCGGACGGGCATGATTGCGGTGGAGGACCTCCGAGTCGTAGATAATATCTGTATTCTTGTCAAAATCGCTGGTCATCTTCTTGCAGCTCTTCTTTTTATCGTTCGCGCCAAGCACCTGCCTGAAACGGCGATCTATCTCGACAAGCTGGATGAAGCCATCGCAGACGACGACATCCCGGATCAGCTGCGAGTCGTCCCAATTGTCATTGTCATGGAAGAATTCAGCCTTGGGTAGCGGTATGAGACGGAAGACTGGGTCCGCGTCCAGCACGTTGCAGATTTTGATGCCCCGCCGGAGGTCGACCAAGCCCACCTCGCCTCCTCCGAGCAGGATCACTTTGTCGGTTGGCCTGGGCAGGTCGTGATAGTTGATCTCCGGAGGTATCTTGAGTTCCAAACGTTCACAGCTGCTCCACTTCCCCGTCTTGGACGAGAAGACGCAGCGGTCCTCTTCGAAGACGTGATTCGTACAGAGGAAAGCGGCGATGAGGAATTCCCCGTCGTCACTGGGCACGATGCAGATAGACATTGGTTTATAATAAGTATAAAGAACCGGGATGAGTTTCAGCGACGCCATGCCACGGCGGGCCTCGTAGACGAAGTAGTCGTGGAGCACACGATCAGGCGATCCAGGGGTGCCGCTTCGAATTCTTGGGCCAAAGGTGAGGGCCAGGCGGAGGAGGACGAGGTCTTTCTGAGCGGAGACGACCTCGGGCACACCTTCGAAATCCTCGCGCTTGAGTCTAGGGCCATGGACGCTGAAGTGGGAGACTGCCGGAGGATTGGCGAGGTGGAAGGTTACCCCGACGGTGTGGCCGGTGCTCGTCATGGCTTCAGCGGTAGTGACATTCCTTCCCTTGTCGTCGTCGAAGTGGGCCTCTTTGCCAATGATAACCGAGGCGGGGTAGCGGGCGGCGGCGGCATCGACGGCGGGGGGCTGGAAGGAAAATCCCTCCATGGTAGTCGACCGCGTAGCTCTCGCTTGATGGAGATCCAAGGGTTAAGGAAGCTGAGTTTATTTGTTTTTTTTTTAGCAAAGGAAGCTGAGTTTGTGTTGGATTTGCTTTGGGATTTCTGTATGGGCTTTAACGTGGGCTTAATAGGTGAGATCCATTTCCTTACCCCGGCTTATCCAGTATCGTGACGCTTCAAGCGCCACAACTCGAAACCGGCGCAGCTCCCGCCGGAGCTATATCTCGCCTATCCCGATCCCTATTCGGCGCCTTTGGCACCGTTTTAGGTGTTCTCGCAACATGGCGCACACCCCCGCCTCAATCAATTATCTGTGGGCCGGCCCGGTCCAAGGCATTCCAGTGGAGTTTGGTCTCTGGTTTTGGCAAGCTTTCAAAAGATTCCAGGCCGGTTTGGAAAGCTTCTTAAAGCTCCCAGCCGGTTTGGGAAGCTTTGACAAGATTTCAGGCCGATTTCTTTTTTTCAAATTTGAAAACTTTCTTTAAATTCATGATTTTTTTTCAGATTTTCAAACCATTTTTGAATTTTTGTGAACATATTTCCATAAATCTGTTATCTGTTATCATATTTGTTACATTTTCCATCAAATATGTGAACATTTAAAATCCATGCATTTGTTTTTAATACGTGATATTTTTTTAAATTCATGAACTTTTTCTCGATTTTGTGATTTCTAAAATTAGTTATTTTTTATTTCAAGAACTTTTTTTTTCAAATTCATGATTTTTCTAATTTTTGTGCAAACCAGGGAACTGACCGAACTGAGTGAACCAGGGAATTAAAAAACAAACCAAACCAGGAATATTTTTTTTGAGCGAGCGGTCTAGGAACCGGTCGCAAGGTTTTATGGGGCCCGCCATGAGCAGCAGGCGCGTGACCGCCAGTTGCCTAACTGGCGCAGACGACGCCAATTAGGAACTCTCCTCACATATTGCGACATAGACATCTGCACTGCTATTAAATAATCAAACAAGAACTTTCTTATGTGCACCTTGTAATTAGTCCCATAACCCCGCACGAACCAATCTACACCACATGATTAGACCCATAATTCTCTATCTAACAGCCATGGTGTGCATTTAGCAATTACCCAGGACTGACCGTGCTTCACCACGGGTGGAAAATATGGAACCCTGCGGCCCGCGGCCCCTGCAATCACGCGAAAAAAATGGACGCCGCCATCCCGCAACCACCGCACGGATGAATTTGCAACAAAAAAAATGCAAGTATGAGGCGCCATCGATCTTTCCCTCAGGCACATGCGAGAGCAGGCGGCTGCCCCCATCATTCCAGTAGGCCGTCGCCCAAACCCTCCTCCTCTGCTAGATGCGAGCTCGGGTCGCCGCCACCCCCACCGTTCCACTATGCCGTCGCGCCCACCGCTCCTCCTCTGCTCGATGTGAGCACGGGCCGCCGCTGGCACCGCCTCCAGTATTCAACGACGTGCCACAACCTCAAGGTCTTGCGTCAGATGACCCGGACGACAAGGGGTAGGAGGAGATGGCCCCTCCCGTCCTTCACGCTTCCCGGCCCTGCGGCGCGGTACCGCGCCGCGCCTCGGCGCCTCCCCTCCCTGTTGTGCTCCCTCGACATCCAGACCCTAGCGCCATGCGTACGTGAGGAGGGCGTTGAAGAGGATGCCGAGGTGGCACGATCCACTTCATGATTTCCTTCAGTTGCATCCTCCATGTAAGGGTATACACGTTCTTTGATCTAAACTTGGCCATGTATGAGATCGTAACGACCAATTTGGCCTCCACCAAAGTATTTCTCTTTGTATTTATGTGATTTGATAATACAAACATATATACGCCCTCAAAAAACAATACAAACACACAAGGGTATCTAGATCCGTGAAAGCTCGTGCTTGACTATGTGTTTCTGCCTTCAATAAATTCACACATGCAATTCTTAAAGATTGATTGAACTGTTAAACTAAGTGGATGAAGAAAATGAGTTCGTTTCTCAAACAAAAATACAGCCATGTAGCACTACGTTAAGGTCCACTATTTTAGACATGTGACAGATTTCAAGAGTACTGAGGTTTGATGTACATGTTTCATTCATGATAGCAGCCTCTTGCTTCTTTATTTTAGGTTCAATTTGAGTAAATATTGGTTGATCTCTTATGTAGGTACTCCCCTTGTTTCCACGATATGATTCTGAGTTTGAACTGTAGCATTGTGTGACAAAATTCAAGTGCATAGGTCCTGACCAAACAGTGTTGGAATCTCAACTTCGGAAGGCTGTTGCAGCTCCTCTTGTGAATCCAGTGAATGTGTGATCAATAAGCAAGAAGTTCTCCCTGCTCCACTGGAAGCTACATCTGAAGATGAAGAGCAAAGCTGAAACAATGCTATTATCAGGTTAATGTTCGATCTTGTGTTAGACCCGGGACTAATTTGCTGGTGCACGTTAGTGTCGAGTGTCTAACTGGTCGAATATCTCTCAACAGTACTTATTTATTAATAGTTTGATGTGCTAGTAGACTTCTTGGATATAAGTTTGCACATATGTCAAGCTGTTACCCAACATTAGCCCTTCAGAATTGAAATACAATGCCAACAAACTATTTTTTTCCCTTTTGGTTAAACAAATCTCATTGTAAACCAACTATTTTTTTCTTTAGATATAGAAATATTCATTCTTGTCTTGCTCGATATATGTTAATGCTCACTTCATTCTGCTAAAAAATTTCCTCACGAAGCCTTGCATGGACGTTGATGCCTATTTGTAGATATGTATTCACCATTCGTTTTCTTCTATAAAACTTCACTATTACTCCTACTTTTGTAGTCATCTGCTAAACTTTTAGTCAAAATAGTATTTTGATAGTTGAAAATTTCTTTTTGACGGGCTACAAGAATGGAGGTTGTGTGGGAAGAGATTGTTGTTGCTGAAGGCCAACTATTGTTGTTCTGTCGTGTTGATATTGAATATGCAACTATTTACCCATGCTCGTCAAGCACAAACTACATTTTTTCTTCATAGTTCACTTCCCTTCGGTGTCTTGGCTCCCGGGAGCACATGCACCCGGGTGAGCAGTAATCAAAACAAATTTAATTTTTTTTTGTGGGTGTTAGTGTTAGTGTCACAAGTATGCTGGACAATTTTCATGCAAAATGGAATAGCGGTGTTTCGTCGGTGAAAAAACAAATTTAGGGTGACATTTGGTGTTTAAAAACAAATTTAGGGTGACATTTGGTGTTCATTTTGTTTATTTTGCACAAGCCAAAATGCTTAACATTTTTGCCTCAAAATTTGCATGTAGCATTTGGATGTGACTAGCAACACATAAAAAAATTGTCTTGATTTTTTGGGCCCAGGACCATGTGCTCCCAGGAGCCGAATTGAATTTCTGACTTCTCATCTTGATACATAATGATGTGCTAAAATTTATTGTTTTTACTTATAATGATAGTACCATGTCATTTCATTTAGAACGCTGCCAAATCATTTATTTAATTCAATGGGTACATTGCTATGTTGCTTAGAGCGGCTGTTCCCCTACTTCATGAAGTTGTGGCACTCAATGGCGTTGGTTGAGACAATGACGTAAAAATAGAAAGAAGATTATGGAAAGTTGGACTCATAAGAAAATAACCATATTACCATAGATCTATAGTAGATAGATAGAAAGAAAAATAATGATTGTAACTGAGTACTTGAATATGTTATTCAAGATTCATAGAATAAAAAGGGTACTAATAGTCTGAAATGTGAATGTAGTGGCTTTTTTAGGAGGAAAATGAACCTTTTCTATAAAACAATTCATTTTAAATATTTTTCACTATTACTATCAGATTATCCTTTACATACAAGTGAACTTTCGCATATGATTGTAACATTAGGCAATACATGCGTTGCACGTGCACGCTTACTATATGCCTAAAAAAACCTATCGATATGTTATTGCGAAATGTTGTAAGTATGACTCGCATCTAGAGTGTGCAGGTATGGGCCGGTCCATTAACGTGTTTTCTCGCTCTGTCATTGTTAATTCGCCCACTCGCTCGTTATTGTAGATTTTTCTTCTTCTTTCCCGCACACTGCTGAATTGATCTGGTTTTCCTTTCTTTCGTTTGTGTTTTTGACTTTTTCCCCTTTGGTTTTTTCTCTTCTGTTTTCATTGGTTTTCAGAGTGTTTCACCGTTTTTCATTGTTTTTCTTATTTTTTTGTTTTTTTATTTCTTACTCTTTTGTTTTTTCTTTGTTTTCATCTATTTTTATTCAGTTTCTTTGTTTTTTTCATATTTCTTTTCCTTTTTCTTTTTCTATTGTTTTTTCTTTTGTTTTCAGTTCTTACCGTGTTTTTACCTTCTTTTCTTTTTTGTCAGCACATATCTACTTTTTACATACACATTTTTACATTTTTGTACACAAGAGGGAAAAATCTGTAAAAGATTTTTATTTTTCCTTTTTTCAGCACATGTCTACTTTTTCACACAATGTAACTTTTTTGTGTTTAACATTTTTTAACACATGATTAATATTTTTATATTATATGTTCCAATGTCTACTTTTTTCATACATGTTGTATATTTATACATATACAACATTTCTATTAGACATGTTTAACATTTTAAAATACATAATTAACATTTTTTTAAATATTTTTATTTTTTTCATTTATTGTATACACACAATTATATTTTATACATGTTGAATAATTTTTAAATATATGATTAAATTCAATATA